>NC_141991.1:33558965-33919938 GCF_049901715.1 Pseudonaja textilis | reverse complement strand
CAGTTACTTGACTTAATGCTCACTGTGATCTCTAATATATTTTAGAGCTGTTTTATCACAATTGCTATGCAGGTAGTTCTCAACATAGGACCACAATTGAGCCCCAAATTTCTAAGTGAAACAGTTGCTAAGAGAGTTTGCCTCACCTTACCACCTCTCTTGTTTAGTAAATCCATGCAGTTCTTAAGTTAGTTAAGTGAATTAGTTTCCTCATTGACTTCGCTTGTTAGAAGGTTGCAAAAGGGAATCAGGTGATCCTAGGACACTGAAACCATCATAAATAGGAATCAACTGCAAACATCTGAATTTTGATCACATGACCATGGAGGATGCTGTAACAGGCATAAGTGAGAAAAATCTTTATAAGTCACTTTTTTTCCACTGCCGTTGTAAATCTGAACAGTCACTAAATGAACTTTTGTAAGTTGAGGACTGTCTGTAACAGCACTGTCAGCCTTGGAAGCTATATTTTACTTGGAACCTTTGAGGCTGCCACATTTAGTGCCTGGGAATTTGGGAGGGGGGATTTCATAGAGAGGTGGAAGATTAGACTCAACAACATTCTTTCTCAGAAAGTCAAGGACACGTTACCCTGCATCTGGAGAGGAGTGTCTGGAGGAATGTCTCCATTGTTTGATTGGGCCATGTGATGGACTGGTGGGTCCAGAGGACAGATCTTTGGATTTCTTTTGGGAGGGGAAAATCCAGAACTCTCAGATTCAGGTTTTCCCAGATGTGCCAATATGACAACTCTAATAAAATGGAACTTTGAGAAAATGCTTGTCTCAGAATTTATTGGTTTGGAGTTGGTTAGATGGAATGCTGACAATACAATGGTTATAAACACTGCTTTGTAAATGAAAGGTTGCATCAAGCTAAGCTCAAGAACGACATGACACAATTCAGTCAGAGTTCTTTATTTACTCATAACAGACAAAATCTTGCCAGACTAAACCCCAACCACTCCCTACCTATTGATAATGCCTGGAAAATCCTAAGGAATGCCTATCTTTACTCTCTTCCTTTGTGTCCTATCCATTTCTGAGCTGGGCTGCCTCTTGTCTCCCTCCTCTCTCTGGAATATACTCCCTTTTTCCTAGGAAGCTGCCATTTCACTGTAGTCCATCACACCATCTGCCCATCTCTTGTAGGGTGCTGGTTTAAAACTCAGCAGATTTTTTAAAATTATGTTCCCTTCTTTCTGGGCTTCCTAATTTCCCCTGTGTTTTTATTCATTGTTTTTTCAGTCACTTTGAGTTTCATGAGGTGGTTTTATCCTCAGCTCCTAAATAGCCAAGATGCCTTGAAACCCTTCTGGCTTAAGAAGCTGGGGAAATAATAAAATGATGCATGAAGGGCTTTTTATGTTTTTGTTTATAAGCTTTTGTTTTTAATAGTTTTAATATGGCTTTCATGTTATTTTAATTTATTTTATTGGGAAACATCCAGAGTTTATTAAAATATGAATTGTATAAACTATATATACAATACTAGCCTATAACCCAGCATTGTCCTGATATTTATTTATCCCAATCCTGCATAAGACAGGAAAATCCTGTAATCAGGACTCACACTGTTGTACTGTCTCTCATGCAGCATCGCAAGTCTTCTATTCCTCTCCTCTGGAGTTCTTTTGTCTATGCTGGTGTTTCTTTCTTTTTTATTGCACTTAGCTAATTGCCTGGCATTTATTTGGAGGGCTGAGAGGGAGCCCCCTTATGGAGTACTGGGAAGCCATTATCATGGCAAGTCCACTATGCTGTACAGTAGAAGCCATTTTAAGGCACACACACCCCAAGGGGTGTTAGGGGTGTCTTACCCCCACAGTATTTGTTTCTAGAGGCACACACCCCCGAGGGATGTTAGGGGGGTCTTACCCCCACAGTATTTCTTTCCATGGCTGAAGAGATGGAGAGGGAGATATATTTCTTGGGCAATCAACATGACCCCCCATGTACATGGACATTATCCGGCGTATAAAGCAGAAATAAAACCGATGATATTATTGGTATAAGGATGTGGAAGAACGCAGTTATAACAGCAAAGATGTTGCAGTCATTGGTGCATATTTTCCAAGTTTAGTTCCCCATTTAGATAGCATTAGCAAAGTCTTTTTTCAATGTTTTGCCAGGTTTGTCCTTGTAGTTGTCAACGTGTATCTCAATAAATTGTGGTATTTCTGGTTCACATGTTCTGGAACAAATCCAAGTAGAAATACTTGAGGTTTCTTAAAAGAGATTTTTCTCTCTTTCTCAAGAACATTTTTTATTCCTCTGGGGATTTGTTAAAAAAAAAAAAAAAATCAGTCACGTTAAATTCCTGCCCTCATTGGATAATCCTTGCTGTGTCTTAATCTGTTTATAGAATCTGAGTGTACCATGTCTTCATATGTAATTGCTCTTCCTTTGTTGTCTTTATCCTCAAAATAGAAAGAATTTGAAAGTGAGACTATTGGTGTAATTGCTGGATAATAGAAAGAGCAATTATACTTTGGGGGGAAAAGGTGTTTGGGAAGACTCCTGAGAATATCATGGATGTCCAAGAAAAAAATCAAACAAATTGAATCCCAACCTAAATTATCATATTTTGGATATATAATGCGAACACCGCTTCTCTTGTGAAGTCTGTAATGCTGGGACAAGTGACAATAAAAAAGAGAAGAAAATGTTCAGCAGCAGGGTGAATGGATTCCATTACAGGGTGCAGTATTGGGAGAATTGAAGGGCCAGATTGGGACAGATTACCATGGAGGAGATTTATCTATGTTGTCAGCAAGAGTTGATATGATGACACATAGTCAGTCATCCAGTCTATCATGGCCTTCAAAACATATCCAGATAAGAATTACATCCCCCAAGCCCCAAACCTCTGCTTTTGAGCTAATAATTGAAAAACTGGTTCTTTTTAAAAGCTACTGGTTTGGGAAAACTGAGAATAGCATTCTAAAATAGCTATAACACCAGAGGGAACTCTTGTAAGATGCAATTGGGTCAAGATGACTTATTTGACAAGCTACTAATAATTTTCTCATAAATCTCTCCTTTTGCAAATGGACATTGGTAAGAGTTTGTACATGTTCTTATGAAAAATACTTTTCAATTGCTCTTTTTTTAAACCTCATTTCTTACAGAATGGAGAGGGGGAAATATAAATGAATTACAGCTCTGAATGTAAGTGGCTACAGTACAACATTTTATTTGTATCCCACGCAGAGTCCCTCTGAGAGAGATGAGTGGTTTACAAAATAAATAAATAAACAAACAAACAGATAAATTCTGGCTTCTTCTATATATACAATCTCAAACTGGACATTTTTTACTGAGCCATGTGATCAAATCTAAATCTGTTTTGAATTTTGTTTCCTATTAAGTTGTCCTCACAAGTCTTGATAACTCACAGAAATAATTCACATTTGGAACAGTGAATGATGTGCTCCATTCTTCTTGTAACTGTGGGCAAAACTTCTTTTTTGGCAGATTGAAACCTCCTATTATTGACATTTGTCTAGTACTTTTATTATTTTCTTACAAGCAACTCAACAGAAGTCAGAATGATCAATGGTCTCAATATATCCACTTTATATGAGAACACAATAAAACTCTATATAAAAATCCAAGAAACTCTGAATTCATTCTTCAAGGCTCTGCTAGAGATGAAAGCAGGACAATCATCTTCTAATTGATCAATATCCCCAATGTTGAGATAATTTCTTGAATTCCCTTCAATTTCTCTTCATTTAAAAACTAATCAGAAGTTGGTGGCAATGCCTTAAAAAATGTTTCCCTCAGCATTTTCATTTTAGAATAATATAGACAAATGCAGAATATTTCTCTCTGCTAGATAACACCTTTTTGGAACTTCCTCTTCTAATATTGCTTATTGATGTTGTCATCTTTCTTCTTTTATACTAGGAAGTTGGCTTTGGCGTGCCTGTGCAGCAGCACCGCAGTTCCATCTGTATTGCTGTACTGATGAGCTCTGCTGATTATACAGTGATCTACCAGAAGAGAGTGAAGAAGTAGAGGACAGCATGAGACTAGAAGTCATTAACAAGCGATTAAAAATTAAAAGTTATTCAGAAGTGTGATTTATGTACAGTGAATAATTGGCTCTCCCTAGCATAGAGAGCATTGAGATTCTAGAAAAATATATCTAGCAAAGTCTGAAAAAAGAGCAACCTGCTGAGAAACACTGCTACTTGTCTTTTACAGAACATGCTTATACTTGCATTATTAACATAAAGAATTTCAGTCTGTCCCATCAATTTTTTTCTCCAAACGTCAGGCAGTAGATGATTCATTAGATCAGCTATCAGAATATTGTGATGGAATATTAGGGGATTCCGTTAAAATGATGTGAACTGTTTTACTGTGGAGTAGGATGAATTCAGACGGTCCTAGTGTCATTTTCAATCTACACGTTCTGGCTCAGAGAATTGAATTCAGCTGCATCCCCAATCCTTCTACCTCTTTAATTCCATAATACTGTACTTTGGGTCTCTTGATATGTGCTACTAAATTGAAATATTCAAGGTGTCGCACACTGTGGATTCACCTCAATTAAATGATTAAAATGTAGCCCATGACTGGGGATTTGAAGTGTAATAAGAGGGCACCATTAAGATCTGACTCCTTTTGGTACACACATACTTCACTTTGTGGTTTTAAGGTAATCTCTTTTGACATTGAAACAACATCATTAAAAATGAACTTGTCCTTTTCTACATTTGCTTAAATGATTAATTTCCTTTATAATAATCTCAAATGAACCTATTAAAAGACTTTGTTCCCCCCCCAAATGCTGCTCATTACATTATCATTTTAAGTAATTAAATCAGAATAAATGGCTGTGTGAAGATATTTTAATGTAATGTCTAATTATATCTGACCCAGACACTGAACTGCAATCATTAACTACATGAACTGTGTAATGTTCCAAAGGCTCTTTAATAATTTATATGCTGTGGATTCTGCAGCAAGCTGAAGTCACTGGACAGCAGGCACCTGATCTGTCTGGTATCCAGCAATCCCAACTATCTGTCCAATTAGTTTACAACAGACTGTATCCGATTGATTTCTTCATGCAGCCCTTAGTTGCTTCATCTTCTGTTAGCTCTGAGTTCTGCTGTGTCCTTCCATCTTTCATAAGATTCAAATATGTTGGTCAGTCTTTACCTTGAGTTATCTCTGACCATTTTCTCGATGGCCAGATGACTATCTGTTCTTTTCTTCTTGAGTTATACCATTTTACCATGAGGGGCTCATACCATTATACCATATTCCATTATACAGTGAGGGGCTGCCACAAAGAAGAGGGGGTCAATTTATTTTCCGAAGCATCAGAGGGCAGGACAAGAAACAATAGATGGAAACTAATCAAGGAGAGAAGCAAGCTGGAATTAAGGAGAAACTTCCTAACAGTGAGGACAATTAACCAGTGGAACAGCTTGCAGTCGGAAGTTGTGGGCGCTTCATCACTGGAGGTCTTTAAGAAGAGCTTGGACAGCTATTTGTCTGAAATAGTATAGGGTCTCCTGCTTGAGCAGGGGGTTAGATTAGAAGACCTCCAAGGTCCCTTCCAGTTCTAGTCTGACTTGAATTCTCTAGATTATACATATTAACCATCAGGGGCCCAATAACATAAAATATTGGCTTTGGGGGAAATCATATGGTACTCCAGAATTCATAATGTAATAAAAACACACTAAGCATAGCACATTTTTATTTATTTTATTTATTTATTAAATTGCCCATCTCACGGTGGCTTTTCCATTAAAAAACAAAGTCCACTCTTTTGAAGACAGCAAACTCCACATTTTGGACAGAGAGGACCGCTGGTTTGAAAGAGGGGGTCAAAGGGGCCATCTATGTCAAAACTGAACAGCCTTCTGTTATTAGGGGGTGGGATAGGACATCATTTATCTCCAATCCACAACACAGTCCTTTCAACAGTTCCACGCCCATTTGCACCAATCAGGTGACCCTGATGACACAGATAAACCCCCAGGTGGCCTTAATGACTCACTAAAAGAATACAAATGACTAGCTGTTGCAAGGAGTACAAACCCTTCCATTATCCACCATCCAGTCAGAGCTGAAGAAGCTTCTTGGATGAGAAGTTAAATGTCTTCAAAGAAAATCCAGAAAGTCCAGTTGCCTCTTGAAAAAAATACCCTCATGTCCCTTCTGCAAGAGCAAGTGGGGCAGGGCACTCCCATTGGGGCAAGACAATTCGTCAGATATCACATGTATTGTTTATACCATCTTTTTTTATTGAAATACTACAAAATAGGCAAAATATAGATTACTATTAATTGTGGAGCTTAGGTGCACAGTGAAATATACTCTCATTTAATATTGTTCAAAATCTATACTATATAGTCCATATTCATCATATACATTTGAACCTAAGCAAACCAGGAGACTTTCGGGTTCTGTGAGTGGTGTAGAATGAAAGATGGGACAAACTATTGTGAAAGATACATGGTTGAGAAGTCATGTATGATAGAAGCACCAGTGTTTAATAAAAGGTAAAGGTTTCCCCTGTCCAATCATGTGTGACTCATCTCCGTTTCTTAGCTGAGGAGACCTAGCATTGTCCAAAAGCATTTCTGTGGTCATGTGGCCAGCATGATTATACGCTGAGGTGCACAAAACACTGTTACCTTCCCATTGAATGGATACTTATTTATCTACTTGCATGCTTTTTAACTGCTAGGTCGGCAGGAAATGGGGCAAGTAATGGGCGCTTACCCCGACATGCAGCGCTCAGCTTTGAACCTGGGCTATCAGCTTGTCACCTGGATTGACAACTCAGTGTCTTTAATTGCTGAGCCATCACAACACAGAGAGAGAGAGAGAGAGAGAGAGAGCATGTTTAATAAACCTTCTGCTAATTTATGTGACTGGCCATAGGCAAACTATTCGGCAGAGCGGCAAAACATTTGAGTCATCAGATGCATACATTCCTAGCTGAAGTTTCATCATTCTCAAATTCAATGTTCACAGCAATTTTATAGAACATAATTACTGCAAATAATAAGAATTGACCAGACTGATTTAAAACATGTTTTAGTACAGTCAACATTTTAAAGAATATTTTTAGCACTTGCTTAAAATTACATTTGTTGAGTAGACTTATTTATTTGGTGACTTAACACAGATTTATATTATTATTGTCAATTAACTAATATTGTGGGCGTAGATCCTAGAACAGTTTTAACATTAGATAAGAAAAATGAGAAATATATACAGTTATTTAATGCAGTTTTGTAGTGTCAGTGAGGTTTTAAATATACTGTCATTTAAAGAAGGATGTTAAAAATAGATTTAAATAAAATTGTGTTTAAAATAATGATCACTTTGCAAATGTTAGGCATTAGGCCAAAAAGGTACTAATGTATGTATAAGTTTAAGGGGAAGTCCAAAAAAAATGCTAGTGACACCTATTGGTGCAAACTATAGGCAATAAAATGATTGATATATCATCTACATAAATATTCCCCATTAATAGAGCAGAATTTATTATTTTTTTCGAATGTTTTAAGTTATATTTCAATCAGTGCTATTTACATGTGTTGGGTTTTCCTTTCCCTTTTAATACTCTGGGCTTGGTTAGCAATTGTGGGCAGGCAGCCAAAAAACACATTCCACTTGAACCCGTGCCATTGTAAAAGACATCAGCATGCAGCTTTAAATTAATGCAAAACAGGGTATATCTGCACAAAATTCAGGAATGTGCAAAAGGGTAAAATGGTTTAATAACTTTTTACACTATTAAAAATACCCAAATCATAAATTTGCATACTCACCAAAAATCCTTGAAAAAAACAAAATATCAGATCCCAGTATTCTAGTATTTCCTTTATTGATGTTGGCCTGGATCCAAACCAAGGAGATACATATGCAGATAAGAAACACGTCAGCCAGAACGTTAATTCACTTTTCTTTTTTAAAAAAAAACATTTCTTGCTGTGAACAAGGCAATCTGTTTCATAAAATCAAAAGCAGCTTGTCTCTTTTGCAGTGGTAACTGCCGAAGCAAAATTTGAGGTGCTTGGCTTACAAATCTATCTTAGGTCAACAAACTTTTCTAGAGTCATTCTTGTCAGTGTCTGTGATTGCACGAAACTGATTTATCAATACTGGTAAGGACTGAAGCATGAAGTTTATTTTTGATTTTTTTTTCATGCAGGAAAGCCCTTTGGACAGATTAACAATCCTATAATTATTTTGCAATTTGATGGAAGCAAGGGGAGTTTTTATTTTGCTTTCTCTGGTTTTAATATTGTATTTTTAGTGTGAATCAAATGAACTTTTGATACTGTATTTTAATATTGTATTTATTGGGAGTATTTACATTAAATGAAGTTTTGCTCCCATACCCTACTGAGTTTGCAGTTCATTGAAAGAGAAATTGCTTCTTTCTGTAGCAAGTGCATTAATTTGCATCACAGCAGTCTGCAATTCATTTGCACACTCAAAGTTAGTTTGGCAACTTAGCAAGGAATATGTAGTATTTGCTCATTCTGTGAATCATGAAGAAAGAATTCCACTCAACCTAACATCTGTCCAGGATTTAGTATTTCTAAACCTACTGACTGTTCCATAAATAAAAGTTCTTCTAGAGCTTGAACCAATTTGGTATGAAAGCAGAATTGCTGAAGTTTTTCCAGAGGCAACTGGTCACACTGTGTCAGGTCTGGAAACTGAGCTCAGACCCACTGTTTTTATTATTGTTATGGTTGGTTGCACATTGACCAGATGTTTAGACTGATTTGACATTTTTGTCCTCTAATCAAGTCCTTCCCAAAGATCTGAGACACGTTGAAGTTGTTGTTTAATAATATTAAAGCTATTGTCACAGGGTGCAAGCTGTTCCAAGTAAAGCTGCCTTTTGCAATTGACTGATGATGATTTTGTCAATGTCAATGGTATTCAGTTGGTGCTCCAGATGTTTTTGAATTGCACCCAAGGTACAATTATTACTGTTGGTACTTTGCATTCTTTTGCCCATCATTTCCCAAAATGATGGTTCTTTCAAAAGTGGACTTCATGTAAAACCTTGTACACGGTGGCATGACAAAATATAACTGTTAAGTTTGGGTAATGAGAGGCTGAACCAGAGCATGAGTGCAACAAATACTTTATTGTGATAATAAAGGACTGAACGTGCTAGCCAAGCCTGGAACTGGCTCGCAGCGATCAGCAACTGGTTGGACCCCGCAGCCTGCTTTTATAGCTGGCTGCTGGGGAGAACCAACCAATGAGCGAGGGGGCAGCCGCCCCCGCAACGCGAACGGACCTGAGTGGGAACTCCTTAGAGTTCCAGGGACATAACACCCCTTTCCCCCAGATGCGAACACGCATAGTCTTTGAGGTAGGCATGAGGTTTATGCTGGCGCCCAGAACGGCGCAACTCGGGTGGGTTGTCTGTCAGTTCAGAGTCTGTAGGGGAAGGCAGGATCGGTAGGGAGTCACGAACGCGTCCCTCGGTTCGGGTTGGCTCGGGACTCGTAGGGCTGGTCACTGGGGACATGCTCCCGTTGACTGGTTTGGACTGGTCAGCCATCTGGACGTCGCTGTCCGTGTTCGGATTCACTGGATCGGCTGCTGGTGTAAGCAGGTCACCAGAATTGGTGCTGATGTGGGGTTGATGCTGTGGCCTTGCCCCGGTCTGTAATTCTGAGTCACTGCTGACGAGAGTGCCGTGACGCCTTCGCAGCTGGTCCAGGTGCCTTCTCCAGACTCGGCCATCCTCCAGTCTGACCCGATATGACCTGGGTCCAGTGATGGCCACAATCTCGCCCGGGATCCACAGAGGGTCTCCAGCGAAGTTCCTCGCGAATATGGTTTCCTGTAAGACAAAATGCCTAACCCCCGATGTGGAAGCGAGGGGAGAGTCAGGGCAGTAATGTGGGTGAAGCCTGTCCAATACAGTCCGCAGGCGTCTGCCCATCAGGAGCTCAGCTGGGGACTTATTAGTGACTGTGCACGGAGTTGAGTGCTGGCTCATCAGGAAACGGGAGAGTTTGTGGTGCCAGTCATCCTTGCTGAACCTAGCTAGAGCTTCTTTAGTGGTCCTAACGGCTCTTTCAGCCAATCCGTTACTGGCAGGATGAAATGGGGCTGTGAAGATGTGGCGGATGCCCAGGTTGGCAGCGAAACGGCTGAACTCGGCTGATGCGAACTGGGGGCCATTGTCGGAAACAATGGAGTCTGGAAGCCCGTGTGTTACAAACAGGTGAGTTAATACCTTGGTAATCGCTAGTGTGGTGGTTGTGGATAGTTGTGCCACGTCAATCCACTTAGAGTAGGAGTCCACGACCACCAGGAACATTTTTCCGTGCAACGGGCCGGCTAGGTCGATGTGAATTCTGGACCACGGAGCGCTGGCGCTTTCCCACTTAGTGGGGGTGGCAATGGGAGGGCTGGACGGGATTCCTGGCAGGGATGGCAGGAGCTTACCCATCTGATGATGTCTTCGTCGAGGCCCGGCCACCATACGTAGCTGCGTGCTAATGCCTTCATTCTGACGATGCCAGGGTGCCCCTCGTGCAACGCCTCCAGAACTCGGGTACGCAGTGAGGTTGGGATGACCACTCGAGTGCCCCACAGCAAACAGCCCTGCAAACTGGATAATTCCTGCAGGCGGGTCTTGAAAGGTGTAAATTTGTTTTCAACATCACCACCCGGCCACCCCTCCTCACCCAGTCCAGTACCTGGGCGATCGTTGTGTCAGTCTTGGATTTGGCCGCAATGTCAAGGGCAGTGATGGGGAGGTCCAATTGGGTGACCTCAAAGATAGCATGGACCGGAGCAGGGTCTTCAGCTGGAGCCGGCAGGGGCAGCAGCTGAGGGCGTCTGTGTGGGACAATGTTTTACCTGGGCGGTGTATGAGTCTATACGAGTATGCCGCTAGGAAAAGGGTCCATCTCGTCATTCTAGGAGACAGGACTTGAGGGGTCTGTTTGTCCCCAGCTAGTAGACCCAGGAGAGGCTTATGATCCGTGACCAGCTCGAAAAAGTGGCCAAAGAGAAATTCGTGAAATTTCTTCACTGCTGCGACAGCTGCTAGAGCTTCCTTATCGATCTGGCTATAATTGCGCTCTGTCACAGAGAGCGTCCTGGAAAAAAAGCGATGGGAGCCTCGGAGCCATTGGGGAGCCTGTGGCTTAACACTGCCCCAATTCCAAAAGGGGATGCATCTGCTGCTAGCACTAATGGAAGGTTGGGGTCGAACTGAATAAGGACCGCCTCTGACGTGAGTAGTGATTTGATGGCGCGAAAAGCGGAGTCTTCTTTGTGACCCCAGTGCCAAGGTGATTTTTTATCCAACAGCCTGTGCAGGGGTTCTGCCACTGATGCTTTATGGGGCAGGAAGGATGCGTAAAAATTCAATAGCCCCAAGAAGGCCTGCAGTTCAGTTTTGGAGGTTGGAGTGGGTGCCTCGTGAATTGCCTTAACCTTGGACTCCAGGGGGTGAATGCCTGAGGCTTCAATTTTATAACCCAGAAAGTCCACCTGTCTAGTGGCAATGGCACATTTTTCTTTTTTTAATTTGAGGCCATGCTGTCTGAACCTCTCTAACACTGCTCGAACTCTCTGGAAGAGTTGGGGTCTGTCCCTGACCGAGACTAAGATGTCGTTGAAGTAGGGTACTACACCAGGGAGGCCCTGCAAAATCCACTCCATGAGGGATTGAAAAATGCCTGGGGCAACACTTACGCCAAATTGGAGACGCTTGCACCGGAAAGCACCCCTGTGGGTGACAATGGTCTGGAGTTCCGCTGTTTGGTTGTCAACAGGGAACTGTTGATACGCTTGAGACATGTCCAATTTGGCAAAAATGCTGCCAGGTTCAAAAGTGTGTAATAAATGCTGAATGACGGGCACTGGGTAAGCGCTAACTTGTAAAAACTTATTAATTGTGGTCTTGTAGTCCGAGCAAATTCTCAGGCTACCGTCTTTTTTGAGGGGTGTGACAATGGGCGTCTCCCATTTGGCGAAATCTGTTGGCTCAATGACCCCTTGTTTTAATAATTTATCCAATTCCGCATCTAATTTAGGCCGAATAGCGAATGGGACTCTACGCGGTTTTAGCCTGATTGGGACTGCCTGGGGGTCGACTGAGAATGAGATAGGGGTACTGTTATAACACCCCAGCTCATCGCTGAATACATCTGAGTAATCAGCGAATAAGGAGTCAGTGTCAGAGGTTGAGACAGCATGGACTCCTGTTAGCCCTAGGCCGAGATGGGGAAACCAATCAAGCCCCAAGAGTGTGGGGAGGTTGCCGTTAACTACCACTAGAGGTAGGTGACCTTTGAAAGTTTTAAAATTGACAAGGAACTTGCCTCTGCCGATTACAGGAATGTCCTTCCCCTGGTAGTCCTTCAGGCTAAACTGGCACTTCTGGAGCCGGCTTCTTGATAGACTGGGCTGTAGCCTCTTGAGGGTGCTCCACGAGATAATTGAGAGCGCTGACCCTGTGTCAACCTCCATGCGACAAGGTTTACCTTCTAACAAAACGGAGAGAGAGATTTTACTAATGGTATGGCAAGTGTGCTTGGCATGGTGGTGAGTGCGACAGTTCAATACTTGCCTCTGAGGTCCAGAATGTGAGAAGGAAGGGTGCCTTTGTGCCGAGTTGTGAGAGGCTTGACAGACTCTCGCGATGTGCCCCTTTTTGTGGCAGATGTTGCAGGTGGCACCTTTGAATTTGCAGGTGGCCCTCGGATGAGATCCACCACAGGATAGGCACAGGGTGATGTGCTTGGGTGGACTGATGCTTTCTTGCTTGGCTCCTACCTGCGGTTGCCTGGCGGTGAGGCGGTGGATGTCGGTTTCATCACTGGGGCCTTCCTCTATGACCACCTCCTCGGAGTGGACTGGAACTGTCGTTAGCTTGGAAGTAGGACCATGGATTTCGGTGGCTGAGTGTGCTGCCAGTTCTGCTGCCAGGGCCTCCTCGGCGGCTTGTGCGAGGTTGAGGTCCTTCTTAGCAGTAGGCGCCTTTGGAGGTGGAGATCCTTGACTCCGCAGACTAGCTGATCGAGGAGCATGTCCTCCAGGTAGGTTCCAAACCCACAATGGAGTGCTGCGGTCCTGAGGGCAGCCATGTACTGGTTGATGGTCTCTTTGTCTGATTGTTTCCTCATGCGGAAAGTGAATCGCCTGGCAATCTGTGAAGGTCTGGGAGAATAGTGGTTAGTAAGGATTTCTAACAGTTCTGACCATGGCACGTTTTTTAACTCACGTGGAGCCACGAGTGCTGTGGCAGTGTCAAAGACGATGGCTCCACAGTAGATCAGGAAATATGATTTTTTCCGGTGCTCCCCTGCATCAGCCAGCCCAATTGCATCGATGTAATGGTTAAAGCGGTTCTTGTATGACTCCCACTTCTCCTCATCCGGCTTGAACGCTGGGAAGACTGGATTGGAATTCATAGTGAGGAAATCGGTTGTACAATCTGTTGGAAAAATCTCTCTGGGGCAGCAGCAGCAGAAGGTTTCTAGTGCCTGTGGCAGGCAAGTGATTTCAGCTCTGGAGAGGCTTTTCACAAACCTCTCTCTCTCTCTGGGCTAAGCACAAGGTTAGACTGCCGGCCGTTGGCAGCGTTTTGAAATTCGCGCCTGCGTGGGCGTCAGTGACTTGAATTACAGCACCGCGCTGTACTTTTAGGGCAGAAATTCAAATGACAGCTGTTTGAATTTCGCGCCTAAAGCAAGACTGCGGCTCGCAGCGCTTCACTTTCCCTGTAGCTAGGCTAACAAGCGGCTACAGACGCTTCTCACTTTCGTTGCTTGCTGACCGCTTTCTCTGGCTGCAGATCAGCGTTTGCTCTTATCGCCTGCCGATCGTTCTCTCTGGCTACGGATCGGCGGCTAGTGATTCAGCGGTTGCATTGTGCTTCTGGTAGCCATCCCATCCTCGTCGCCAGTGTTAAGTTTGGGTAATGAGAGGCTGAACCAGAGCATGAGTGCAACAAATACTTTATTGTGATAATAAAGGACTGAACGTGCTAGCCAAGCCTGGAACTGGCTCGCAGCGATCAGCAACTGGTTGGACCCCACAGCCTGCTTTTATAGCTGGCTGCTGGGGAGAACCAACCAATGAGCGAGGGGGCAGCCGCCCCCGCAACGTGAACGGACCTGAGTGGGAACTCCTTAGAGTTCCAGGGACATAACAATAACCTCCATATCTCCCTATTCTGAGAGCTTCGAGTGAACGACATATAGTCGTTCATAGTACTACGGTACTATAATTAAGAATCATTATATATCAGAAGATTTATTACACTAAATATTCTTTCAGTATTCATATATGATAATATATAACTTATTTTGGTACTTTTACTCTTTGTCCAAAAGCTAATTTTCATCTTGTTTGTCAAAATATGGTGCATTTACATACTTATAAGATTGTTGAATACATCAGTATACATGCAAGTTCGTTGCAGAACATACTTTCAAAAAAAGTGTCTACCTCCATGTAATCTATTTTGTAATCTTCCCGATTTCATCAATTTGAAACCGTGAGTGTCTTACAAGTGAAACCCAAAGCTTAGAATAGTTTCACTGCCTAAATTTCAGAAGTCAATGGCACTTAAATTTTGAGAAAGAGAAGGGGGAATTATCAAATATTGAGAAGGTTCTTAACCTGACATTCTCCAAGTGATGTCAAAAAAGCTGTTGGGTTTTTTGTTGATTATTTTGTTTGTCAAGTAGAGGACCATTGAAGACTGTATAATATTGTTTCTATGAATTGCTATTTGTATATTGCCTTAAATGCAGTTGATGCTGAAAAGTGGACTGGGATAAAGTCAGCAAGCTCTTTATAAGACTCAGTAGGGATGGGAGGATATTTTCAGTTTCATTCTTGTGCTTAAGCATTTCTTTCTAGCTCAGCACATTTTGGAATAGAGTCACAGATCTTGACTATCCTAGGACTGACTTCATTAAAGACATTCCAAACCTATTATTTAACAAGATTACCCAAGACTACCCATGACATGTCTGGCCAACTAAGAAATGAGGCAGTCTTGAAGGCATTTTGAAAGGCAATGAAATAAATAAAGCAAGGATTATAGCTGCCAACAAAATGGTAAATTGAAGTGCTTAGACTTTTATATGTGTGACTAAGCTTCATTATAAACAACGACTCACAAGGTATGCAGGAAAGATGATGATTGTACTTGAATTCAAGCTGTGACAGCTTGGATTCAACCATGGTTTCTTGCTGGCTGTTCATGTATCACAAAGAAACCAAAACAAACATCTTGTAGCACATTTGCTTGTGAGTAGAGCTTACTTTAGTTTTTTATAAGATGAATTCTCACAGGAGACAGAAAGAGGGGCTACAGCTGCTGGGCTAGTATTAGAAGCAAAGTCTTAAATTATCCTCACAGCTTTGAGAAGAAGAACTGGGGGAGAACTAGAAGTAATGTCTGGCAACCAAGGAGCTAGTAGACTACCAAGTCAGGACTGGACAGCTTTTGCACTGATGTCTGATGAGTCTTATGAGTTGGAGAATGCCCCAAAGCTACAATGCAGACAAAGACAAGATTGCTGGAAATGAAGAGGAGGAAGAGCTGGAGGATTTGTCTACATAATGCAGATCACCTTGGTGGAGGTCAAGCTTGTCAGAAGAGTGACAAGATTTACCAGTCAGAGAAATAGTAAGTATCAACTTGACTCACAAAGCACAAATTGTTGCCATATCTCTACTCCCATCCTTGATTCTACATTAGGTTGCAGGTAGAGTGTAAAAGAGCCAATTTGGTGTAGTGTTTAAGACATGGGGCTAGAAACTGGGGGGATGGGAGTTGTAGTTCTCACTTCAGGCACAATCCGGATGGATGACCTTGAGCCAGTCATTCTTTCTCAGCCCTAGGAAGGAGGCGATAATAAACAATTTCTGAAATCTTGCCAGGAAAACTAGTCCAGGCAATTGGACTAGTCCAGGCAACTGTCAGGAATCTTGCCTCCCATTCGGAAGGTTGAGAGTTCAATCCTAACAAGTGGCAGATGTTTCTTTCCTAGGGTGCAAAGAGAAAACAGATATTCAGGAAGTCAAAATTAAATGCTGAACAAATGGTGGCTATTGTGTCTGGTTGTTTTGAACAAAGATGAAAAAAACTGAAATGCTATTTTGCACTTGTTTTCTATCAAATCCTAAGAATGTTTCCAGTGACCCCAAACAAACTTAACGTTAAATGAGTCCATGGGTGTAGTCAGGAGTCAAACTGACAATTGTAACATTATGATCTAAGCTAAGCCCTACCCTTTTGCACATGAGTGAAGAATCAATGCATCTACAAATGGCCAGGCCTTGGATTACAATGTTGCAACCACAATCTTGCCTGCTTTGAGTTCTCCCTGCAGACAACTCCACTAAAAACATTCCCATACAAAGAACAAATTTCTATCATGAACAGAGCAAATACTGAATATTTTAGGGACTGTTGGGACAAATGCACAACACTGGATTCTCAACCAACAACTAAAAGGTAATAGTTTCACATGCAAAAAAATAGTCAATACCAAAGATTCAGAGGAAAATCTGCATTTGTCTGTGCAGACGTAAATAGATTCATCCCAAATAAGTAAAGTATTCAGTTTTAGATTATCCTTCTTTTCCTTATATTCCTTATATTTAAGGAAGAATTAGATATCATCCCAGAGATTCCTGGTCTTTAAAATTGGGGGTGAAGAATAATGTTTGTAATAACTTTATTAAACATTACTGTTAAGCTAATACAAGCAAACAAGCAATAAATAAAATGAAAAATAAATAAATAAAATTGAATAAAATTAAATAAATAATGTGTATATATATACAGATGTGTATGTGCGGATAGATAGATAGATAGATAGATAGATAGATAGATAGATATAATACACACACACACACACAAATACATATACATATACATACACATGAAAATCTACGAAAACACACACACACACACATATATATATATTTGTCTTTGTCAGGTAGGTGTTCTGGAGTTGAGGGTCTTGGCTGACCAAACACTGCCTAACCAACACATACTTCATCCACAATGGACAAAGATACAAACAGATAGAAGGAGCACCCATGGGATCACCCCTCTCACCCGTCATCGCTAACCTATACATGGGACACTTTGAAACCAATGCTCTAGGCAAATCCGAACACAAACCCAAACTCTGGCTCAGATATGTAGCTGACACTTTCGAAATTTGGCCACACAGGAAAGAAAAACTGGACAATTTCTTCACACATCTTAACAACCTACACCCCAAAATACAATTCACCATGGAAACAGAAACCAACAACCAACTTCCCTTCCTGGACATCCTAATTTACAAAAAACCCAATGGCTCCCTAGGACACACTATCTACCAGAAAAAACACACACCAACCTCTACCTAAATGCACAATCCCATCACCTCCCTGCACAGATCAACTCCGTAGCCAAGACCCTCATTCTCCAGAACCAAATGCCTTGCTGACAAAGACCACCTGAGAACAGAACTACACACCCTCACTAACATAGTAATTTCCAACGGATTCCAAAGAAACACAATCACCAACCTAATCCGAAAAGAGATACCCCCAAAAAACCAAGACACAGAGCAAGACAATGGTATCGCACTCCTCCCCTACATCAAAGGCACCACAGACAAAATCAGCAAAATTCTTCACAAACTCAATATCAGGACAGCCTTCAGCACTGAACAAAAAATAGCCAACATCCTAAGAAACCCCAAAGACAAGATCCAGCTAGAAAACCAAGGAGTTTATGAAATACCATGCAACAATTGCCCAGCCACAAACCAACAGGAGAATAAATGCATGTATTGCAGAACACAAAAAAGCAGTCAGAAAAGAAGAAAATACTTCCTCCCTCTTCCAGCACCTTAAAGCCACAGAACATGAAATTAATTTTGAAGGAACCAAATTAATATCCAACACTGAACACTCCAGCAAGAGAATAATCAGGGAAGCCATCAGGATAGAGAAATACCCCCATAACATGAATAGATGGGATGACACCTCCTGCCTACCAGTCATCTGGAAGCTAGCCCTCACCAACAAACAAGTCCCAGCCACGAAAACCAACACCAGACCCGAAACAACACGGGACACCACCGCCAATCCCCCTCATCAAACCCAGGCCCAAGCCCATCATATAAACGAAGGACAACCACCATCCAGAAAACAGACCACGGCTGCTTTGCCAGCTGTCACATACCCCGACCCCAAAACCAAACAAACTGACATACGCCAAGAACACAGACCCAGACCCCAAACTTGAAGCCAGACTAAAACCCAGAATGCTACATCATGGCTACCCGCTCAGGATATCACATCAGAAAACTCAGGAAATTACAGCACAAGAACTCAAGAAGTTGAAACACAGCAAATGACCCAGGATATCACAGCACAAGACCCAGGATACCACAGCAATAAATCTCACAAGGTCATCACCCAAGCCATTAAAACACGGGAGGCTAATGGAAAAAAGATCACTACAAAACAACCCAGGAGATTATAGCACAAGATCCAGGATTTCTCCACAACAAAACTCATAAGGCCATCACACAGCCCATTATACCAACATCAACTCCATTAACCAATCAAGAAGCAGCAGTGCAGCCAACCAGCCCAGCACACCAGCCCCCCACCAGTATTTATAAGAGACAGCAACTCCGATCACACACTGCTTGCACTGGCACAAAGCCAAAAGCACCAACCTGAGGATGGCGAGTGGGACCTCGCCGAAATGTCACCAAGATACTCTTAATCTTACATGGGAAAAGACCCAAACACACCTAGACATACACACACACACACACACACACACATACACACACACACGCACACACACACAAAGTAGATAGAAGTAGATGGAGATGATGGAGATAGAGATGACAGAGATAAATAGATAGAGATACCTTTTTCTTTCAATAGAAATTTATCTAACTGAGATTGTACAACCTAGAAAGGGAGCATATAAAAATGCAGGCCCACAGCCAAAGTTTCCTAGGAATCAATAGCTTCAGTGAAAATTAAAAATTAGCATCAAACTTTCTTATTTTATACAGTGATAGAGTAGTTCATCTAAATGCCCAACTTTGTACACATGCCAGGTTCAAACACACATACGCACAACTATTTTTCTTTAAAATACTTGGCTTGAGGAAACACTTTTCAATGTCTTTAAACTATTTTAAAAGAAACCATTCTTCTTTGTGTGAGCATAAGAAGTCACAAATAGTAAAAGTATCGTTAAAGACTGACAAGTGGCAGCTATTAGGTAGCATAAGAACCAGCCTGTAAATCCATCCATTTTCCATTATCAAAAATCCCTGATTCAACAAGAATTTCTTTTCAGTGATTCTGTGCCCTGCAGCCTTCTTAATGTATGTCTCCCAGTGGTAAACATTTCAGACTTTGGCTTGCAAAGATGTCTGAAAGGAAATATTCCAGCATATGCCACTTCAAAACTTTTCTTCCTATAATTTGCCGGTTATTTCTTCCAAATTTTCTGACATGAAACTGCACAGCTCAATTTAGATGCCAGTATACTTGCATTTTGGCTGGTGAGGTTTTTTTTTTTTTTAAGTCAAAATTCACTTCCCAGCACTTAGTTTAAGTAGGACCAATTATTGCTATAAAATAAGTCAAAGAGGCTGCAGAAGAGTGTCAAAAGAGATTCCATCTGCTGGTGTGGAAGCCAACGATATATCTTCATTGCTATTCAAAATGCTTCCATTTTGGAACTTGATCATTCATGTGATCTTTGCAACTTCTACAAGTCAGATCTGGACAAGAAGGTACATTTAGAGTTAAATAAATTACCCTTGGAGTTGGCTAGGCACAAACATCTGGTAGAGCTAAGTCCTAGAAATCTCTTAAATAGTCTGTCAGGGTTCCAAGCAATACATCCATAACAAACAGAACTCTGAGGCAAGTAGGTTCCTCAAATAATTGGTTTATTGGACATATCATATTGGCATAAGCTAGTGAAAACTGACTCTGAATATTCCCATGGTTTTCACCTAATCAAAAGTAAATGTTTCTCCCTTTTCCAAAATAGCCAGTCATATGGTTCAATCAAGGTCCCGTCCAGCTGTCAGGCAACATCACTCCTCCTCTCCCCAGTCACCTGTGGGTATGTCCTTGGTTCCCAGGAGAAAGTATTTTGTTTTGACTACAAGCCCTCTTTATCTCTATCCTCCCTCCCTATCCCTCAGCTCCAGTGTGGCAACACTGAAACCTCAAAATGGCCTTGGTTAGGTCAGCTTCAGCGTTGACATAGTTCTTAGAGATTCTAGTAACATAAAAAGAAGCCAAAAATAAGAGTCATGGATTCTGGAAAAATCCAAATATGGGTATGGAAGCAATAATTCATTCCCTTTTTGGTTCTCCAGTTAGGAATAACTATTAAACTTTGAAAACCATATACTCCATACATTTTATCTAAACTTCTTCTAAAAGTCATATAAATTGGTAGTCACCAGTCAGGATACATAGCTTTTTCATAAATAGCTTTTTCTTATGAAGAAGGATTTCTGTACCTCAGCTCTAAATAGTTTAAGATTCTGTGAATCCTGATCATTACTTAAGCATCCTTCTTCCAAACAAAGAAAAGATAACACTTTTTTTCTTTGGGATTCTTTTCCTCCCCCAGATAAGATAAAAGAATGAAAAAGTACACAGATAGGAAGCCAGGAAAACAAGTTTCTCTTTGCTTCTTAATGATGTACCCCCATTTTTGCTAGCTCATTATCTCAACTCAAAGCACATTTGATAAATATTTCATTTAGATTCACTCTAATTTGTTCTGGGATTTTGAATAAGAAAGTTACCATTTCAGGAGATGGGATCATGTTGCTTGTGATGAGAGGAGTGGAGAGAGGGCTTCCTTTTACTTAGCTTTTTCTCTAGTCTTTTTTAATCTACCATTGCTTGTGCTGCTTCAGGAAGTATGGAAGTGACTGGTACTGAAAGAGGAAAACCCTGGTTGCCCAGGCAACAAGGCTGATGTCCTTGGACCTGGTGGTTTCACAGATTGCTGGCATCACGCAACAGAAATATTAATCCCAATTGTTCCCAGTCTAAATGTTTTAACTGCTGTCAGATTCCAGGGGTAAACTAGGCCAAAACTGTCCAGAGACATCAGTCATTATAGCTAGATAAGAATCTATATTGCATATAAGGTGGAAGACACCTTAAACAATTGAGTTCTCTCTATCAACCCACTGTAATTTAAATCCAGTGCTTCTTTTTTCAGACTTTTATACAACTTGTTTGTTTGGTTGGTTGTAGGGGTCGGCTTCAGAAAATTTAGCAACCAGTTCTCTCCCCAGATGCTGGATGGGTGGGGTCCTGGTGGGCATGTCCTAGTCGGCCTCCTGCACCATGTGGGGGGCATTTTGGATTAGAATAACAGAGTTGGAAGGGACCTTGGAGGTCTTCTAGTCCAACTCCCTGCCTCCCAGAGGGCTTTTTTCGAGCCTCTGGGAGGGAAAAAATGGCCTCCCCTGGCTCCGAAGGTCCTCTGGAGGCCAGAAATGGGCCCATTTCCGGCCTTCTGGAACTTCCAGGAGGTCCATTTTTTGTCCTCCCTGGGCTCTGGAGGCTTTCCTTGAGCCTCTGTGAGGCCCGTTTCCCCCTCCCCAGGTTACAGAGGCTCTCTTCCGAAGCCTCTGAGAGCCCCATTTTTTGCCCTCCCCAAGCCTGTGTGCAGGCCCTGCACTTACCTGGGATGCAAAATGGGCTGCATGGGGACTCCTGGGAGGGGAGCAGCAGGGTGGGTGGGTGGGGTCAGCCAGTCCTCAGAACTATCGGTTTGGCAAACCAGAAATCAAATTAGCATCCAGTTCATCCGAACCAGTGCAAACTGGTAGCAGCCCACTCCTGATTGGTTGGTTATTTCAAAGATTTGTATGGCCACCCATCTCACAACACCATGTAGAAAAAGGTGAGAGAGAAGAGCCCTGAAGCAGCCCACAAAGCTTAATAGAAATCTCACTCTTTTTTCTCTCAGACTTGATGCTAGGTGGCAGTTGATTGTTGACATAACCAATATTCCTGCCCTGGGAAACTCTGGTTTCTAATGCAAAACTCCCTGTACCTGCTACATACTATACCAATTGAAGTTTCTGAACCAATTTTAAAACACAAGAGCAAACACTTGGATTTACTATAGCAGAAGTTTAGGGATGAGTCCAATTGGACACCATATACATAACCACATCAAGCCTATGCTTTTTCAGTCAGAATGGAAAAGAAGCTTTGAGCATCCTCTGATTACAGAAAATTGGCTGGTGAAGCATTTGAGGGCTATTGAGTCGATGATGTTGCCCTTGTGATATAAAACACACCATTAAACTATAGCTTTCTATTCTGTGTTTCTTTTTTCTAGCTACTCGACGTAGGTTAAAAGGGAATACTTTAAAAAGCTGAGAGATGCCTATTATAACCAACACCTGATGGCTCTTAACAACTGATAAACAAAGGCAGCCTAAAACAAAAACAAAACAAAACAAGGCCAACATCAAAAAAAGGAGTTTTATCCTTGAAAAGGGAAAGGCACATCAAAATTGGAAGGAAAGGAGCAGAGTCTGAAACTTAATACCTGTGCTGAGAATCAGCATAGATACCATGATTTATGTACCTTATAAAAGCAAGAACGAGATGTTGAAAGGTTGAGATTCTCCAATGATTACCCAACATCTTTTATCCACTTAGCCAATAGAGAAGAAAGGCATTATCTCTTTATCCCTCCCTATCTATCTTTCTTCTTTTGGGGGTCAATATATTATATAAAAAGTGAATGAGTCTGGTGTGCTTGTAGAATGTGTTATAATAAAGCATAACAAAAAACATAGCTGATTGTGCTCCTGGCTTATTTAATGGGACCTTCATGGCCTATTCTCTAATGCAGCATATAAGATCCTAATAATAATAATATTTGGAGGTCCCAGCCAGTGCCTTAGTGTTCTCTCAGATCCATTAAGCTGCAACATACATCCATTTGAATTTGCACTGGTTTTAAAACCATTGTACAATATCAGGTGCCAGGGCATCATCTAATAATATTTATCAATCCAGTTTCATCACTTGCGTTTTGCAGAAGCAGATACATTCTCTTGATTGGTTCACGCCATTACTTGCTTGTTAGATTCTGTTTTCATTTGAGTGAGTAAAAGCTCCATCTTTTCTGAATTTGTTAACTCTTTTTTGCAGTGAGTGGAATGCTCTTCTGATCTGGCTGATTTGATCAACTAAGTTTGTCTCCAGTGTCCAGCATTTTAACCACACTAGTGAAAAAGGCAGTGATACTGCAGCTCCAGGAATTCTCAAAGGAAGCTGATTATTTACACCATTTTTCAGGATAGATAGACCAAACCATCTGGTAAATGGTCTATATCAGAAGAGAAATATGAAGAATGTAACCCTATTGAATCCCCTAAGAGCTCTTCATTTCACTGACCATGACATATACACTTGGGGAGGACTTGAAAGATTAAAGTGAGAGTGGAGTATATTTGCTTTGTGGTTATTTCACTATTGTTCCTTTGTGCACTGTCAAAAGATGAAACTGGGAGAATCTATTTGACCTCCAGTATCCAGCTGCCAAGAGTTCTATAATAATTACTTGTTCCCTTTCTATAAATCTGATTAAATATCTTTTTTGGCGAATTTTGTTTTGTATCACCAAATGTAGAGAAATTCAAAACAGTGGAGTCTCAAACCTCCTGACTGGCAGAAAACCTGGTGACCATTAGATGGCAGCTAAGAGATATAGAAGGCCTTTTAACATTTATCCAGATTTTTGGAGCTCAGCTATAAGTCCCTGCCTGCCTTACATTCAGAATGGAACAGTAATTTATTCTGGGTCCCAGTCATAAGTATACCCAAGAGAAGCCAATGGATAAAATGAGTGTCTCAATCTTACAATGCAGACTCCACCCCTTATTTATAATGTATGATGTTGTAAAACAAGCACAGAAGAGTGACATTTATGTAGTGACACTGCATCACATATTTCATCATGTTGGCATTATCACGGTTAGAAACTGGTGCCTATGGGTATACTGATTGAAAAGGCAGGAGAAGTGAGGGAAATTATTAGTAGGCTTACTGTGCTTTTGATATCTCTCAAAAAATACAACCCTTTCAAATGAGCTACTGCCTCCAGGGCCAAAAGACATACTGAAAGTATGAAATTCTAACCCAGTCCATTAAGAAGTTACATTAAAACATGGGTTTTTTTTTAATGTGGCTGACTGTGCAACCAGCCATAGTAATAATAGTGTGGATAATTGATGTGGCAATACTAGGGGATAGTAGAATAAAAGACAAAGAGTTGGAAAAGTTCACAAAGTATCAATACCTGAAAATCAAAATTGAAAGATTATGGCATAAACCAGCCATGGTGGTCCCAATGATCACTGACACACAGGGTGCAATACCCAAAAATCTTGGACGGCACCTAGAAAATCTACACATTGGCAAAATTTCCATTCAGTCAATTACAAAAGGCCACACTGCTTGGATTCACACAAAAACTATGCCAATAAATTACAGCTTCCTAGATTCTTGTGGAAAACTTGATGCATATGAAAGCCAACAGCATCTAAAGAACTGGTAGCTACATGTCACACTGTTGTGTATACAATAATACAGCAGAACAGAAGAGAAAGCATTGGAGAAAATTACAAAATACAAAGAACTATAAATAGAAGTAGAATGATTGCAGCAAAAGAAAGCAAAGATACTACCAATAGTAATAGGTGCCTTGGGCGCAATTCCAACATATCTGAGCATCACTTGAATGCCACTGGCATTGGAAAAAAAATCACCATCAGTCAATTGCAAAAGGCAGCTTTTTTTGGAGCAACTTACATCCTGCACAATACATGTTGTCCTTGGCTTAGGATCACAACTGAGCCCAAAATTTCTGTTGCTAAGGAAATGGTTGTTAAGTGAGTTTTGCTCCATTTTACAACCTTTATTGCCACTGTTGTTAAATGAATCAGTGTAGTTGTTAAGTTAGTAACACAGTTATTAAGTGAATCTAGCTTTCCAATTGACTTTGCTTATCAGAAGGCCACAAAAGGTGATCAAATGATCCCAGGATACTGCTAATGTCATAAAAATGATTGCCATCTGAATTTTGATCACCTGACCATGGAGAAGTTGCAACAGTCACAAGTGTGAAAAACAGTTATGTCACTTTTTTTCAGTGCCGTTGTAACTTTACTCACTAAATGAATAGTTGTAAGTTGAGAACTACCTGAACTTTAACACCATTGAATAACAATAACTGCCTGTCTCAGTTCTTTGGGAAGGACTTGATGGATGATAAAATTGCAAAACCAGTCTAAACATCTGGCTGGGTGTGTGATCAACTACAATAATAATATATTATGACATCAATAGATTACAACACATTACAATATCTTTGGTTCTTGGGAAGAACTCAAAGTATATGAAGACCAACACCAGTTGAAGACCTAGCAGGAGTAATTTCACACTATTGTGTGTATATAACAATAAACCTCTTCTAAATCAATCTTATTCTTATTAAATGGTCCCACCTGACAATGCTGGCCATGCAGGCTAAAGAAAAAGAGCTATTGCAACCACAAAGAGAGAAGACAGGGGAATTTTGCCTTCATCTGGATCCTTACTGACACTATTTCATCCTTTTGGAAACTGGAGAGAGCTGACAGCTTTTCTACTGAAGAGACCAACAAATCTCAAAGCTAAGCAGCTGAGGAGGGAGTGGGAGAGCAAAAGGACAAGTGAAACACCTGGCCAGCATGCTGGCCTGCAGCTGCACAAGCTGTGGCATAAACCCACAGTTGGCCACTCAAGGCTAGGAAGATCCAGCAACCAAAGGAAACTTGGCAGAAAAGGCCAGCAAGGCCACCAAACAGCCATGGAGAAGGATAACATAGCCCACCAAGAGGCCAGCCATGAGGAAAATGAGCCCAGAGGTGGGGGCGGGGAATGACCTTATGGGACAGAGCATCCATGAAACACAAAACATCCAACTGATACAGAAAGTCACCTTCCTACACCAAGGAATGCTTGCAGATGTCCCGCTGCTATTCCTCAGAAGGTAAAAGAACAGCTGGCTGGAATCTAGGAAGACACTTGAGGAAAGAAAATTGTTACTGGATTGTATCCAGCTGGCTGCTCAATGTCTGATTTTTTTTCAGGGTTTCTCCCTCCCACCCTTCGTACAAAAACAAAGCCTACCTTTTAAGTCTTACTGTTTGGATTGCAGAGTTTTAGACATGTTATGAATTATAATGGATTTGATTTTTCTGTCTATGAATCTGTTTGAGTTGTACAGTTCACTTTCCCTTCAGCTCTTAGAGCACATGTTACACCATGTCATGCCTCCAAGTATGACGCCTTATGAAACTTGCAAACTGTTGGACTAGGTAGTATATTATGGAAATGTTATAGAATTGTTATAGAATTATTTCATATTTATTTCATATTATTTCATATTCATTATAGAATTATTTCATCCTTAGCAGTTTTCCTGTGAATCAGCAAGGAGATAGGATTTTTTTTCCCCACTGAAAATGGAGAAGCTTTCAGGTGGCTGTTTATGTAACAGTTTTCTGAATCATTATTGGTCTGAGAACCAACCATTCTATGACCCAAACCTCTGTTAGGATCCTCTGTCGATACACATTTTGGATATTTCTTATGGAGGGAAAGATCTTTGCAACACCCCTTGACTTGTATTTAAAGAAGCATACATTCTTCGAGAATAGCTCATGGTTCAGCAATGAATCCAAACATAGAGATTTTTAAATGAGCTTCTTAAACTTCTCCAGTCACTTTCATTCAAAAAAAAACAGAGCAATTTAAGTACTTTAGATGTAAGATTACAGCCTTCTAATAAATTCTGTAAAGGTGACAGAAAGAAATACTAAACTGGTTATATGATTATATACAGCATCCTTCATCCTAACATCCGTAGCTTCTATTCTTTAGTTGATTCATGGCTTTGTCACTCCATGCCACTTACCCCTGACCATAAAAGAGCAGTATGACAGTGGCTTGTTAACATCTGAGAGAAAGGCATGAGTAATTTATAGATTTGTCATTTATAGAGTTCTGGATTGTATTTAAAAATTGTATAATACAGGGATGGGATTCAAAATTTTTAACAACTGGTTCTGAGGGCGTGGCTTAGGTGGTAGGTGTGACTTGGTGGTCATGTGACTGGCTGGGTGTGGACAACTCAATATCACTCACATCAAGGCACACATCTCCTCGCCTGACCTCTCATGACTGTGGGAATGCTGCAACAGTCGTAAGTGTGAAACATAATCATAAGTCACTTTTTTCAGTGCCATTGTAACTTTGAATGGTCACTCCACACAAGCAAAGTACCAGCAAAAGAGGGGGCAGGAAAACTCCAAAGAAGTTCCTGAGACAGGAAGTCTAGTCCTGCCAAGAATATAATAAGGGTTAACGGAGGGCAATTTCTGTAAGCAACACCAGAATGTTTCCCTTCTGCCTTCCTTACAGGATTAGGCTAGTAATTTCTTCTAACAACTGGTTCTCCGAACTACTTAGAATGTTAACAACCGGTTCTAGTGAATTGGTGCCAACTGGTAGAATCCCACCCCTGGTATAATGTCATCTTTGACAGTAAGGTCCATATGGTCGGTAAGGTACCTGACTAGAAATCAGAAGACCATGACTTCTAATCCCATCATAGGCACAAAACCAGCTGAGTAACCTTGGGCCAGTCACTCTCTTTCAATTCTAGAAAGGAGGCAATGGCAAACCATTTCCCAAATCTTATCAGCAAATTACAAGTATTTATTCATTGTTGACCAGACATGACTTAAAGGCAGCAAAAAAAAAAAAGCTGTCTCAATGAATTATGGGGCAAATAACTCCTTTTTCTGAAATATATTTTTTAAAATATTAATTAATATCAGTTTAAGAAAACAAATAAAATGGTGGTAAATAGTACTATTCATCAGCCATTTATCACTTACAATTATCACTCTGTTTAATGGAACATAGTCTACAGGCAAATTTATGACATATGTTTCTGGTTTAATTAAAACCAAAAGGTTTGATTCTTAGGACAGTTTCCCACATCCATAATCATACAACGCTGTCATATTTTCCTTCATTTTTATTATCTGCTGAACAAGTGGGTATCTGTATACCTGCGGGATGGTTAGCTGGTTTTATGGTGAGAAATTGAAATTAATTAATGACAATTTCCATACAACTCTCACTAAGATTGCCAACATGCCCCCATATTTTAAAAAGATAAATTCTCCCTCAGCACCTCCCATAGTTGCCCTAGCCATAGCTAGTTTATATATCTATCAGAGAATGCTTTGTTCCTCATATCAAAACTAGTCTTCATGCTTTGTTTCAAAATGAGTGAAATATAAGCTCTAAAACCCCAAAGTCATGAACCCAAATAGAGGTGAACAGTTTTACACACTGGCCCCACTTCCTGAATAGCTACCATAGGTATTGAAGAATACGTTTAACACTTCTAGAGGGGTTGAAGGCGGCAACAGGCAACCAATGATAAAATATGAGTAGGTAGTTAACATGTGTGGGTGAAACCAGAATTTTTTAAAAATGTCCTGAATGTGGAACAGAGTCCCATTTTATGATTGATGGTATAACCTTTCTATTATCCCATTTCAGAAAGCCAGGAAATCTTGATGCTACTTGGTATTTGTGATTGGTGGATCTGAACTGAGCTAAGAGAAGATTTGAAAAGAGTTGTGTATAGTCATTCGAATTGCCTTCAGATATAAATGACTCCATGCAGCAAATTTAAAAGTAAACATGGATCTTAGAAAAATGTAAAGAGCATGGACAATGTCCCTGACACCATCATTCCACTAGATTTCAAACCTTCAAGCATTCAGAGAGATGCTTGAAAAATTAATATAAACATTAAAATTGGATAGGGCAATATTAGTGTTGCAATAATGATTAGCCAAGTCTGGCAGTGTTGAGAAATTATTTTGAAGCAGATTGCAGCTGAATTCACCCCCCAAAAGTGGATTGTGACCTACAGTAAACTTCTGGTCTGGTTACCCGAAGACTACCCACTCAAATTAATGTTTCTTAGGGGGAGGAGCATAAAAAATAAATACAGGAAATAAAATGGTGGGTCTTTTGATATTTCTGCCCGTGAATAGGAGCAACCATAACTGAAGATTATTTGGAACATCATGATCTCTATTCCAGGAACAGCATTCAGTGCAGAAAGCTATCAATCACATGATGAATTCCAGGTGGCTTGGCAGCCCTTCCTTTCCAAGAGCAATATGAACGCCAATCCTTGCTTTTCTTGGCTTCACAGGGCATAAATATTAACTAAAGCACCAAGCCATTTTTAAAGGCACTTTCAGGCATTTCAGGCATCAGACAACTTGCCTCCAAAAGTTGTGAATGCTCCAACACTAGAAGTTTTTAGGAAGAGATTGGACAACCATTTGTCTGAAATGATATAGGGTTTCCCTGCCTGAGCAGGGGGGTGGACTAGAAGATCTCCAAGGTACCTCCTTCCAACTGTTATTCTATTCTATTCTATTGCAAAAACAATTCTGATCAACTTTCTTCTTCACTAGAATTTGGATGCTCTGGACAAGTTTTGACACCCCAGATTTTTCCTCTAGCACAGAGAAGGGTAAGGAAAAGGAAATAGAAAGAACTTAAAGAAGAATTAAATATCTTTAGATATCAAACCCGTTTTCTTCATGAGTCAAGGACCAAGACTCCTGATGCTGGTCTTCAGATGTCCATTGAAAAGGTTATCTAAGTCTATCTGAAAAGGAAAGAAGTGTAATCTTGGTCTTGCAAGCAAAATATTGAGTTCTATCCTTAATATCTCCAAAGCTAGAAAAGCCTTGAAACTCTGGGATGCTACTGCCAGTTTGGGCAATGCCAGGCTAAATCTTATTCAGGATAAACTTTTGATCATCCTAGTCACATTGGTAACCCCTATCAATATGTAGCAACGATTTAGAAGCACCAACAGGCAAGGAAGGAAAATAAAAAAGACTGTAATAAATCAAGCACAGAAAAGGCAAAGCCAGGCTAGATCAGTAAGAAAGTTTTCCATAATAATGTGAGCTTTGAGGGGGGCCTCCCTGTCCCCCCCAGTTCTAACATGAAAAGAGAGCAGCAGCTGCTTCCTATCAGATGTGGAACACATGAAAGAACAGCAAGTCTTTAATTTATATCATTGCCTCTTTATTCCCACATACCAGAGGAACATAGATATAGCCTTGGGATCTCTGCACCTTCTCTGCGAAGAGGCAAAGTGCATAATTTCATGTTCTGCCTCAGGCAACACAACGTTTCCAACCATAAGGCAATGAGACGGACAGAAGATTTATAAGAAGGAAAGATACAAATAGACACAAGCAGCTGAAAGATTTCATCCCTCCCCCCCAAAAAAAATCTCCAAAAATATTGTTGGGGTTTTAAAAAAATAATTGTATGGATATTTCACACGGTGATCAGTTACTTGAAATTTTCAGCAAAAGAATTTTGCTGCCAGTTCTGATTCAAACGGAGGAAACAGAACTTGGTTCTAAGCAGTCTTTATAAAATCCTTATGGGTGGAATGTGCTCTTCTCACACTAATTTAATTAGCAGGTGGGGCAGGTAAAGAGAAACATGTGAATGTCCTGTGTGTGTTGAAGGAGGCTTCAATGTGATGAAAAGAGGTGTGACAGAAAATTTCCCTAAACAGTTGCACCCTTCACTACCCCAAGCAATGCTGTAAACTCAGAAATAATACTAAGAGATGAGAGTCTGAAGAAAAACACCCCAAGAATAAGGTAGAAAATTAGAAGCCTCTTCTTCAAAGAAATAACATTTTTCAGACATTACAAGGCAGATTTCTACATAAATCTTAAGCAGGAACTCTCAGCTGTTGTCTAAACAGGAAAACCTCTCTGAGGACCTGCAGCTTAAAGTGTTATTATCATCAATAATGAAAACATCCATCTCAGGAGTACATCACCATTTGCAAAAAAAAACAACAACCCCAAAACCCTCAATTCTGATTCAGTCTTCTTTTATGCAATGCAGCAGTTATTATTTTCTAAGAATTTCTACAACTGTTTAGTATTTCTATGAAAGTTATAAAATACAGCCTTCCTCCTCCTTTGGCTATTATGCCAGAGACAATAATAGCTTCTGATTATGAGATCATTTGTGTTTTATTATTTAGTTCCTTTCATCAGCTTAAAGCCATTGGCAACTTGCTGGGACAAAACTTTGATATTTTAGACTGAAACATTAAGGCAGGATTGTCAAGGAAAAAAAAAAGTGGATTTAAAGTAGGGAAAGATAGCTGGCTCATGGCCCCTGAAAGGCCTGACTAATTCAAGAGTCTTTTTGTGATGCTTTTTTGTAATGTGACAGAAGGCAGTGGAATCATATTTCCTGTAATAAAATTACAGTACTAAAATTACCTTAAGTCAAATGTACTTGTATCTAGTCCTGGCAACCTATTTGCTTTTGTCTGTCCTTTTTGGGGTGGAGACACCAGCCTGCCTTCAGACAGTAAAAGTTGGACATTGTTGGGAGATCAGGGTTCCTAGCTGGTTCAGCCTTTCATTGAAGTGCTAAAGGAGAATTTAATTTAATTTAATCATTTACATTTTGGGTTTTAATTTTATTTAAACATTTAATTTTGGCTACCCTACAATATTGCCAATGACATAGATTTGTCTGACTTTGAGAACTTTTTCTCTTCTCTTCTCTTCTCCTATGGTGAACTTATTAACTCATTTTTCATCCCAATAGGCATTCAGATCCAGCTGGTATTACCTGAAGATTTTTTAATCCAATGGAAGAACAATCCAGTGTGAAAAGAACAAAAGTGAAGTGATTTATAAGCCTTTCCAAAAGAACCTGGGGTGAGTATGGGAGATTGGAAGCTCCAAAACAAAAGAAAGTTAGCAAAAATGGCCAGTTCCTTTCCCATCAGCTTTGTGAACAAAATTCCACACAAAATCTGTTCTTGTCAACTGAACAAAATGCAGATTCCACTCTGCATTTGTCCTATTTAAATAACAGAACTCTTACTAGCTTACAGACTACAGAATGTTTCAATGCAGTTGACATGAGAAAGCAATGGATTGAAGTGGGTGTCATCTGCAATATATCCTAGATTTTCTATTGCAATGTATACTCTGGGGATATTTAAAACATTTGCGGTTGTTTAGGTAATATTATGGTGAACAATTTAGGCTCAGATCACTTTCAGTCTCTCAATGTCTTGGATTTGGCCCCCAGATATCTTCGGAAGTCATTACCAAAGCGTAATTTTTAAAGTGACAGAAGCAAGACTTAGCTATACGATTGGAGAATAATCAGATTAAACATATTTAGTTTTAATTAAATGAATTTTGGTGAAATCCAAAGTTAAAGCTAGAGTTCCATTAGAGGTGGTATTCAGCATGTTCTGATCAATTCTGGAGAACTGGTAGTGGAAATTTTGAGTAGTTCGAAGAACCGACAAATACAGGGGTGGGATTCTACCAGTTCAGACCAATTTGGGCAAACCGAATGTTAAATTTGCATCTGGTTTGCCGAACTGGTAATTTGAACCAACCGGCTGGACACACCCACCCTGCCCCTGCCCTCCCAGGAGTCTCCATGCAGCCCATTTTCGATGCAAGTAAGTGCAGGGTCCACGCCGAGGCTCTGGAAGGGGGAAAAATGGGTGGGGAAAAAAGGTGAAAAATGGCCCTACCGGAAGTCACAAAATAGGCCTGTTTCTGGCTTCCAGAAGGCCTCCAGAGCTCAGGGGAGGCCATTTTCACACTCCTAGAGGCCCAAGGGAAGCCTCTGGACCCTTGTGAAGGCAAAAAATGGCCCTCCCAGAAGTTCCGGGAGGCCACACCCACCATGGCCATGCCAACCCAGCAACTGGGCAGCAAACCAGTTGTTGGGATTTTTGAATCCCACCCCTGGGCAAATACTACCTCTGACTGGTCCCTCCCCCATCTATTTTCTTCCTCCCAAGTCCCAGCTGATTAGCTGGGTCTTCTTTTGTTGCCCTGCACAGGAGAACGGAGCTGGAAAGCAGGTTAGTGGGATGAGGAGGGAATGGAATTTTGCAGTGTCCTTCCCCTGGAGTGGGGTGGCAATGGAGATTTTACAGTATCCTTCCCCTGCCATGCTCACCAAGCCATGCCATGCCCATAGAACCAGTAGTAAAAAAATTTGAATCCCACCACTGGGCTTCTCCCACAGATTTTGAGGATATGACTCCAAGCACTCTCCCCCAAAACCAAAAATGGGTATTAATCTAGAAAATATTCGTGCGCCTCTTAACTAAGAGAGGATCAGGTAGAAAAAGGCTAGGATGCTACTGCTTTCAATATCCTTATATTCCCTAATAAATATTTTTTTCTCTTAATGTTGTTTCCAGGAAGAAGACTCTATAGCTTTCTTTCTCCAAATACCTTCTAGGCTAAGTTTTGGCAAATGCTCTGAAAGACATCTGGAACATAACTTAGAAACTAGTGTCAAACTGAGGTGTTTTCCCCATTTATTTCAGCCATTTCATCCATTTCAGTATTTTATATGCTACACATTTATGCTTCTGTTGCTATTTAAGAATGTATTTCTTCCTAGCAGTTCCAGATTTTCTTTCTTCAGAACTGAATGGCTGTAGCTGAGCTTTACAGTGTTAGAAGCCAGCACATATTCCATCACACCTCCATTAATACTTTTTATGTAAACCATTCTTTGAAAATCTGTTTTTGATCAACCTCTGTTCCAAACTATCTCAGTGTCATAAATTCATTTAATTCATGCTATCTATATTTAACTTTCATCTATTCTTTTGGTTATGTCTTTATCCAGAACCTGTCTTTAAATAGTTTTATTGTTCTACCATATTTGTTTAATTCTTCTTTGCATCAGATCTACAAGAGGTAAATAACTTGGTGCCTTTTAAATATTTTAGATGTTAAGTCTTTCTGTATGTTTCTACTAGCATGGAGACATGGTAGAATAGTGATTAGAATGAAATATTGCAGGCTAACTCTGCCCACTGCCAGGAGTTCAACCATGACCGGCTCAAGGTTGACTCGACCTTCCATCCTTCTGAGGTGGGTAAAATGAGGGCCCAAATTATTGGGGGCAATATGCTGACTCTGTAAACTGCTTAGAGAGGGGGTGTAAATTACTATGAAGTATGTAAACTATAAATTACTATGAAGCGGTATATAAGCGATATATAAGTCTAAGTGCTATTGCTATAGCCAGTAAAAAGGTTGTGAGAGTTTTTGCACAAAATATCTGGAAAGCACAATATCGCCTTTCCCTCTGCTTCTCATTATAGTTCTAAAAACACATTTCATTTGACTAATACTTCACATAGCTACAGACGTAACAATTAGTAATAGATGACTAGAAATGAGTAACTGTAATTTCAGAAAAAGGAAGAACAATTCCAGCAGCCTACTTGTTTTTCATGTTCTTCACACTAGGGGAAAAAAAACACTTCCTCTATGACGAATGTGAAATGAAGCAGTCTCGTGGAGGAAGATCTGTCCACTTGCTCTAAGCCTAATAAAATAGTAACCTCCATCTGCATGTTAGCATGCTAAATAAAAAAATAAAATATTTCCTTCTGTGGAAATACCAGTTAGTTTTTCTTTCTAAATGAACATACTTTAAAGGTTAAAGGTTTAGTTACCAAGCCAATCAAAATAACCTTAATAAGTTATACTATTGCCATAATTCTTAAATCAGTCTTACAGGTCAACGCTAACTTATCTACCTGAATTCATTAAACAGATAAAATGTGAATTGGATATTCCAAATCTAGTATGAATAGCAATGTTTTATAGTTTGCTTGCTTCACTAAAAAAGAAAGAAAGCTCTGTGAATCCAACCATACCTTAAACCAAATGAAAAGCCCAAGCTTACGCACACTTGTAGCAGCTCATTAGAGACGATCCCCTTGCAATTCTCACAACATATACAAACAAACATATCTGAAACACAGCATCCCTTTTGGTTAGGTAGGGACAAATAAAGACCTTTCTCCAGACCCATCATATACAAGAAAAACCAAGTAATTCATGGTGAGCACTTGTGTCGTGCTCACCATGAAGTGGTTAGAGTGCAGTACTGCGGGCTACTTCTGCTGACTGCCAGCTGCCTGCAATTTAGCAGTTTGAATCTCATCAGGCTCAAGCCTTCCATCCTTCTGAGGTCGATAAAATGAGGACCCAGATTGTTGGGGCAGTATGCTGACTCTGTAGAATGCTTAGAGAGGGCCGTAAAGCACTGTGAAATGGTATATAAGTCTAAGCACTATTGCTATTGCTACATTGCTATTCGTGTCACAATATTCTGGGATAGGGAATTGTCCCATCAGCATTTTAAAAAATGACACAGGAAACAAACTGCAAAAGAAATGTAAAATTGAACTATATATAGTAAAGCAAAAGAATACAACAAACCATTAAGAAATGGATGTATTGCAATCTAAAAGCACCCCCCATCTGCTCCCATGGCACAGCTCCAACAACTCTGAATAAACCTTTTTCTTTACCTGTTGACCTCCTCTATTCATTAGTCACACATTATTCCACAACAGTTCCATTCATATCCACACATACTTGACAAAAAGTGAGAATGGGGAACTTTCATAGATGTATAGGTATCCTCTACGTATTCTCACAAATGAACTCAAAATTTCTAAGTGAGACAATTATTAAGTGAGTTTTGCTCCCTTTTACATCCTTAACAGTTGTTAAATGTATCACTGGAATTGTGCAGAAGTGAATGTAGCTTCCCCATTGACCCCCATTGTCAGAAAGTCATAAAAGGTAATTCAATGATCCTGGGAAACTACAACCCTCATATATGTGTTTCAGTTGCTACGCACCTGCCTTTTGATCACATGATCATGGAGATGCTGCAATGTTTGTAAGTGTGAAAAATGGCTATAAGTCACTTTTTTTCATTGCCATTGTATCTTTGAATGGTCACTAAATGAACTGCTGTAAGCCAAGGACTATCTTCATAAGCATAAACTCTTCCACCTGACCTGACATACGGAGGGACTGATTATATAGATAGGATGACAGATTGTATAGATAGGATGGCAAATATTATTGGGCATGATAAATACAAATGGGGAATTAATCAGTTCCCCATTCAGATTTTTCAATAAATGAGTAGTGCTCAAATGCAAAATTAGGTATTCTGGATTTGTAGTGGGGAAAAAGGAGATCTGTCTCCATTCATTGTATAAATATGCAGAATCCTTTCCAAGGAGCCAGAATGAGACATCAATCTAATCTAAACCATAAGATCTAAGCCTTCCACTTTAACTAAAAAAATAAAACAAATTAAGATACTCCACAAAACCTGAAAAAAGCTACTGTAGCTCTTCTGGATGATGTTAAAAAACTAAATCCAGAGCAACATAATACTTTTATTAGCACTTTAATACTTTTATTAGTCTCTCTCTCTCTCTCTCTCTCTCTCAAAAAAAATAAAATAAAATAAAATTCTCCAGAACTACTTGTTGGGTAATATGTTGCAAAAAGAGGAAGAAACAAGGAAATTGAAAAATTAGAAAGAAGTTCCAGCAGTTTAAAGTCAGTGTATGTCATGCTCCAGCATATAACTTTTAACATACAATCTTTATATATATAGCCTCATCTAGTGGCCAGAGAGACAAATACGAAGTATATGGTTTCAAACAGATCCTAGCCCATTACCCATCAGCCCACACTCTCAAAACAAGAAGCACAAAGAGGAATCCATCTTAATCTGTGGCACGTGGTTATCCAAGGACAAATCCACATCCCACACACAGAGCATCACTGATGAGATTTACATTGCTTGTATTTATTAATTGTTATGTTCAGCAGTAACCCGAAACCTGCCTCTCTTATATTTGGTTCTCATTGTATGTATCCCTATTTTCCCCAGATTCACCATATCCTGTTCTTTCAATAAAGCATTCAGATCTACGCACATGGTTTGTTTTATTAGAAGATAGATGGGTTTAGCTGAATGTCAAGTTGCACACAGACTAATGCATAGTGAGGACAGAACAGTGTAACTGACGTGAAGACAACTGCACTAGGTAGTGATAGGGCTAAACATGAGTACTTTCCATGAAAAAAGAATCTGCTCCAAAGATGACCTCTCCATTTTTTTAAGTCTGGGTTATGAGTCTGTTGTTTCTGTTTTGCAGAGTATAAGGATCCATCAAAATCCCCCCAAACATACGCAGTGCAATCTTGGGAAGAAAATTTTGAACCCATGGGAAATATAGAGTATGTTTTTTGGCATCCAGGGAGCAAGCAGTACTTGCAGTGCAAGTTCACATGTGGATTTAATCAGGTTTGTCAGCAAGTTTTTCCTCTTTATTAATGTATATGGAAACTGCATTCTCTAAAAACCCGAGCAGCAGAAGAAATCATCAGAAAATAAATTAGTTTGGCATATAAGGTTGATCAGCTAGCTGGCTGTATATACCGGTTTTTATGCAGATAGCTCCTTTTCAGCTCTTTTTTGTCTAAATCAGGACTGGTATTTCTCTTCTGTTGTTTTGCAACCACAGATCCCACAATCTATGACCATTGGCCATGCAGGTGGAATGAAATAGATTCCCAAAGCAAAACCTAAAGTCAATCTAAAGAGGGGAGCACAAATTCTCCCCTCTCCATCCAAGCATGGCAGTCAGTGCCTTTGGGAAAGCAATTCCATACCCCCAAAATATTTACCTGTGAAAAAAATTCCACCCTCCCCTGACATAGGACAGACACCTTTCTTCGGACAGGAGACAGGAGGAAAATAGCTTGCTCTGCACAGAGAAAAGAACTCCATGCAGGATGACATAGAAAGCAATTTCTCTGAGTCTTCATATCACATGCCTTCTCAGAGGCAGGTTATCATTGAGAACTATGGGGGAAGAAGAAAGCATTCTGCCCTAGAATGGGCTTTTGGCCCACAGATTGCAGGTTTTATACCCCCCGATCTTTCTCTTTCTATTCTCTTTCTTTCTTTCTTTCTTTCTTTCTTTCTTTCTTTCTTTCTTTCTTTCTTTCTTTCTTTCTTTCTTTCTTTCTTTCTTTCTTTCTTTCTTTCTTTCTTTCTTTCTCTCTCTCTCTCTCTCTCTCTCTCTCTCTCTCTCTCTCTCTCTGTCTGTCTCACACACACACACAATATAGATGTATAATTTGACATGTTATGTAGATGTTCTTATGTGGAAAAAATAGAAGTTAAAATTTTATGTTTGGCAGTTATGTATCATATATAGTTATGGCATGATATCAGTTATGGCATGCTCCATAGAAGAGATAGCAAAATATTCCAACTTTCAGGTCTCATTGTCTGTGGGAACTGCTAAAATATTGTTTGATCCTCTTTTCGTGTTTTTCCATAAAGTTTCACAGAAAGCTCAGCAAGGGAGTTGGATTTTGTACAATCCAGGCAGACTAAAAATGAAATATGTCGTTGGGATCTGTCAAAGAGAACTATAGGTCCTGAAGTTTTCTTGGATATAAATTATTTCTCTGACACCAACCAGCTACAGACTCCAGAGGGAGGAAGTTTGCATGAACAAGTTAAATAAAATCCATAGTTTCCTTTGAGGTGATCGGCTTAGGCTGAGGTTACCTTCAGAAAAATGGCTGGATTTACTAAAGTTTTTCATTCAAGTCAATAAAAATAGCCGGTTGAATGCAATCCAGGAGTTATTTCAGAATTTTTAGTTTCTACACACACTGTCCCAAATACTTAATCATGTTCCACTGTCCTAGGATGCAAAGAAAGAAAGTGTATTTATGACAGAGGTCCAAATGAACATTCTTCCTAACTTCCAACCTTTCAAAGCCTAAAATGATTCTGATTATCATTAAAATGTGTAATAGAGTACTCTGTGTAGCCCAGGATCTCTTTTCCGCTTTTCAGAGTCCTCTCCAGGGGTGGGATCCTATTGGCATAACAACCGGTTTGGTGATAGCGCGTGCGCAGTACTTGCAAAACAACTTCTCCTGCAAGCAATCACCATCTCCTGTTGATGTGCGGCACTCAGCTGCGCAAAGCAACTAAGGTAAGAATAAAGGACAGCCTAGTGCCTGAGCAGAACAAGATCTTTGGAGAGAACTGGTTCAGTGTCAGCTGCTCTTTGGAGCTACTGGTTCTAAAGAAATGGGCCAAACCGGTAACATCCCACCTCTGGTCCTGTCTCACCCAAAACTGCTGTTTTGTAGTGTGAATTAGGCTTAGCTTTGCAGTTACTCAAAATATATCTCTTCACAATCCCCATTCAGAATGATTACTGAAGATCCAGGGATTCTTTAAGGAAATCTCGGAACAAAACAAAAAAAATCCATATTAGAAGTGTTATTGATAGGATCTGGTGAGTTTAGTTTTTTTTGTTTGTTTGTTTCCATGTATGGAACAGTAATTGTCCAAGGAATTCAAGTATTCTTTCTACAGATACACATTAATAGAGTTGGAAAGGACCTTGTAGGTCATCTAGTCCAACCTCCACCCAAGCAGCCCCTACACCATTTTAGATAGATGGCTGTCCAGTCTCTTCTTGAAAGCTTCCAGTGATGAAGCTCCCACAACTTCTGAAGGCAACGATTCCATTGGTTGATTGTTCTCACTGACAGAAAACTTCTCCCTGTTTCCAGATTGAATCTCTCCTTCTTCAGTTTCCATCCATTATTCCTTGTCTGGCCTTCAGGTGCTTTGGAAAATAGCTTGACTTCCCTCCTCTCTGTGGCAACCCCTCAAATATTGGAACACTGCTATCATGTCTCCCCTGGTCCTTCTCTTCACTAGACTAGTGAAAGCTTGGCAATAAGGATCAGGAATGAAAAATTAAAACAAGGAAATATTACATAAGATAAAATAATAAGCTTTGATAACTATTAGTAAGCTTGGGGTTGAAGAAGACATTGTATTCTCAATCTTGGCTTCACAAACTGTATGATAAACACATGTTTTTTTCTGGAGAAAATCTCCTTGCGCCCAGAGACTATAATGCAAGACACCTATTTCAAAAGCCTTTGCCCAACTCAGTTTCAGAGTTTTTAGCCCATAGAGCTTCTGGCTTAGAGTGCTAGAAGACTTCTTCTGTACTGTAGCTACCTTTCTCCTTGGGGATTTCTCTTTAGCTGTTTATTATCAGATAATTCCACAAGTGCTACCATCCAAACACAAGCACAGATTTCTTCCAGCCAATTACATTAACACCCCTTTTCTTAGCAGGCTAGTATTTAGTTATTATCTTTTGTAATGATCTCCTGATCAGTTCTTGTCAAGAAGACCTACATATCTTTTTCTCTCCTTTTTTGGACAATAGGTTTAGACAATTTTTCTTTCTTTCACAATAATTTTATTACATTTAAAAAGAGAAATGCTAAAACAAACTAAAAATAGAGTAAAAAGAAAAATGCAGAAAAGAAAAATAAAGGATAGAAAAATATAAAAAATAAGATTATGATAAAGATGTTGTTTATCCATGTTGCCCTACATTCATATTACATATACAAGCCAAGTAGAAAGAAAGTAAAGTTGAGTCAATGCCTTATAGCCTCAACATAGAAAACCATACCAAATACCTGTCACAGATATAAGCATACTTTCAGTGGGGCAGAGGGGAGAAAGGCATAATATACCATGTTGTAACAATGAGCCTCTGGCTCAAAAGCAGCTTTTAGTATGAATTCATTCCCTAAGTTAAAAAATGAATGGCACCCTGCTAAGATCTGATTTCTAGTCAAAATTTTGACCTGGTAACTTTTTGTGAGGGGTGTATGATGTTTCAGTCAAAAATTCATTATGAACACAAATGTTTTTTATTAGCAGTGAAGGGAGGAAATGTGCTTGGACTCAGCACCAAGGATTCAGTCAACTCCATCTGAAAGTGAAGCATAGTAAATATTGCAGTTCTTCACTATCCCCTTCCAACTGGACGTTTAAAATACAGGAAGAGCAGCATGTGAAAGAAGCAGGAGAACAAAAATCTGACTTTCATTACAAATGAATGTTATGTTTTGGCTTTTAGAAGGCATTCTCCTGAGTTTAAAATGTGTCAAAACAATACAGTTAAAATAAGTGTGATAAATCAGCTAGCTATGTCTTTGCTCACAAGTCAAAGGGGAGAAAAACAATGAACGGGGAGAGAACGTGAATATAATTGGAACTATTGAGTACAAAGGAGATGTGAATGTGTTAAACAATCCCAATCATCACCCTGGAGAAAACTGACAAATGTGTCAATAACATGCTGAGGGATGGCATGGATTGCAATCCATTATACCAGCCTTTGTCAACTGGATCTGATGGGGACTTGTCAATTCCCTAAGACAGCTATTCCACAATACTTTCTGAGTCAGCTCTGGCAGTTATTTACCAACATACTGCGAGAAACTATGGACTTTGCATTCCTAAGGTATCTTATATTCTTTTATAGAATGATACTTTGCCTTTCCTAATGGTTGGATTCTTTGATAAATAATTTTGGCTGTAATATGTGCTGAAATTTACTATTCCTGGCCTTGTTTGTTTGTATCTCAATACATGCCTTGCATCCATTGACTTGTGCCAGTTCACCAGAATGATCTGCAAATTAGGTTAATTAAATGTCTCCAGGCAAGATAACTGCCTCTCCAACTTCCACTAATGCTTCATTTGCTACTGAAGCACTGTACATGAGGCTGCCCTTGAAGACTACCCCAAAACTTCAACTGATCCAGAATGCTGTACTGCACACAGTAATATGGGCCCCTAGATTTGCCCATATCACACCTTTACTGTGTGAGCTACACTGGCTTCCAGTATGTTTCCCGATGCAACTCAAGGTACAGATCATCATTTTTAAAGGGCTAGATTATCTGCAGGACTGTTTTTCCAGAAGGACTTCTATCTGTCCTACCAGGTCAAATAGGTTGGGCTCTCTCCTACCCCCTTCCCCTAAATATTCCCATCTGATGGGAGCTAGGAAGCACACCTTTTCCATGGCAGCCTCTGCCCTATGGGACACTGTGTCCCCTGAGGTTTGGCAGGTTTCTACATCCTAGCCTTCCACAAAACTTTGAAGATCTGGCTTTTGCCCCAAGTGCTTGGATAAGATTGGATAATTGCACAATAGAACTTGGTGCCAGGACTTTGCTGGTCTCGATGTTTTAGTTTGCTTAGTTTTATACATCTAATATGATTTTATATGTTGTTTTAACTTTGGGTTAGAAACTGCCCAGTGTTGTTTACAAGATGGGCAAGCTGTACAAATATTTTAAATCAATAAATAAAAAGTATATATAGGTGATTTTCACATTTGATTGTGGGGACCAGAGGTGGTATTCAGCAGATTCTAACCAGTTCTGGAGAACCGGTAGAAGAAATTTTGAATAGTTCAGAGAACTGGTAAATACCACCTCTGACTGGCCCTGCCCCCATCTATTCTCTGCCTCCCGAGTCCCAGCTGATCGGATGGGTCTTCCTTTGTTGCCTGCACAGGAGAATGAAGCTGGGAAGCACATTTGTTGGGTGGGGAGGGAATGGAGATTTTACAGTAACCTTCCCCTGCCACGCCCACCAAGCCACACCCACAGAACTGGTAGTAAAAAAAATTGAATTCCACCACTGGTGGGGATGCTGGCTTTTGTTTAGGAGTATGTTGTACATAAAAAACAGAGAATTTGAATTGCAATGTTGTGGTTACCCTCTTCATGTTCTTGACCATACCCTATGGATATTCCTGCATTAATTCCTGATGAGTAGTAAAATGCAGCAGTCCTCAGTTAACAGTCACTCAATCTGCAAACAAAGTTACATCATAGGACTTACAATCAGTCCTTGGAGTTCTGGTCATCTCAGCACCCCTGCAGTCACATGATGACAATTCAGGCACTTGGCAATAGGTGCACAATTATGAAAACAGCAACATCCCTTATTGTGTTCCATACTAGCAGGCTTGTAGGCCTGCATTCCTATTGGTCCGGAAAGCTGGGCCGTGAGTGGACAAAACTAAGCGTTCTGATTGGTTCTTATTCGGCTGCCGCGATTGGGTAAAACCAAGCGCGGCAAGCTCAAATGCATGTCATAGGCTGTCTAGCCGCAGCCAGCTCTATAAAAGGAGCTGCCTCAGCTGGGAGTCTTGTCTCGGTATCTGGTTTCCTAATAAAGAGCTGTTGTCACTACTTTGAGTCTCGTCTCTCCTTGGGACCCACCGCCCAGACTTAACACTGGCGACGAGGGTGGGATACTGAGACAACAGAGCTGACTAGCATGTGGCAGAGAGCGCATAGACGACCTGCAAGATGGCCAGCAGCGCCGTGCCACCCGCACCATTCAACCTGGCCAGCGAGGACTGGGAGTCCTACATTGATCGTTTCCAAATGTTCTTGGAATCAAACAACCTGAAGGATGCCACCGGCAGCAAGAAGCAAGCGGTTTTTCTAACACACTGTGGACCCGCCATTTTTAAAATGCCAAGGCACTCGCGAAGCCAACAGACGTCAAGACCATGGATTGGGATACCCTAGCTCCCATCCTCCGGAACCACTACACCCCAGCGGTGCCGATTCTCATCCATCAGCATGACTTTTACCAGAGGGATCAGTGCAAGGGCGAGAGCGTTGGAGAGTTCGTAGCCGACCTGAGGGACCTAGGAGGCTTGTGCGGATTCGCCAATCTAGACGAGGCCATGCGTGACCGAGTCGTCCTCGGCCTGAAAGACCCAACTCTCCAAAGCAGACTGATGGCTAAAGGAGACATCTCCCTCGCCAATGCCGTAGCTGAAGCCACCGCAGCTGAGGCCACCCGTAAGTCAGCGGCACGAAAGCAGCGTTCAAATGGAAACAACCGCCAACCCACCAGCAAGACGGCAACCGCAGCAGACAAACACACAGCATCCACCCACCACGGCGACATCGAATCCCCCTCTGACACCGAAGAGGAAGAAATTCACAGACGTCAGTCGGAACGCGAGTGACGAGACCGGCGCGGTCGTAAGTCGAGTTACCAATGTGCCGGCTGCGGAGGAAATCACCCGCATTCCAAATGCAAGTTCCTGGACGCTGTCTGCCGTTTTTGCGAAAAACGAGGGCATATTGCCAAAGTATGCCGTAACGAACAAAATTCCAGCCCCCGACGACAGGGAAACAGCCCAAGAAGAAGAGATGGCACCCCCACCATAAACCGGGACCGCCATAATGACAGCCAATGGAACCGGGACAGCCAACCCAGGAAGTTCATCGAGGCACCCAGAAGAGAAGAAATGCACCAAACAGTCACCATCGGCCACGCTTCATCAATAGACGCACGAAAGATACGTGTAGAGGTCAACATCGAGAATCAGCCTTGCACCATGGAGGTAGACTCTGGTTCCTCCCGCACTATGGTCTCCTGGAGGACCATCAAAAGACTAATTCCCAGCATCCGCCGCCAAGAGCTTAGCGACCAGAAGCTAATATTAAGAGTATCAAGGTAATTGCATTCCGGTCATTGGCACTGGACATTTTCAAGTCTCGTTCAGAAACCACACCACCATCCTACCACTCACAATCGTCGATAAGGACAGACCCAGCCTACTCAGGTTGCAGTGGTTCGCACTGTTGGGGATCGAGATGGCAGGCATCAACCACACAGAAGACAGAAACTGGGAAGCAACACTCATCCAGGACTTCCAAGAAGTCTTCAGTGAACATCTAGGCAAGTACAAGGGGTCCCCTATCTCCTTTAATCTCAGCCCTGACATCGCTCCCATCCGTCTCAAGCCATGCCAAGTGCCTTTTGCACTCAAGCCTAAAATAGACAAACAATTAGACAAACTAATAGCGCAAGGCATGTTAGAGCCCATCGATCATGCCTGTTGGGAGACCCCAATTGTCACCCCCATCAAACCCGATGGCTCCCTGAGAATTTGTGGTGACTACAAGGCCACCCTCAACCACACATTGCGGCAGAGCACCTACCCGGTGCCAGTAGTCCAACATCTCCTGCACTCACTATGGGGTGGCAAGATCTTTGCAAAGCTCGACCTGGCTCAAGCTTATTAACAACTGCCAGTCGATGCTGAAACTGCCGAAGCCCAAACAATAGTGACACATAGAGGGGCGTTCAAATGTAACCGGCTCCAGTTTGGGGTCAGCGTCGCACCAGGCATTTTTCAAAGTCTAATGGAGAGATTGTTGCAGGGAATTAAAGGAGTCGTGCCCTATTTCGACGACGTTCTGGTAGCAGCCCCTACCAAAAAACAATTGGAAATGTTAGTGTTTGGGGACAAACCCCCAAGCAGAGTGCACAGCAGCAGTCAAGCCAGGCAGCCAAATGAGAGAGAGGCTGGGCCCAAGAGTATACACACACTGGAGACAAAAACACTGTTTGTAGTTTTAAATAGTTATTTAATTCACACAGAGTTTAAGCAGTGTCATTCAGTCCATATGTCATTTATCCAATATATCCATCCAGTAACCTAGTCCATTAACTAGTCAGTACAATGTCTTTATCTGCTTGTAAATCTTCTCCTTCCGATACCTTTCTCTCGAAGACAACGCTGAGTATGCACAGGATATCAGCTCACCAAGTAAACAGTCCTTTTGTTCAGTAGAAACGGTATCCAGCACAGTAGCCAACAAGCAGACGTCTCATACAGGAGTAAACAGCAGGCAGCAGAGAGCAGAGAGATCAGCGACCAGGAAGTGTTACGTTACTCTCACTGCCTTTATTGCTGCTTGCAACCGCACCCTTAATTATCTAATTACATTGCAGTTTGGTGCTTAAAGCTACAAACACTTAAACCTAGGTTTATATATTTATTCACCCAAACCTAGTTGGTGTATCCATATACCCAACAGGAAAAATGACTGAGGGTGGTCCTATAGAAATTCAAAGATGCTGGCCTCAAGGTGAAAAAGGGAAAGTGCCAATTATGCACTGAAAGGGTTGAATTTCTTGGCTACCTCCTTGACAAACAAGGAATTCACCACTCAGACAAAAAATTGAAAGCCATCAAAAATGCCCCCAGACCAAAGAACAAAACGGACCTCCAAGCCTTCCTCGAACTCATTAATTTCTATAACATTTTTCTACCCCAGAAAGCAACTGTTGCAGAACCTCTGCATAGACTCCTTGATAAAAAGGCTTCCTAGATATGGGGACGGCGAGAAGAGCACGCTCTTCACCAGATAAAAAACCTTTTGACTTCAGACACAGTCCTCATGCAATACAACGAAACGCTACCTCTGACTGTTACTTGTGACGCATCGCCTTTCGGGGTTGGCGCCATCCTGAGCCACATTTTACCAAATGGAACGGAAGCCCCCATTGCATTCTTTTCCAGAACATTGTCCAAGCCAGAGAGGAACTATAGCCAGCTAGACAAAGAAGCCCTCGCCATCGTTTCAGCAGTAAAGAGATTCCACTAATACATTTATGGTAGGACATTTTCCATTATTACAGACCATAAGCCCCTACTTGGCATATTGGCGGGTGACAAGCCCACTCCACACATCTTGTCACCTAAAATGATAAGATGGTCTGAATTTCTTGCCGCTTATAATTACAAATTGATACATCGCCCTGGCAAGACAATCCCGCACGCCGACGCCTTAAGCCACTCCCCCTTGCCAGACTTGCAAGAGGACCCAGCACCCACATTACCAGTCTTGCAAATTGAAATGATCCCCATGCCACCAGTAACCGCGCAAGACATCGCCCACGAAACTAGGAAGGACAGACGCTTGGCGTGAGTTCTCAGCTGGGTGGAGAGGGGATGGCCAGAAACCGAGCCAAACAAACTTTTTAAACCGTTTAAAAACTGGCAAACTGAACTCTTTTTGCAAAATGGTTGCGTGTTGTGGGGAGACTGGGTAGTAATACCAGAGACACTACAGAAAAAAGTTTTAGACTTGCTGCATGACGGGCACCCTGGTATTGTGCACATGAAAACCCTGGCCAGGAGCTATGCTTGGTGGCCAGGCATGGACAAGCAAATTGAAAACTGGGTCGCTGCTTGTAACAGATGCCAAGAGACTTGCTCGGCTCTCCCTAAGGCCCCACCATTAGAATGGGAAACACCCAGAGGCCCTTGGTCGCACATCCATATTGACTTTGCAGGGCCAACCAAGGGGCACGCCTTCTTAATCACTGTTGACGCTTATTCAAATTGGCTCGAGGTGAGCACAATGAAGACAACCACCACAGAAGCTGTCATCAAGAAATTAAATAGACTTTTCACAACGCATGGTCTGCCAGATGTTATTGTTTCTGACAATGGGCCACAATTTACCGCCTTGGCTTTTGAACAATACTTGGCAGACTGCGGCATCAGACACGCATTGACATTGCCAGCTCACCTGGCGGCGAATGGTAGAGCTGAACGCATGGTTCAATTTACAAAAAAATCTCTGCACAAAATGGAACATGGCAACATCCACAAGAAGATCACCAGGATGCTTCTTCTACAACATATCACACCAAATACTACCACCAACAAGAGCCCAGCAGAGCTATTAATGGGCAGAAGACTCAGGTCACCTCTAGACCGCCTGCACCCTGCTTACACTCTAGAAAAACCCCTTGGTTCCAGCAGCAAGCAGCGTGCCTTCAAGGTAGGAGACACTGTATTTGCCAAAAACTTTACAGGGGACCCACTTTGGATCCCTGCAAAAATCACCCAAGTCACAGGCCCCCGCTCCTACCGGCTCGAGACCACCGATGGGAGGTCATGGAAACGTCATATTGACCAGCTAAGATCCAGGCTGGCCACTTCCCCCCTCAAAGACTCTAATCAAGAAATCAGAGGGTGGGGGACCTCAAGTTCAGAAAATGAACGAACATCTGTACAAGTAGAACACCCCCCCACAGACATTAAACAAAAACCAACAATACTTACCAGCCAGAAGGGAGTCGTGGCAGACGGGCACTTCGCCTGGAAGCAGCGGCCGGACAAGCTCCACCAGCCCAGAGAGCCCAGGCGGGAGCAGCAGAGCAGACGACTCAACTGACCCGGAATCACCAGGTGGGAGTCACCGCCAGAGGACCGGGTCACCCTTCCAGGAAGTTTAATCTTGCAGCTTGAGAGCGATGCAGAGCCCGTCTGAACCCGATGGTGAACAGAGACACTGTGAACTGCACAAGTCTAGTAGGCAGGTATGAAGACCCGCCTACTTGCGTGATTACATTACCCCGCCCCTTGGACGGAACCAAGAGGGGAGGGGTGTTCCATACTAGCAGGCTTGTAGGCCTGCATTCCTATTGGTCCGGAAAGCCGGGCCATGATTGGACAAAACTAAGCATTCTGATTGGTTCTTATTCGGCTGCCGCGATTGGGTAAAACCAAGCGCGGCAAGCTCAAATGCATGTCATAGGCTGTCTAGCCACAGCCAGCTCTATAAAAGGAGCTGCCTCAGCTGGGAGTCTTGTCTCGGTATCTGGTTTCCTAATAAAGAGCTGTTGTCACTATTTCAAGTCTCGTCTCTCCTTGGGACCCACCGCCCAGACTTAACAGATTGTATGATCCTATGATCACTGTAGTTTCCAACAAATAAACACAACGAGGAAGCTAGCAAAACTTTGCAAATGTTGACCACACAATGGGCTTTGCTTCCTGAAGGCAAACAGAAATGCTGGACTGTGGTTGTAAATCAATTTAATCACATGATGTCATGCTTTGCAACAACATCAGTAATGAATGGTCCCAATTACATCATTAAGTGAGGACTGCTTGTACAGAGGATAAACTTAGGCTGGGCTATTTATTATCTTTAAGTTCAACTACTTTCCAAGATTGCTTCATAGGGAAAAAAAAGAGAACCTAAAAGAAGATGAATAACAAATTATCAAAAAATAATAGAAATCTGTCTCAATAGTTAAGCAAAAGTCAAATAAGGTGATTTTCTCTAAGCCTGAACAGCTTTCTAATGAAAAAGGAGATTAAAAAAAAAACCCACAAAACCACAACAGTGTAGAGATGAATATTTTCTTAAGACATTGATGCTGCATAAAGTTATTTCCTGATGAGTAATATCTGGGTCAGCAGGTTGCAGAAGGTAGTATCTTTCTTTCTGTTTTAATACGTGCACATAAAATTAATTCAGGGTAAATTACGTTCTTCTCTTTAATTCAGCTTATAGTTGCGTATGATTCATCTTTAATTTATTAGCTGGAGTTTTAATCATATGTAGATATGTATCGTTGATATTTCTTTCTACACTTCCTATAATTGATTCTTTTATTTATAATCTTAAAACATTACCAATAAATGTATAGTTGTAAGAAACATATTTCCTGAAGCATTACAAAATGGTCTAACAGCTCATTGTTTTCAGAACACAGGACAATGCAAATATTCAGTATACACGGGAATTGTTTTTAATCAATAACGAGAATCAATCAATAACAACTAACCCTTTATATGTTCATGCATACAAACTGTTTCAAAAGCAGTTTTAAATGCAAATGAAGATAAAACTTTCTTAACTCTGGTTTTTTCGTGTTTGAAGAATTAACGGAGGCACTTCCTTTGACCATGGTCACATATCAAAACTGTATGACCCCCTCAAACCAGTTAACAGTTTGGTAAATGCTACTGGTTCAGCCAAGTTCTATAGAACCAGTAGCTGCGAAGAGCAGCTGACACCGAACCAGTTCAGTGTTTGGCCTACTCACCTGCCTGGGCTCTAGGCTGTCCTTTATTCCCTGATTTTCCCTCCACAGCTGAGGTTGAAAAAGCAGGAAACAAGAGGATTTTCAAACACTGCACACCTGCGCGCAGCGCTGGTCAGCTGTCCAGGTGGCACAGGTGATGATTTCTTGCAAACGCTGCACACACGCATGTTATGGTTATCCGCAGTTCAGAGAACCAGCAAATTGCTCCAATGGCTGGCCCTGCCTCACCCCGCCCACTCACTCCTTACCTGGCATGCGAGCCATCCAACTTGCCTGGTTTGGTAAATTGCTATTTTTCCTTTTTTTCCCCCCTTACCATCAGCTGTTCTGCTCTGCCTTAGATTAGCTAGAAAGCAGGAAATCCTTGGATTTCTTGCTTTCTAGATAATCTAAAAGCAGAGCCAAACCTGACTTAGGACTGAAGCTTCTACTTTTCAGTGCAGACTCAGATAGCCGATTGCAGATAGATGGATCTCTAAGTGAATCTGTAATTTTGTGAGCAACTCAATCTGCCTGCCTGCTTTGCCTGCTTTTGGGTAAAAGTTGCTCTTTTTTTATAAAAAAAATCAATATTTACATCAAGCCATGCCCACCCAGTCACATGACCACCAAGCCATGCCTGGTCAGCAAGCCACGCCCACCCAGTCACATGACTACCAAGCCACACCCACAATTTAGGCCACAGAACTGGTTATTAAGAAAATTGAATCCCACCCCTGCCCCGAGCACTGTGGGCCGGTCCTTTGCTGTTTCCAGGCTGGCCCCATGGGCCAGATCTAAGCACCTCACTGGCCGGATCCAGCCCACAAGCCTTGAGTTTGACACCCCTGATCTACACAAAGCCTGTCTGATGCCCTCCTCCTTCTTTTCCTCCTTTGGTGCACCTGTGACCCATGAACAGGATAAAGGAGTCACCGTGACTGATGTTGTCTAAATGTCAAATCACTAGCAAAGCTGACTAAAATTACCACCAAGTCTTGGCCTTGAGTGAAATAGAAACCTTAGCTTCCGTGTTACCTTGGGGTCCTGCTAAATGAGGAGAAGGGAATGGTTGTTATGTTTGCTGCAACTCATTCCGCCATTATTTTTCATTTTATTTATAAAATTTATTGGCCGCCCATCTTACTGCAGAGTAACTCTGGGTGGCTCCATACACAGTTAAGAGGAAAAACCAAAAAGCTCGAGCTATGAGCTATATGGATTATGATGAATTTTGGAAAAATCAATTTTACAAAGAGAGTCCCGTTTTATACTTAATTACTTGTTTATGATTCTGTTAACAAGTTGGCTTCACGGACAGGCTTCATGTGGGCAGCTGCTTTGTTCCAAATATGTCCCGCCATGCACTCCTGCCCTCTCACTCCAAACGGGGGCTGTGGGGTTTCAGAGCTGTTCTTGAGCGTTAAACGGATTTTAATGGAGCAGAAAGCAAACTGAAATGTCCAGTGGATACAAAAAAGGGGAGAAAGAAAAAGAGCTCATTATCCAACTTAGGAGGCCATAGGATGTTCAGACACTATGTCTTCTGCTTAGAATAGCAGAGCCTGATCCGAAATCCCTGTGTTCGACATCATGTCATCTCCCTCCTCACCCACTCAGGACTCTTTGATAAGAGGAGCTCGGAGAGACAATTGCCAGAATTCTTCAAGGCTGGCTGATTCGATTAATATGCTAAAAGCCAGAGTAAACAAGCACGTTGATCTGCCTGCCTGTCACAATTAAAAGAACACTCTGCGGGGTTTGGAGTCTGCTCCTCCAGGAGCACCTGCTGAGGCAGCTCCTGCATCTTTACAGCCTCTGCGATTACCTCAGTTTTTCTCTTCTTCCTCACCTCGTTCTCATTGTTTTACAAAATATGTGGCATCAAAGCCAGATGTTTGTGCTGGAACTGCAACCGTTAGACGGCATTACGGTAGCCTGTGGAGAAGGATTGCAGAAGACAGTTGGCAGAGGTGTTGGTGGTTGCGAATTGATTCCACTGTAGGAACTTGGAGAATGTTTTTATTCAGTGCTGGCACCGGAAATGGCAGCGATTGTGGCTTTGGAGATTAGCAGAGAGAGGTTCCCAAGGAGTGGTCGGCCAAGCAACTGGCGAGTGGTCAGGCAGCAAACAGAGGATTAGAGACCGGCCCTGATGCTGGGAAAAGGCCAAAGGGTTTCTTGGAAGAGCAGACAATAGTATTCTTTCACTTAGCAATAGTGCTAATTGACTCCTTCTCAGCTGGCTAGTGCACATATACAGGATTTGGCTAGAGGTGTAGGACTTAGAGATTTGGAAGCCTACTATGTGGGCTGGGACCCCAGTAGCAGCTACAAGGCAGCAAATGCTCTTACTGGAGCAAGCTCTAGTGGTGACAGTAACCACAGGATGCTGAATTTTGTACAATAGATAAATAGATAGATAGATAGATAGATAGATAGATAGATAGATAGATAGATAGATAGATAGATAGATATTATTAATACATTTTCTTTTGCTATCACATAAAAAATTCAATCTGAACAGCATGCTGTCTGGACACAACTAGTTTTAAGTAGAAATACAATATTAATCAACATAAATCATAATAGTAAGCCGAATAAACATATCAGTAATAATCAGAAAACAGTAATACAATTAGTTTATCCATCTTACAAAATTTTTTTAATTTTCAATGCTCAGTTTTGATACTGTGAAGATTTGAAGGCTTGAGACAGCAATGGAGGAAAGAGCCTGCTGATGGTCCCATAGATGCCACATAGGACAGAATCCATTTTGTCCTTTTTCCTTTCCTCGTGCTATAGTGGTCTTTGCTACTGTTGTTGTAGTTACAGGTTATGGCAGCCCTGGTGACTCTGGAGGGTAAGAAGGAAGATTAGAGTTTTTGATTGGCACCCTGGGTGACAGGAGGAGATGTTGGGAGGGCCTCTTTTCAGGTTGAACAGGAAGTTATCTACCTGTGTTTGAGGGTTGGGTAAGAGTATTTTCTTCTATTTTTTCTCTCCTCTGACCTCCCCACTGAGTCTCCAACTAGGTTAAGTCAGAGGATGGAAGCTGGGATAACTAGATGGGAAATGGCAAATAGATTGGTTTGGTTCTGGATGCTATTGGCTTGGGTCTTGCCATAGTGGTGGGATTCAAAAAATTTTACTACCAGTTCGGTGGGCATGGCTTGGTGGGCATGGCAGGGGATACTCCTGGGGGAAGGTTACTGCAAAATCCCATTCCCTTCCCACCCCATTAACCTGCTTTCCAGTTCTGTTCTCCTTTGCAGGGCAACAAAAGATGACCCAGCGGATCAGCTGGGACTTGGGAGGCAGAGAATAGATGGGGGGCAGGGACAGTCAGAGGTGGTATTTGCCAGTTCTCCAAACTACTCAAAATTTCTGCAACCAGTTCTCCAGAACTGGTCAGAACCTGCTGAATACCACCACTGTTTTGCCAGCCCCTTGAGGTAGGCCAGGTCAAGAAATAGACACCACTAGAAATACTAGAACTCCACTTTATTAACAGAGGTTATAACAACAGAATCTTGAAAAGTTGACTGTTCCTTCTTATACCAAAGGCATTCAAGATAGGGCAACTTTAAGTTTCTTTCTCACAAGGTTTTGTTTTCCTGGACAGACCTTGTGTTTTACAGTCTCAGCATATGCTTTCTAAGGTAATCTCTGTTCCTGTACAAGTGTGTAGTAACCCTTTGATTGGGATGATGAGTATTGTAAATTGGGAGAGTGGGGGGAAGAAGGCAGGCAGAAGCACCATAACAGTTACAGACATGGGGTGATATGATGAGATACAGGGATAGGGAAGGACCATCATTACATATTCCAGCTCCCTGCACTCCACTTCAATCCTGGTAATTACAGCTTCAGAGTATTTCCCGGCAAGTCTATAATAAAGCCTTCCTCGTCCAACTTTCTGATCATGGATGAGATGACCAACCTGGCACGTATTATTGAGACCTGGCTGGATATTGAGGGAGTGGTTTCTTCTCAGAAATCTGCCCAACTCAGTTACAGGTGTGGCTTCAGTTGAGATTCTAGGACAGGGGTAGGGGGAAAAGCTACTGTCAACCAGGAGTCTGGTGGCTTTCAGGATCACTGTTTTAAAGATAACAATCATAGATGTGAGTCCTTGTTTGTGAATTGGACTGTAGGAATCTGATAGGATTGCTGCTTATGTACCAGCTCTTTCTGAAACTACTTCCTTGAGATGCTCAATACTTTGACCAAGTTGGCAGTGTAGCCACTCATGATGATGATTCTGCCTTCATTGGGTTCAGAATAGAAGATGGAGCTCCTATTCATAACAGCCATAGACGTGATCCCAATTACTGTCAGCCCAACTATAGTAAGGAACACGCATGAGGTCTGTATTTATCTTAGAACAGTGGCAACAAGACCTGGAGTTGGGGATGTGGTCATTAGTCCCTTTTTGTAGACAGAACAATCCCTATTGACCTTGGAGTTTTCAGTGGCTATCCCCCACTTCAAGGAAGAGGGGTCTATTTAGTCAGTCCACTGCAGGTACTTGATAATCCAGGTGAAATTCCAGGGGGAAATTGGAAGTAGTTCCTGAAGTTCTAGCACATAACTTGATAGAGCTTTTAGTCATTCTTGGAATGAGCAAGTAATAACATCTTTGAATCAGATCACACCTGTATGGATTCTCTATACATGAGAGATATCTGGTTGGTGTTTTTTTAGAGAAAATCCAGCAGACAATGGGAGCGAGATAAATCACAAACAGTAACACTAATCAAATTCAGATGAACCCTTGTGCTGTTTTGTCCTGTTACCTGAGTTGTATTCTTATTTTTATGTATTTATTTCTTTTTTATGCCATCCATCTCTCCTATGTGACTATGGGCAGCTTGAACCTTGAGTATGAACCTGTTAGTCCCAACAAAGTGGATAGAATTCTTAGGTTTTGTTTCCTGCCCTCTGTGTTTTAAATTTGTGCCCCTCCTGATTGATCAACATGTTGAATTGCACCTGGGAGCCTACTGGGCATAAGGCTAGGTTACCTGTGGAACTACCTATTTCCCATGGCTTCTGCCTCCCCCGTTCCAAATCCCCTTGGTAAATCAGTATCGTCTCATGACTCCCAGGAAGTGTGTCTTCTCTGTAGTGGGTCTTGCATTGTGAACAGCCTCTCCCCTTAGATTTGGGCCACTGCACCTACTCTTGGTCATCCAGGAAGCCTGGCTTTTCCCCAAGCAGTGAGGTCCAAAGCCCAGCTGTGTATTTGAAGTGGTCAGAGAGATTTTTACATGGGCCTCAACTGTTTTCTTAATTAAATTTGTTAGTCAGCTAGAGTTCCTCTGGTTAGATAAACAGCCATGTGAATTGGTTTAATATATACATAACTGAATATATGTGCAGGAGAAGGCAATTCTGCACAAGCACTTTCATTTTCAAAGTAACTAGCATATTATCTATTAATGTATTGCATTTCCCCCATTTTTTTATAATAGAGACCATCTTTTAATATGCTAGGCAAGCTGTGACATACCTATTAAAAAAACCTCACCTACTTAAATTTCTCACAAGATGCTTTTTAAAATAATGTAAGAAATTTTTAAAAAGAGAAAGAAATGATGAAGGCTCTTACTGATGAAGGCTATTACTCTTAAAAAGTTATCCTTGAAAAGTTGCTCATATGACCTGCATCTGTAACTAAATACTGACTTACTAAAAATTCTTTTATTTTCCTTATTCATTTTTTAAAGTTAGTAATTGCTTCTAGTTGATCTAAAAAGAGAAAAATGAAGCATTCATAACCAATTTCTAAACAGAAAATGCCCCTTATGGTTTGCTTTCCCTGATGATATTGTTAAGCAACATACTTTTCAACATAATTGGAGCACTGTCTGGTTCTTTGCTTTGGTAGACAATCATGAATCCCTGCCCACTTCATTCTGCCATTTCATCCAGCAACAGCATTTCATCCAAAACATACTTCCACTTTGGGGGGAGGGGTTGTCCTCCTCATACAGGTAGTCCTTACTTAATGACTCCCCTGAGTAATGACCATTAAAAGTTACAACCACACTGAAAAAAAATAACTTTACAGCCTGTCCTTGTGATTAATGACCATTGCAACAACCTGTAGTGCCTGCCATTTGGAAGCATTGCAACAGGCTGTGCATTTACAACCACTGCAGCATCCTACATCCTACATCCTACAGGATGCTGCAATGGTTATAAATGCTTCACAGCCACCTTTGAACAAGAAAAGTCAATGGAGAAGTAAAGAGTAAAATTGCACTCATCTGATGTGTCACTTAACAACCATGTGTGATTCACTAAACCACACATTGAGAACTATTAGTGGAGTTCATAGAAGTCCAGCATGGTCTTCTATGATCTTAATGACCTTGTTGCTCAGTGATGGAGTTGCCAGCCTCAATTGTGGTAATTAAGCAAGGACTTCCTATGTACGGTTTCAGAGGGTATAGCTTGAACTGTTATTTAAAGTCTGTTGCCCTTCAGTTCTACTTTCCAAAGCACCAGAAGGCAAGGCAAGAACCAGTGGATGGTAATTATTCAAGGAGAAAAGCATCTTAGAACTAAGGAGAAATTTCCTAATGGTAAGAACAATCAACCAGTAGAATGGCTTGCCTTCAGAAATCATGGTGCCCCATTACTGAAGGCTTTCAAAAAGTGATAGCCATTTTGGATAGCCATTTATGTGAAATGATATAGGGGGTTGGACTAGCTGACATCCAATGTCCCTTCTAATTCTTTTATTCTATGTTCTATTCAGCCTCAGACAGCATGACCATTGCAAGAAATTTCTGGAGATATCCCCAAAACTAAAGGGTGATAGGTTGCCTATTTTCAGATAGTCTGCAACTCTTTTGCTTCTTTCAAGTCTAAGAGAAAAAAACTATCATCTGCATATTCCTTGTTTCCTTATCTACATGATCATAGAGATGTCCTTATCTTCCAGATGAATCCTCTAAGGAGTTCTCATGATTGCTGTCCATTTCCAGCAATCTCTCTTAGAAATACTTTTTTTTAATCATTTTCATCTATTATCTTTGAAAACAAACAATTCACTAAACGGCTATTATTTCTACTCCCAAATGGAGTCCTGCATGAACAAACAAATGTTTCGAAATACAGACCATTTAGCTCAGAAAAGATATCATTTAGGTAGTTCATAGGTTAATGTGCACAAAGGTTTATAATACAGCTATTAAAAAAGGAAAAAATATCTGGGTAATCATTTTGACACCTATTGTTTATCATATAGCAACTCATCTGTATCAAATTTAATAAGAGCATTATAAAGAGCATTTAAACACTCACCCACCATCATTAACAGAAATATCAACCACAAGAGGGAAGGGCTGGGAATTGGACCTGAAATCCATATTTCTTTATCTATAACCAACATCCAAGCAATGAGCCCTCAGAGGGGTTGGAACTTAGCCATCATCTGTCTATATCTGATCTCTCTGGTAAACATTACAGCTGCCAAGAATGAAGCAAGCGAAAAGCACTTACAGATTAGAAAGGAACACATGGCATTAACTGACCTGCTCAAATCATAAAATATATTGTAGAGAAGGAAAAGAAAGAAAACCAATCATTCTCCCAGGGATGGCCCATCTGTTCTCATAAAGCTTCAGTCATTACTACAAATAAATACGTTCAGGCCAGAAAAATCTGGGATTAATTTTTGTAGTTTCCATTTAAAAAAAAAAAACACTCCTGGAGTTTTTGGGAAGCTCTGCTAAATAAGTATGAGATCAACAAGCTAAAATTGTTAACATACCGTATCTATCTTACATGCTTGAATAAAAGACACAGAGAGTGCAAAAGTAAGTGCACTTGCTTCTGGAAGAGGGTAAGAAAAAAGATGCCAATTTTCATATTTTGCCTTTTTAATAGCATTTATATGCTGTATTAAAGAACTTTTCAAGGAATCCTTTGCTATCTGGGGTTTATGTACCAATTCTCTAACTGTAGAGTATCATTCTCACTCACTTTGTAATGTTAATTTCTAAAACATCCATTCAACCTTTTCATACAAATCTTCAGAAAAAACAATTACTAACAACCTGCCTTCAGTCGAGGACCTGTATACTGCACGAGTCAAAAAGAAGGCTGTGAAAATATTTACAGACCCCTCACATCCCGGGCATAAACTGTTTCACCTCCTACCCTCAAAATGTATACCCTCTATACAGCACTACATACCGGAACAACTAGACACAAGAACAATTTTCCCCCAAACGACATCCCTCTGCTAAACAAAAGTTCCCTCAATACTGTCCAACTATTTACAAAGTCTGCATTACTATTACTATTAATCTTCACATCGTTCCTATCACCCATCTCTTCCCACTTGTGACTGTATGATTGTAACTTGTTGCTTGTATCCTTACGATTTATATTGACTGTTTTCTAGTATGATTTGATTGCCTATTTGTATCCTATGACTATCAAGTGTTGTACCTTATGATTCTTGATGAATATATCTTTTCTTTTTATGTACACTGAGAATACATGAACCAAGACAAATTCCTCCAAGTGTATCTAATCACACTTGGCCAATAAAGAATTCATTCATTCATTCATTGATCTGCACTATATATAAATTTGAGAACAATAATGGAAGAAAAGACTCCATATTTTTTTTTAAAAAGCAAAGTGGAGAGGGCCAATTCTCAGTTTTTAAGGCACTGTGTTCTAAACATTGGAGCAACCTAGAGAAGACCTCCCCTGAGTATCTGAGAAGCCAGATTTTCTGAGGAAAGATGTTTTCAGAATCATCCTGTTTGCAATTCCAATATATACAGGAGATTATTCAGCTAAATTTAGCACTAAAAAGTTAAAACCAACATCTTACACTGTATAAGAAAAGCAATTGTCCACATGTGTGAATTTTTCAAGACAATAATATGATCTCTCCACTGTGTATCACAGATCTTATCTGTAACTTGCACCCTTTTTTCAAATAATTTTAGCCATAAATTGTATATTTAAGACTAATATATAATTTCCTACTTCTTTCAATCAAGAAACTCCTTTAAAGCATCTGCTTTAAATGAAAGGGATCATGTCCCCTTTTACAAAGAGATAGTAATCTTTTCTATGTACCACAGAGCCAATTCCCCACCTTGGCTAATTTAAACAACCATAAAGAGATGTTAAGGGTTACTGAGAAGGTTAAGTAAGCATCTCTAATTGCGTATCCATATACTTAAGCTGAAAAAAATTGAGAATAACTGGCCAAGTGTGAAGCAAAGTTACTTTAAAGTTGCTGCCACACTTCTGAGGTTGATGCCATTAACTTTAACCACAAAATTATACCAATTTCTTGTAGCAAACCTCAATTTGTCCAAACTCCCATGTTCAGAATTCTGATGTTTATTTTTTCATAATAATCTAAACAAATAGTGTCATTTTATTCTGTGAACAGAAAAGGTAATGAAATAGCAAGAGAGCCAAGCTGCAGGATATGAACTTGGGACTTACAGTGGCGAAGACTATAGTAGAAGACAGACAGGTGAATGCAAAAACTAGTATGAAACATATAAGCCACATTATCTTTCAGAAGCTCTGTTAGTATTAAAGATAACTGGGAATCAGGGTTTGTTCCACCAATGTATACCATAGATAGCCTCTGAGATATGTTAAAAAAAAGTGTTACCCTCTGAAGTTAATAGATCTTTGAAACTAACTCTCTCATTATAATCCAGTAATTTAATTACCATGTGACACTAACTTCCCCTTTATAAAGGGAAATATTTTACTGGGACAAGCACTACACACAATCAAAATCTTCAGCTTTTTTGCCACATCTTTGGGCATTAGCTACCTCACTCACTGACAGCTGCTGCTGTTCCTGATTTCAAATTCCGAGATCTAAAAGTTATGATCAGATAAGGAAGCTCATTTTTTAAAGTTTCTGACAGTTTCTCCCCCCAGTTATACTTCATATCAATAAGAATGTTGATTGCTTCGTCTACTTGTTGAAAAAGCAGAATGCAATAAAAAAATAATTCTCCTAAGCATTTATTAGTGCATATTACTTTTCCAGGATTTATGAGCTTTCTGGATAGCATATGATTACTTGAAGTCTTTCTTTCAGGGGCTCTTCTTATGTTGAAGTTACATAATAAATTATTTTTATTCCCTTACAAAATAAATCAATCATTCCTTCATGCTTTTTTATCTACAAATGGAGGCTTGAAAAGTTAAGTAGATATTTCTTTGTACTCAGCAGAATAATTTTTTAACCTCCTTTTTTTTTACTGAACATGTTTTGTTACGATGTGAATGGTTTCCAGGCATTATGACCCAATGAAAAACATTACAGTATTTCAATCCAATTAAGTAAACTCTTGCTATCATAGTAAGCAGAAAAACCAGTATAGATGAGAAAATGCAACCGATTTAATTATCCTGCTGATGTTTCGTTGCTGGTATAGCAAAATTTATATTGACTTGTTTTCTTATTCTCAAGTCATATAGGCTGTCTAGACTTTAGTGGATACATAGCCAGACAACAATAATTCTATACATTTTCCAAGCCAAGGAGAAAAATCCAATTTTCTTCAATTCTAGTTTTGAAATTCTTTGAAGTTTCATACCTGATCTGTGATTTCAGGGTTCAAACCTGCAATGAAGTGGAGCACTAAATCTATGCACCTAAAAGGGAAAAATGTTTTGGTAGACATATAAATAGGAAAGAAATGGTGCACAGATGGTATTCAGAAGGTTCTGACCAGGAGGGGAGGGGAGCGCCCAGCCAGTGGCATGATTTGCCGGTTCTCCGAACTGCACAGAATCATAACAACTGGTTCTATAGAACTGGTCCGAACTGGTAAAATCCCACCCCTGCTCCCGAGTCCCAACTGCTTGGCTGGATCTTCTTTTGTTGCCCTGCACAGGGGAACAGAGCTGGAAAGCAGGTTAGTGGGGTGGGAATGGAGATTTTGCAGGAACGCTGCTACATCCACCAAGCCATGCCACACCCACCAAGTCACAGCCACCGAACCGGTATTAAAAATATTTGAATTCCACCACTGATGTGGTTTATGATATTTTGGTATTTACTTCTGGTTTCTGGCACACACACAAAAAAATCCCCATAGAGAAAAATGGGAACTAGTGCAGGCTCAATTACGATTGTAAATTGAGGAATACCTGTACCTTATTTTACCTCAGGAGTTTTGGAATTGTATTTGATAAGCCAAATGCTGAATTCCAAAGATTTAGGATATGTTCAAATCACGCCCCTGGCTGGCCCCTCCCCTCCTGTCAGATTTCTGCTTTCTAGTTAAACTAAATCACTGTTGTACTGCTTTGCCTTCACCCAGGAGGCTTCCCTGAGGCCCAGTCAGGGGTGGTATTCAGGGGGTTGATGGGTGGGGGAGAAGTGGCCTGAGAGCAGAGCTGAACCTTCCTTTGGACTGAAGCTTCTATTTTTCAGTGCAGATTCAGGCAGCAGATTGCAGAAAGATAGATCTGTGAGTGAATCTATGATTCTGCAAGCAACTCAATCTGCTTAGCCTGATTTTAGGTAAAAGTTGCTCTTTTATATATATATGTATATGTATAAAATTCAATATTTACATAAATATTTACAATATTTACATACCAGCCATGCCCAGCCAATCACGTGACCACCAAGCCAAGCCCAGTCAGCAAGCCACACCCACCCAGTCACATGACCACCAAGCCACACCCACAAATTAGGCCATGCCCACAGAACCGGTTGTTAAGAAATTTGAATCCCACCCCTGCTCGGGAGGCAGAGAATAGATGGGAGTGGGGCCAGCCAAAGGTGGTACTTGCTGGTTCTCTGAACTATTTAAAATTTCCACTACCGGTTTCTCCAGAACTGGTTAGAACCTGCTGAATACCACCTCTGAACCACATGAGTGCTGGACAATGCAAACGGTTGTAAGTGTGTACTGGTTGCTATGCTCTAAAATGCAGTTATGTAACTCAGGGGCGGGGGAACATTGCAACATTGAATTAGGGTCATAAGTACCTTTTTTGAGGGTCCATCATAAGTTGAAGACTAGCTGCATTGAAGAAGAGCACATTTCCTTAAATCCCAAAAGGCAACTTGACTTGTTTTTTCCAGACATTTTCAAACATTTTGAAAACATTTCACTCTCATCCAAGAATCTTCTTCAGTTCAAACTGACTGGTGAGGAATGAAAGGGTTTTCTTTACAGTCATCTCGTTGTTAGCACTTTGAGACTCTGTCATTTTCAAGGAAAAACAAAACAAAAACAAAAATTGCCTTTTACCATAGAAAAGCACCTTTGGGACAACCATGATTTGAATGATTGAGAATATCCATACACATTTCCTGAAGGAAGCATATTTTCATTTTAGAGGAGGCTAAAACAAGCATCAGACATCTAATAAAAATCATACAAAAATACCAACAATTACAAGAAGCCACATAAAAGAAACATCCATAAACAACATATCAGACATATCCTGCTAAAGATATCTATTTCTGAGAATGTGCTAACTGCCACATTCTCCACACACAACCATGCACATAAATGGTGGAATCTGGGTTTCCCATTCATTTTAACTTTGTTTCAATTAATATTTTATCTTTTTTATATACGCAAGTCATCTTGGGAGCATTCTTGCTGAAGCACTTCACTTACAAATATTTTAAATAAGTAAATTATCATACCATCCTTGACAAACTGGTTTCATCATCCTCAAAAAGAAATACATTTTTTGTAGAGATCATTCTAATTACTGCTTACCTTTTTCAGGGTCCCTAAACAGTCAAACCATTTCCCATAATATACATAAAACATCATCTGTCATTTCTGGGCACCCGAGGATCCAAAACAAAAGCCAAATTAATTTCTTAGCAGCCAGAGGAAACTGTTGTAATTCCCCCATTCTCAACAGGAATGCCTCCAAATTTATGTAGCTGACAATAAACCTCCAGGTACATTTCCAGTAGCTTTCTTTACAGGCGCTTAATTGTGGGCAATGTCCTTTTGGGGCACCATTCAGGATTTTTCCATTTGGGGACAAACCCAAAGGCAATTGAGTTTAGGGCTGTCCCCAGCGACTGCCACTAACAATCTAATTATCACAGGAGGAAAAAGCTGACATACATGGCACATCGCAGTTATAAAGTCAGGCGGTGCCAGAGTCCACTGGCAATTTATGGGCTATTTAAAGTCCTTACTCACATAAAATAGGCAGAAACAAAGTACCAAGAGCATGCTAAAGGCAGAACGTGTTCAAAAGAACAGGCCCCTCAGTCATAATTAGCACCACTAAAAGCAAAGGAACAGCTGCAGAAATGTAAAGCTCATTTTACAAGTGATCCCCTAGAAGAAGCCAAATGGCGCTCAAAGCTGCTGTAGGTCTGTGGCATTAAGCACAGTCACAGAAGAGTCGTCTTGCCAGCAGCTTGCCATCCTTTCTCTTTCGTACTGGCGGGGACTCAAAAAAAGCCAAGCCAAGCTAGAGAAAGCTCAGTGCCACCCTGCAGGCCATCAAGGAATCCAGCCGCCTCTCGTGACCTTTATTTTCAAGTGGCTCAAATTAGTTCCAAAGATTATAGGCATTTGATGACATAAAGAGCCAGTTGTGCTTTTCTACTTAATGGCAGGAAAGAGTAACCAAGCTATTCAATCAAAGCAACAGCTGGAGACAGAAACAATGGGTCGGTTCCTAAGGCAGACCATTAGGCCTGACTGTGTAATAGGGATTTAAAAGGGTTATAAATTGCTTTGCATTGTTTTTATCTTCTCTTTTAAAACAAAACTGGCTTAAAGGCTTTTTTTTTACCTCCTTGCCTTGTGGTGCAAAGAATCTTCCAGTTAATAAATGAGACCACATGGAGCCAATGTCAAACGTGGGACGAAAAAAGTTAACATCTATTCATTGAAGGCACATAACAAAACTTATGCAATTATATAAAGATAATATATATCTCTGAACTTTTTTTTTATCTAAAAGATGAAAGTTGCCTTAGACCACATTTACCATGAAGTTCAGTGGGTCCAATACAATGGTGCTTCAATGGTGCTTAGTCATCCTAAGGCAAGGGTGTCAAACTGATGGCCCACAGGCCGGATGCATTACACGTAGGCCTCGCCCACCCCAACTCCACAAAAGCAAAAAATGTTGTGATATGTCACATGATGCGGTGAGTTTGACACCCATGTCCTAAGGCAGTGATGGCAAACCTTTTTGGGCCCCGAGTGCCCAAAGCGTACATGCACGCATGCATGTGCATGCCCCCTAGCATTGTGCCTCGCCCCACACATGCTCCCCATGGACGCATGGCAGAGACCCGAAGGCCAGCTGGCCGGCAGGAGGCATGAGTGTAGAGCTAACCTGGGGCAATGGCATACATGCCCACAGAAAGGGCTCTGCATGCCACCTGTGGTACGTGTGCCATACGTTCTCCACCATGGTCCTAAGGGATTCAAATAAGCACCAGAATGTTAGTCTGTATGTTAGTGTACCTGCTGGTAGTCTTCGATTTACAACAGTTCATTTAGTGATTGTTCATTTAGTGACTGAAGTTACAATGGCACTGAAAAAAGTGACTGATGACCGTTTTTCACACTTATGGCCATTGCAGCATCCCTGTGATCAAAATTCAGGTGTTGGCAATTGACTCATATTTATAACAATTTCAGTGTCCTGTTCTGACCAAGGCTTCCGAGACCATAATTAAGCACACACTTAGTTAAAACAACTCTTGTTTTATTTCAGCACTGGGAATTATGTTCATTCCCAGCCTGTAATGAGTCCCAAACAGTCCTTGAGATAAGCACCCACCTTTCTCTCCTTTGAATTGCTGCCAACAACAAAAGTGCCAAATGAACTATAGAAAACCAACCGAAGTACAAAGTCCACACAGAGCTTCAAGGATTAATCTGAACAAAACAAATGACATTCTTCCTACAAACCTTTGCCTGGGAAGGGCAATCACCTCCAAGCCTTACTCCTGAATCGCCCCTTTTGTTTCAGTTGCTCTTGCCTTCTAGCAGCTCTGTGCACATGCGCACTGGGAACAGGCTCCCTCTGTTCTTCTGCCTCGCTGCTGTCAGACTCCAGAGGCTCCAGAGTCAGCACCCCACTCCCAGATGGTCTTGGCCTCATCTCTGCATCAGACACAGGACCCTCGTCCGAGTCCTTTCCAGACTCCCAGACTGGTCCCTGTTCTTCCCCACTGTCTGATTCCACTGCCATCTGCACAGGCTGCCGGTGAACCACAACATGTCCCAGGTTCATGTAATCCATTTTTGTGACCTTTTAACAAGCAAAAACAATGTGGAGGCCAGATTCACTTAACAAGTATGTTACCAGTTTAAGGACTGCAGTGATTCACTTAACAACAGTGGCAAGAAAGATCATAAAATGGGGCAAAACTCATTTAAGAAATGTCTTGCTGGGCAACAAATATTTTGGGCTCTATTGTGGTCATAAGTCGAGGACTACCTGTGTATTTGCTAGATTTGTCTTGTCAGTGTAGATTTAAGGACCACAGTATGCTCCATTCATGTAGCTCTTCTCCTTTAAATAGAGTAGCAGCAAAATAGTTTTTCATTCCTTTCTAAAGTACATTTATATGTGACAGATTCCACACCAATATAGCAATCAATTAATATTCACTGCAGGTTAAATATTCTCAGGTTAAGGGGTAAAGGTTTTGATATTATTTTCATAAAAATTAGCATTACCCTCTAGAACTCTTAAAGTTTTCCCCTTGCTGGAAAACCTCAATAAATCAGAACTTATCTTTTTTCCGCAAAAATATTTATCTAGGGCTTCTTTACGCACTCTGCAGATCCTTCAATGCTTTTTGCCAGCTCTTGCAACACAAAGGACTTCTGTGCAAGCACATGAATGCATAAGAAATCCCAAGGGGGCCATGAAACAGTCCCATTGAGTCTATGGACTCATCCATGTATCCTGTTTGTCATGATGTGAAGATGCCCCCCCTTGAATCATTTTTCAAAGACATGTCCTTGCTGTTTCAAAGGGCTGGAAGGGACCTCCATCCCCCTGCTCAAGGCAAAAATCTTCTATCATCCCAGTCAAATGGTTGTCTTGCCTATTTTTGAATCCTTCCTCTGATTACAACTATGAGAGGCAAGCTGTTTCATTGATTAATTGTTCTCAAAGTCAGAAAATTATCTTTACTTCTAGGCTGGATCTTTTTTTAACAGGCGTCCATCCATTACTTATTATCTTGCCCTCTGTCCCTTGGAGAATAAGCCAATCCCCTCTTCTTCTTTGGGATAATCCCTGAAGTACTGGAAGACAGATATTATGTCTCCCCTTTGATAGACTAGGAAAACCTACCTTCCTCAACCAGTCATCATATGATTTATCCTTCAATTATCATCTTTGTTGCTGTTCTCTGCATACTTTCCAAGATCTTGACATCTTTTTTGTACCCTATTACCAGAAATGGATGTAGCATTTCAAGTATCTGTCATGTTGCTAGCCTGCATCAGCCTCAGTAGAATATCTCCCATGTGGACATTCTGAGATATGGAGGTAGGAAATCAGCTGGGCTCCTTTTAGACCAAAAAATTTCCCTTCCATTCAGATACTAATTTGTTTTCCTCCAACACAATTTTGGCTTTGGCCACAAGAAAGGCCAGAAACCTTGCCTAGACAGCCTAGTTCTTTTGGACAGTGAGATCAGAAGCAGAAATATTGAACTCATTTTGGGCTGAATGCAAGTCTATCAGAAGCTCAAAACTCTCACTGATAAGCAACAGCACTAAAGGAACATTAGATGGAAAGACCAGTGGTATGTTTTTCTTTTTCTCTTTTCAAATTTAGTAAATGGGCTACATTGGCCATTTGAAAATACAACTTCCTTTGCAAACAATAGTGGACATCCTGTTTCCTTGAGCATGCTGATCATAATTTACAATTTACAATTCACAATTTAACCTGAATATGTATTATGAGGGCATTCAGAATAGGAGATAATCAATAGCTGCTGGTATAGCTCTACCAATGATCTGATCAGAAAATGTCATCCGTTCTTTCAGTGATCCCAAAGTGATCCTTAAAAGAGGTTAATTAAGGACCTTGTTAATTAGGAACTTCCCTAACTTTTGGACAGCTGTTTTTCTCAAGGCCAAAACACAGATCAACAAACCCATGGAATTATCAATTCTCCAATTGCTAAATTAATTGTCAACGAAGAGAACCTGGTGGAACTTTGTAGTTGGCAATCCAGAAGATCATTATTATTTTTTGAGGAGTATGGTGACATATTTTGATATTTCCTTCATATTACAAAAAAAGAGTCTAAAAGTTTAGATTCTGAGCCTGCTTGATTTTTCTATTCTTCTTTACTGAATAAAGGGGAAGGAGGAGGGGTGGAATTTCACAAAGCTTCCAAGCTTTTCTTGCTGTGAAAGTCTCAGATATTCAATTCCCGTCCCTGACTCATGTTCCAGCCAGTCAAGGTCAGGTCTTGCAATCTCCTGACTATAGCAGAGCCGGGAAGTCATGGTGCCAGATTGTGATAAAAACCTTGGGGTTGTTATTGTTTGTGAGGAACTCCTCTGCATAACCTAGCATTATATACTGTGGAAATTTGGTGCCCTCTATTATCATTTTTAAGAAGCTCCTGACAGCCTGTTAAGAGTTTTGAATATTATCCTGTTTGATGTGCTTTTTATGTTACACTTTAAAACTGTTTGCTTGGGCTAATAATAAAGCTTTAAATCCCTTTATTTACTGGAGTGTTCATTGTATGCAGATCTAAAAGAATCAGTTGCCTGGGCAGCCAATCACTGCCCCAACACTTGGTAAAATATACATGTCAAAACCAGAAGTTTGGACATACCACCTGTTCACCATACCTACTAAGTCATCTCTGTTTCAAGTTCAGTGGAACAATCGGTTATACAGAAAGGAGGAGAAAGAATGGCTTAAAACTATCCTACATTACTATGGTGGTGCAGTGGTTAGAATGTGCTGTTGCAGAAAACTCTGCCCACTGTCAGGAGTTCAGTTCTGACCGGCTCAAGGTTAACTCAGCCTTCCATCCTTCCCATGTCAGTAAAATGAGGACCCAGATTATTGGGGGGGAAATTGCTATTGCTATTACATTTTGTGAGGGTGGCCACTTGTTTGGCCATGTTGAAATAAAGGTAGGTTATAGAGGCAGCAGGGGCTGCACTTTTGATGCAGATATACTTTCTTCCCATCTAAGATCCCTCCCACTGCTGAATCAATGAGTCCATGAATCTTCATGAAGGCTGTGAAGTCTACCCACTATGGATCAGAGGTGGAGATCCTTTTCAAAGGATCTGCACAAACTTATCAGCCAGTTAACACTATCTAACCCTTATCATTCAAGCATACAAACAAAAAAAGTAGGTTCCAGCACTTTTTAATGTATCTATTTTAATTAATTATTCAGTTTATATGCCCATTCACTGACAGAGTAGCTTTACTGGCTAGACCTCATCAAGCTATACAGTATTGGTGGAAGACATTACTTTTGATTGGGCAAAACAACTCAGCTTCCCTCCTTTACTGTATTCTTAGACCAGGGGTCGGCAACCTTAAACACTCAAAGACCACAAAGAGCCGAACTGGAAGCCTCCCATTCAATTCTGAAGCTGACCAGAAGTCCAATTCTCCCACCATAGAGTCTCCTCCTAGCGTGGCATCCTTTTTCCTCTACCTGTCCTAACTATCAATTGTGCAGCTGATCAGAAAACCCACCCCTTGTCCTAGAGTCTCCTCCTGGCACGTTGTGCTCCCCTCCCAACCGGAAGCTCCTCTCAAAATTGTGGTATCAACCGGTGTCAGGGAGCCGCAGCAGAGGGATGAAAGAGCTACATGTGGCTCCAGAGCCACGGGTTGCTGACCCCTGCCTTAGACAGAGCACTATTGCTCTCGTATGAGTGACAAGAAGAAAGATTTTGCTAATTCCATTCAGGTGGGAGACCAAGATGCTCTCTAGCCTGCTCTCACCCTCTCCTTTTCTCCCATTCTCGTTCCTTACTCTATGAAATGAAGTCTACCTTTGATGTAAACCCCAATATCCTATACAAGTGCTTAAGATGTAACTAGCTTAGCTGGACTGACTTTATGGCTTTAATTGGATTCTACTGGCTTTCCTTCTATTCCGGGTAAGGTATTTAAATTGTGGAATTGAGCTCTAATTCAGCCAAGCCTTGAGAGAATTAATATAGTAAAGATGAAGCCAATATGGGCTTCAAATGACTCTCTATTTAGGAAGCAATGGCCTAATTTCTTGGCAGTGAGTATACAGATTGTTCATCTCATTTAACAGTTTCACTATCAATGCTCGCAAGTGCTAATTGCTTATGTTCCCTGCCATAGAAGTGAATGGGTTCCTTCTTCATTCATGCATGTATATACACAAATGCATATTGTGAATTCTACCCACATGGAGCACATATGGCAGAAGTGAAATAGTACTGTTCATTTACATATATTGATTGTAACTCTCAGAACTTAAGTGCTAATCCTGATAGGCAGATGCTTCACTTTCACTCCATGGAAGTTGATTCTACACTTGCAAGACCTTTCCCCCCAGAAGCTTTCCCACAGCGATATATTATTGTTATTATTCATGGTTGTGGCTGTGTTGTTCAGGAAGCCAAGATAGCAATCAATACTAAAGAACTAACCATCTGTTATGATGATATCACATATTGCTTTTGGTTCTAACCAAATTCCAGAAACCTTCCTAGCAAGTAAGGAGGATTGCAAGTAAGTTGTAGTTCTACATTGCATGCTCCTTCCCTCTTATCAACTAACAAATGGGAAAGCCTGAAAGCCAACAACCAGACAGCACTCCATCCCTGCCTTTGTTCTTCTATTACCAGGTTTATTTTCCTTCTTAAGGAAAATAAACAAAGGCCAACACTGCAATGGAGGAACAGAACTATCCTCAAAGCGATGAAGACACAGTGGGGGAATAAACACAAACTGTCCTGAGGGTGAACAGAGGAGACAGTAACAAAATGAAGCAGAAGTTAGAAGTTAGGAAATTATCCATGTAGCCCTCCTTAGGAACCACTACAATATTTTTCTTGCCATTTCCTTTGGATAGGCAGCTGGGCTTGAAAATTCACTGGTCCAGCTGCAGACCATTTCCACAGACCACATAAGAACATAACACCACTCACTGTAGGTCTTGCATGTGTAAGCAAACTTACTGAAAGTTGTAAGGAACAAAAAGGAAAGGCGAGTGTATGGAATAGAACCATAATGGCGAACCTATGACACACGTGCCAGAGGTGGCATGCAAAACCCTCTCTGTGAGCATGTGAGCCATTGCCCCAGCTCAGCTCATAGGCAGGGCCTATGCATGCATGCATGCATGAGATGAATGCAGGGTGGGATGCATGCAGGAGGCAAGGTGCATGCATGGGGGAGGTGCGCATATTGCATTTTGGGGTTGAGCACATGAGAGCTTTGGGCACTTGGTGCTGAAAAGGTTAGCCATCACTGGAATAGAATAACAGAGTTGGAAGGTAACTTGGAGGTCTTCTAGTCCAACCCCCTTCTTAGGCAGGAAACCCTATACCATTTCAGACAAATGGTTATCCAATCTGCTTTCTGTCTAATAATTTCCAGGTTACTATGTATGCCACCCACACCCACTTGTCATTTCATGGCTAGTTGCATCAACCATAAATGCCATTTTAGCAATGAGTGACCCTTTGCTGTCCAGACAGCTTATAGTTAATAGGAATCAGTATAGTTAGTTAGTAATTGGGAGCTGTTCCCTTGGTAAATGTAGTTAAGGTATCCTGGAAAATGTAGTCCATGTCATGTGGCCACATCAGTAATCCTAATTGGTCACTGAATTGACCCTTGGTGGGTTGGGGGAGGTTTCTTCACTCTTGCCTGAACCCAGCCTCATGCTCCTACGATATGGGATGAAAGGAATGAAAGATTACCATCTTTTTACACCATAAAGTGCAGCTATGCAGAGAATTGGACATTGAGAAGAATCTCGTCATAACCATGAGTTATTTGAGGATGCCTGATGAACCAATAAAAAGAGTTTGTATGGATGCTTTGTGGAGTTTCTCTGTCTGCCTTATATTAAGAAGCAGAACAGACCCATTATAGCATTAGTTCCTCCATGCCATCAATTACCTGCAGATAAGCAGAGATTGACACTAAGGTTAATATTAGAACAACAATCAAGTTGTAAACAATACAACTCAGATAGAGACACTAACAGCCAACAACAGCCTAATCAAGGAACCACCAAGACCGTTCCCACCAACACTGACAGGACAAGCTTATATAGAAACAGACAGCAAACCCCCTTCCCTTCTAAGCACTCAAGATGTTACCTCATTCAGTTAAACAACGTCCCCACAGCATTAGTTTGTGATGTCACCCTTGATCTTATTCCAAAATTTCAAATACACTGAACAACACTCATCATTCCTATGACTTTATAAACCGAGTACCTTATTTTCCTGATTAAAATGGCTTATTGGGTTTTTTTAATATAAAATTCCTATTACTTTTTTGCAGACATGAATCATTTGTATGATTTTTTTTTTGTTTAAATAAACATAACTGATGGGATCAAACAAAACGGGGAGTGCATTATGGTCTCTAGTCCAAGGTGTATAGCAAAGCAATTGCAAATCTCGTAACTTCCCAATGGGCTGGAGTAAAATCCCTATAATGGCCTGTCAGTATAGTAAGGTATGTTGGCAGTGAAAAATAGGATCTGAAATCCAGCACGTCTAAAGGGCATTGTCAACCCTGAAGCTGACCTGGGGGAAGCCATCTTGGAGCTTCAGTGTTGCCACACTGGAGCACGAGATAGAGAGGGGGGTGAGAGATAGCTGGGCTTGTGTAGTCAAAATAAAGTACTGCACTTTCTCATGACTTTCTCCTGAGAACCAAGGACATTCTCACACCTGGCCGAAGGAAGGAGTGATGTCACCAGACCAGTGGATGTTGCTTTGATTGAGCCATGTGACTGATTGTTTGGGATAGGGAGGGGGAAACTTTTTCTTTTAATTAGGTGAAAACCAAGAGGCCCTTCAGAGTTGGTTTTCACCAGATATTTTCCAATAAAGCTTTTCTTTGAGTACTTCACCTGCTTCAGAATTCTTGCTGTCAAGATGGATTTATTACTTGGAACCCTGACAGGGTTGGCATTTTATTTGAGAATTATTTGCATTCAGGCCATTATACATCCCTTAACAGCATGCATTGCTCTGTGATCCAAACTGGTGTAATAATACCAGCTTTAAAATCATTCTGATTAGAAATATGTCCACCTTCATTTGTATATATTATAATCACAATAAATTGAAAACCAGGTTGACTCCATTCTGGATCCTGGAGCCCTAGCCTAAAGAGCTTTGGTATAAACCCAAAAGGCAACAGGTAGAAATGCTTTTGATACCAGATATGGAGTGTTTTTGTGTACCTGAAGCAATGATTATATCAACTTCAGAATTAAAAGACAATGGAGTATAAGGAAAAGGATTGATGCTTTTAATATTAGGAACAAATTTGGCAATGTAGACCATTAGATAAGACAATGGGATTAGAATAGGTGTGACACAGAGGTGGTATTCAGCAGGTTCTGATCAGTTCAAGGAGAACCAGTAGCAGAAATTTCGAGTAGTTCAGAGAACCGGCAAATACCATCTCTGACTGGCCCCGCCCCCATCTATTCTCTGCCTCCTGAATCCCAGCTAATCAGCTGGGTCTTCTTTTGTTGCCCTGCACAGGAGAACAGAGCTGGAAAGCAGGTTAATGAGGTGGGGAGGGAATGGGGATTTTGCAGTAGCCATCCCCTGCCATGCCCACCAAGCCACGCCCCCAGAACCAGTAGTAAAAAAAAATTGAATCCCACCAATGCATTGGTCCCATTAGCAGGGTCCATTTTTAGAAAGCCAGACTGGGTAACTGGAAAGTAAAGACCATCTTCAGCCAACAATCTGCCCATATGATGATATTTCATGTTGGTTCTAGTTTTGTGTTTAAGGAAAAGAAACAAGGAGTCATGCCAAGCCACAACCCCTGTGATATTCGCAACATTCCTGATGAATTCAGGGATATTATCCCAACAGTTAATGTTGTCAGCTTATAAGGGTTGGGAATGAAAATATCCCCAGTGTCATGTAATTGAAGCCATTTGATTTCCAAGACAATGGGCACTTGTGAGGAAGCACTTGGGAAGAATGCTATATGTTACATGTGATCTTGGATTGTCAGCCACAGTGGGATTGTGTGATGCAAAATCAGATTTGGTCTCAATGGCTGTCCATCTAATGTCCCTGCCATCTTTGTTCTGTAGCCATGCCTAGGAATTTAAACATTGAACCAGAGGTGGTATTTAGCAGGTTCTGACCAGTTCTAGAAAATCGATAGCGGAAATTTTGAGTTGTTCAGAGAACTGGCAAATACCACCTCTGACTGGCCCCGCCCCCCATCTAGTCTCTTCCTCCTGAGTCCCAGCTGATTGGCTGGGTCTTCTTTTGTTACCCTGCACAGGAGAAGGGAGCTGGGAAACAGGTTAGTGGGATGGGGAGGGAGTGGGATTTTGCAGTAACCTTCCCCTGCCACGCCCACCAAGGCATGCCCACCAAGGCACACCATGCCCACCAAGCCATGGCCACAGAACTGGTAGTAATTTTTTTTGAATCCCACCACTAATGGAATCCACACACTCACTCCAGGCCGTCTCTTCTGTGTCCTGCAAGAATATGAAGCCTTAGTTGGGAGCCCAAAGATCTGTGCAGCTTGGAATAATTGTGCTTTTATTGGGTTGAAAAACAACCTTCGGGCCACATATATTTAAACCTGGGACAGGTATGGGGGAGGAAATGAGTCCTGTATTGGGAATGGACTTGGGAATAGAGAGAAGAGAACCTGGAACCAATTAAGGAAGCTTTGTTATCTACTGCAAGCAACAACAATATGTCAACTGGTCCTGCTTTTCCTTCTCACCTACTGCAGATCATAAGTTTTCATTAGTTTATTATCAGTGACTGAGCATAAAATGCAAGGGCATGTTCTCCACTGAAAAACAAGCTACAGGAGAAATAACCTGGGATATGTGTTCTAGAAAAAGGCACAGAAAAATGTTTGGTTTCCCAAGGATGGAGAACAACTATTTTCTGCTTTAAGCACACTAGTCCTGGCTTGCTGCCAGGAGTATGAAATTACTGAAATGGTGTCTTGTAACCTGTGTGGGGGGGGAAGCTCCCCCCCCCCCCCTAGAAGGACTGTTGTAAAGTCCAGCATTCTGTAATGCAAAAAAGAACTATCTCTCTGTGCTGGCACTGAAAAATGTTTGAGGCCTCCTTGAGTAAGGAGCTGCTGTTCAAGATTTTCACATTTTAATGAAGCAGCCTTTCCCCTTGCCAAGAAATTCCAGCCAAAACAGGTTTGTTGTTTCCAGACTTTCCATCTGGTTTCTGTCTGATTCCAGAGCTGCCTCATTTAGATTTCTCTATGGAGTTTTGTTTGTATCTAGATGGATGATGATAGCAGTTGCAGTATGGCCTTTTGCTTACAAGGCTTCCTTTTGAGCTGGTTACTATTTTATGCTTTCTGGAACCAGGCGATATTATCGTATCATGACAGTTTTGCCATATGGTGTCTAATTAAACCATGCTCCCGGAGCAAGGTGAGCTACTTTTGCCTTTTCAGGGGTCAAATGCATCAGGAAAAGATTCCATGCTAAGACTATCTAGAAAGAGAAAATCAGTAACCTGATTCAATTCTGTGGATGTATCCATTATCCATTGTAGGAAGTTAGCATCCACCCCTCTCCTAGAAAAATGAAATATCCTGGGAAATATTAAAAAGGCAGAATATTTCCCCTAAAAAGAGTAGAAACTCAGAAGCAGAAATTCACCTCAGAAGTAGAAGCTCACCCCCACCTTTGTTAATGGGTGGGCCATTAAGGCCTGGGCCAGAATTCTTTACATAACAAAGATCTCTAGGTAAAGCTATAGCAATTGCTCAAAAGCCCTTTCAGTGCATCATCATCCAGCAAGGCTCAACCAAGCCTGGAACTCAGGACAGCCTACAGAGTTGCTCCTGTGCGGCCTCATGGGAGTCTGACAACCAATCAGAATACAAGCTCCAATTCAAATCCCAACAAACGTTATAAAACCCAGGCCCTCTCACCATCTCAGCCCATTTTTGATCTCTTTCTTCACCTTGAAGCATGTGACTTTTCACTCTGCAGCTCCAGGCCATGTAGTCCTGTCCACCATTAAACCTTCCAAACAGCCTCCATGTTTCCAGTATCAGCACAATTTAACTGTGCTTTTTAAAAAGAAAAGGTATTGAAGAATTTATGGAAAGCTCCAATTTAGCAAATTTTACAACAGACACTAAACAGATATGTATATATGAGGTAATCATTCTTAAATCTATCAATATCTAGCATGCAACCAAATGACAACAAAAGTATATTGTTGTCTGGCAGAATTTCAAACTATTTCTTAACATGAAATATTATTCTGCAGGAGCCCATTAGATGAATCTTATTGGACACAGGCACTCAAACCCTCAGCCTTAAGGTTAACTGTATTTTTACCTATAGTATTGACAGGTCCATTTCTGGTCATTAAACAATAAAAACAACAAGATTCTCTTTCAGGACACTTCAGCATATTATTGTTATTCTATCTTCATGATCTTTACATAGAGTAAGAGGTATGATCTCTGTCCAGAGAGTTATGTTACTAGAAATCAAATCAAAATTTTAGTATAATAGTTTGAAGAGTGTCCGAGAATGGTGCAAAAATCAGAACAATACAGAATACGAATTGTGTTAATTTTTTTTAAAAAAACTATGTGTAGCCATTGTTCCCACAATGTTACATTACATCATCCCCCTCCATCAACTTGCTTCTTTCAAGATGCAGCTTAGAAGAGGGATCCTATGGGATTTTACTCTCCATCTGCATTCTACTAAAAATGATGGAAAACGTACATTGATATTAAAGGAAAATATTTGTAGCTCAAGGTTGACATGAGGGGTCCTTCTTGGTTGTTTTATTGCAGACGTTTCATTACCCAAACTAGATAACCTCATCTGTGCGAGTAAGGAGTGCAGTTTGCTATCAGTTTATATTCTAGTGGCTTGGCTTTCAGCATTGGTGAGGGTGGTCTTAGAAATTCTTTGGTTGGGATGTTTGCTGTCTTCATTGGCAGTTTCTTGTTTGGAGTATTTTTAATTTGATTGTTGGTTTGATGTTAACCTTGGAGTTAATCTATGCTGCTCTGGGTTCTGATTGCTGGGTCCTGATCACCCAGCCCCAAAAGGAACAAAAAATACCCAAGCACTTTTCAACCAGCAATCAGCATCCAGATCAGCATAGATGAACTCCAAAGTTAACATCAAACCAACAATCAAGTAAACAAGAAACTGCCAAAGAAGCCAACAGCAAACATTCCAACCCAAAGAATGTCTAAAACCACCCCAACCAACACTGACACTAGAATATAAACTGACAGCAAACCGTAGAGTGACATGGTTGAACTTTGGTGTTGAAGAATACTCTATCATGGACAGCCAAGAAAATAAATGGATCATTAAGCAAATACACTCAGAGGTACAAATGACCATGTACTCTACTTCAGTCACCATGCAAAACCCTAACTCTCTGGAGAAGGCTTTAATGCTGGCGAAGGTAGAAGGAAAGAGACAAAGAGGATGACCAGAAGCTAGATGGATGGACTCAGTTACAGTGGTAATGCGTGTACTGTTGGAGGACCTGAAAAACCAGGTTAGAAACAGATTAGGAGAATATCTTTATGTTCATTAGGATTCAACAATGACTTGATGGCACATAATGAAAAGAGAGAGGATTTGGAACTAAAGTCTGCTTGTGTTATCACTACATGGTGGCGGGGGGAGGTTCCCACTACAATCCTCAGTCGTCCAAAATACATTTTAAAATATTTCCCTGAGATAAAACTATTATCCACTTCTGATGTAAGACATATACTCTATGAGCACTGTGGGCTTAATTTAGATTTTAAATCTCTAGGGAGCAAATCACCTACTTGAACCGCTCTGAATTTTGACAGCTTGAACTTGCCTAGGAGATTCCATTCCAGGAGATTCCAGTTTCCATTCAGTAGGCATTTGCAATATTTCTTGGATAGCTGGGGTTCTTACTTTTGGGTTAAAAACTACCCAAACAAATACTTTCAATCTAAGTACTGCACTGGGTCCACGCTATAGGAAGTAGTAAACAATATCAATTTTCTGAGAACATATAATAAAGTTGCCAAGTAATTTATCATTTATAATTAAATCAAGCCACTGTCTCTTTTTCTTTTTTACCACTGTGGTGCTTTCCAGATGCTACTGTATTCTTGGTCAAAATTATCTCATTACAGCTATTGCAGTAATGAGCAGTACTGGTTGAATTATTGCTGTAAAAATGTAAAAGACACATAAATTCTAGATATCTTTAATGGGCCACATAATGTCAGGTAGAATTTTACGTTACTTTTTTCTCTATATAGAACAAAGCCGGAAATATGATGATATTTCTATATTCAGATCCAGACAAAGTAAGGATATATGGAAACACTTCCCCCATCTTCATTTTGTGGGTTTATTCAGCCTCATATTGCATTTATATGTGTTCAGATTAAATGACATGTTTAGGTAACAAATCTTTCAGTGAAGTCTGGGAACGTATTGCAATGATGTTTTCTTCTAATAAATTAAATCCCAATAGTTTGCCAATACTTCACCAGTAATTTTGAAAAAAAATCTGAGAAAGCGTTTCTTTTTTTAAAAAAAAGATTTTTAATTTTAATTATGAGAATACAACATAATATATCCAACTTATTCTTGTTATACATACATACATACATATTCTTCTTCATCATTTAAAATTACATATTTACATGCATCAGCACTACATGGTAAGAACTACATGTATATTTTGTGCTTTACACTTCATCCCTGAGCGTCACACTCTATTCCTTTAACACTGAAGCATTACCAACCTTGATCTTTTAATATTAGGGAATTTTAAAAGATATATTTATATGGTTTTCTGTGGCCATCACAGAAAGAACTGTATATAGAAATACAGAAATCTACAATTCTTTTTGTACCAATCACACCAATACACGTGTGATTTGGGTGAATTATAAATTGTTATAATATACATGTCTAATCATTATGCAATTCCCTATTGGGATAAGCAACATTGTACAAACATAGAATAAGCCATAGTAAACCATGAAAAGATTAAAGGCATGAAATGAGAAACAAGGAAAGATAGTTAAAAATATTTTACAACAGATTTTTAAGAAAGTTGTAGTACAAAACATAGAGTAATAAAAAAACAACCATCAAATACAAAATATTATAGAAGGCCTTTTAGTGATGTTTTATCATCAGCTCTTCCCAACCACTTACCTGAATATTTGTACTTTTTCATTGAACATTGAGGATTATTGCGAGTGTTTATTGAAGTTATTTTATGTTATTCTTCAAGGGTCTCATAACTTTTTTCCTAAAGACCATATTCCAAATGACTACATTTGCCTTACTGTATGATGCATAGTATACAAAAGAACTATTCCTGCTTAAATTTTGTTATATTTCTAGTATGTATATATAATGTCCATTTTGCAATTGCGTTGCACTCCCATTTTGATCTCTCAGTCCTACTGTATATCATTGGCAAAGTTTCTTTTTTCCTATGTTGTGCCAACTTTATCCTTGTTACAGTAGCTATTTCTTAGCATAACTCTTAGCTAAAATGCCCAGAAATTAATAAAAAAAAATCCCAACCTCCATAGAGCATGGTGCCATGTTGCCATCACATGATGTATAGCAATGGTTTTTCCCTTCATAGAGCTGGGGTGGGTGTGGCCTGTGCATGATGCATTCAGCCCACAGGCTGCCAGTTTGACACTCCTGCCATAGAGGGACAGAAAAGACTTCCCCAGCAAACCACCATAACCTTGCCTAAACAAACCAATAAATATCTGATTAGCAACTTTAGATTGGAACCACTGAGAAGAAATCATTTGTATAGCAGGAAGGTTATATGTAGGCTTCAGATGTTTAACATACTGCAAAATGTTGCTTGGAATGTAAAGCACATACGAGAACCCTTACAGGAATGGCAATCATGCAAATGAAATTCTGCTTAAGTTCATATTTTGGAGATCAATTTTCATTCAAAACTGTGCTGATTGTTAATTGAGCTATTTTAGCCTGAAGACAAATAATGAATTCTAGTTTGAAACAACGAAGCTGTTTTCTGCCAGATGTGCTGTCTCAAATCTGCCTGTAAGGGAGAAAAGCTTGCTGTTTGTTTTGTGTTTGTTTCACACAAACCATTTTGTAACTAGCACTGTGACCTCATATTGGCTGTTATGCCAACAGATGGTGTTTAGCCTTTGATTTCAAAGGTGCTGGATTCAATAAGAATATTACATCTGCTGCATTTAAATAGACTCTTGCATCACAAAAGATAAGAAATTATCATCTGTGCTCAGTCATTAACTAGATGTAGCCTGCAAGCAATAGTACACCTGGGCTATAAAAGTACAAGGCCCACCATGTTAGTAAAGATAAAGGTCATGTTGAAAGTCCAGGAAAGAAATTACCTTCATCCTTCTGTTTCTTCAGAGCGTGTTATAATCAGGAAATAACAGTTGGGTCAAAAAGGTGTTTTTTGCTACTCCTACTTTAAAATTACATTATTTCATAAAACAAAATTATGACAATTAGTATAATATTTATGTATGTCCCTTAAGATGACTAAATCCATGTTCTAAATGTTCCAGGCTGCATAACACTTTTAATTTATAGTAATTGATTCATTAATTTTCAGCAATTAACAGACCTAGTTGATATAGCACGAAAGTAAAACACTAAATTATAAATCAAGCACTATCTAAATTCTGATGTTATCTGGGACATACTGTTTAAATCTCAACTGGATTTTCTCAACTGCAAAACAGCCCACTTATTCCTACTCAAGCTCCATCTCTGAATGCAATTAAGTAGAGTTTAAAAACTTATCTATTCGATAAGGCAGGCTGATTGGTGAAAGCAGTTGCGAGCAGATGCTGGGACCGGCAGTAGGGGTTTCCTGTAAATCTTGTTCCAAAGTTAGAATTGAAATGATAGAAAACGTTTGTAGCTCAGGTGGAAGATGTTGGCAGTGGTTAGTTTTGGTAGCTAATGTCCAATATTATGCCATTCATTTCCTTGGTTATATAACTATTGAAAATGTTTACACATTTACACATTTTGAATATACATAGTATAATTTTTTTTTAAAGAATAAATACAAGAAAAGAAAAGTTTAACCAAAGTCGTATATCCAACTGCATAAATGTAATAGATGAAGAAGGATGAACGATAGGGATGGGAAAGAAATAGGCACTACAGTACTACAATACTCATGTGAAATTATGTTAATATCTAATTATAAAAATAAATTAAATGACCATTAAAACAAAACAAATCTCCCTGTCAAGCTTCAAATGGCAATTTTGCTGTTGCAATTATTATCACTTCTCAGCTGGTCAATGAACTATGGCGGGAAGGAAGGGGGAGATAGAACTATGCCCCAGCCAGGGGAACGAAGGATGTTTTGGCCAGTGTTTACCAGAGCCAAGGAAAAGACTTTCTCACAACAATACCAGAAGTCTCCATTGAACAATGTGACCTGATTTAATATGTGACCTCCTTGGGGGAGGGTAGACCTGAACTTTAACTATATGGGTTTGTGTGGGAAAAAGATTTGGTTTTGCCCTCATCTTTGCCAATATGATGTACTCAATAAAGTTTTGCTTTGGATTGTCACAGCCATGATTGCTTTGGTTGGGTTTGTCAGTTGGAACATTGACACTCACACCATTTCTTAATCCCTGCAAGTAAAGTTCTGCAAGGAGAAACAAGAGAGTTGGAAGGAATCTTGGAGGTATTCTAATCCAACCCCCTAATCAAGCAGGAAACCCTATACCCATGATGGCGAACCTATGGAACGTGTGCCACAAGTGGCATGCAGAGCCATTGGTGCTGGCATGCAAGCCACAGGCAAACTTACCTCTCTGCACATGCACACGCCTCACAGCTGATCCTGTAATACTAGAAGTGATGAAATGGGCCTATGATTTGGCCTGAAAAGCCTTGCAGGGGCTTTTTCCAAGCCTCTGGCAGGTTGAAAAAGACCTCAAACCAGCCGAAAAATCAGCTGTGAGGTGCAGTGCAAGTAAGGGGGCGGGAGGATTGCACATGCATGCACAGGGGGCGTGGGGAAGGACACACGCATTGCATTCTGGGTGCTGGCACACAAGTTTTTGGCACAGGAGCCCAAAAAGGTTAGCCACCACTGCCCTATACCATCTCAGGAAAATGGTTGTCCAATCTCTCCTTAAAAACTTCCAGTGTTGTAGCACCCACAACTACTGGAAGCAAGTTGTTCCATTGATAAATTGCTTTAACTATCAGGAAATTTCTCCTTACTTCTAGGTTGGTTTTCTCCTTGATTAGTTTCCATCCATTGCTTCTTGTCCTGCTTTCAGGTGTTTCGGGGAATAGGTTGACCCTCTGTCTTTGTGGTAGCCCCTTAGATATTGGAACACTGCTATCATCTGTGCTTGAGTTGTCAATTGCTTAGACCTGGCATAAATTCTGAATTGTCCCTTGAACCTGTCTTAGAATTTAATGTTACCTCCTAAAAGTGGAACAGACGCTCATGGTATTGCTCCATAAATCTAAACCCCTTAGTGCAATCCAATAAAATCCAAATTGAGGAGGAATTTTTAATTGAATTGTTACTGTCAGAGTATGACTGAGTGGCTTGACAGGAAAAAGATATAAAATTAATGATTTCTGTCACTGTCTTCCCACTCTGGTTCCATTAGTAGAATTCAGTTGCAAAGAACAAAATATTTTACAGGGACATAGCAATCCTTTTCTTTCTTTCTTTCTTTCTTTCTTTCTTTCTTTCTTTCTTTCTTTCTTTCTTTCTTTCTTTCTTTCTTTCTTTCTTTCTTTCCTTCCTTCCTTCCTTCCTTCCTTCCTTCCTTCCTTCCTTCCTTCCTTCCTTCCTATCTTCAGTTGTTTCCATTGGCATTAAAGTTTTACTTAAGTGTTATGGTATAAATGGAGCACAAGGCATACAGACATGTAAATTTCATAGTGCTTGCAAATAAAAATCGTGATGACCAAAATGCTGGTGACCATTTTGACATTACACTTTCATCTGTTCATGCCAAAAACTTACTCCCAAATTGAGTTTTTGTGTGTGTGTGTATATATATATATATATATATATATATATATATATACATACACATACACATACACATACACATATACATACATACATACATACATACATACACATATACATATACATATACGGTATTCAGCTTTGTTCGGGTATTTTCCCACGTCATTATAGTTATGCTTTTAAAGTAGTAGCAATGTTTCGACAGAATCTCATCTGCCATCATCAGGCTTCTCTATTGTGTTCGTCTGTGAATCAGACTTTGACAGCTGTTTCAGTTTTAAATTTGGGGCTAGCCTACTGCTGTGCCAGAATATTTTTTTCTTAATCCTGATTGGTTGGGAGTCTTGGTCTATGTTTATTGGTCTTGGAGTTTGCTGTGTTCTGCTTGATTGGTGTTCTAATATCTTCTGTCTGTTTTGTGGCTTTTTTGTCTTGATTGGCTGGCAACATTATGTTCCTGTACTGGAGGCTTTTAGTGCGGCTTGGCTCCGAGTAAATGGATGGCTATCATTTATTAGGAAGCTAGGTTTCATCTCGGTGCCTGGTTGGGGTATGTTTGAGCTGGAGATATCAGGGGGGATCTGTTTGTGCCCAGGTGGGCATCTAATTCTGCCGAAATGTTGGTACAACTTTAAAAGCACAACTATAATGACGTGGGAAAATACCCGAACAAAGCTGAATACTATATATATATATATATATATATACATACATACACACACACACATACACACACACACACACACACACATACACATATACACACATACATGCATACTCAAGTAGAACCCATGACAATAACTTTCTTATGAAACATCATTTTTACATGGGTTAGAAAAGGATATGGTTAGAAAGCAAGAAAATAATTTGGAAGTGTGGGAGCCTTGGAGAATTCATATAATGGGTAACAGAGACCCTAAATTAACTCTAATCAGCAATTGATCAGCAATCCCAATCAGCCTAGCCAATTCCAATACAATAAAGAACAAGATTCAGAAATATAGATAAGAACAGAAAAACAATTAGCTGAATTGTAAAACCTCCATTAAAAAACCTTTTGAAGAGAACAGAGTCCATTAACTTCAGATCGTCATTAAATCCAAATTTATGTAATTTGCCTCAATTTATATAACTTATATAATTGCATAATTGGAATTTCTTGCCTTTTGCCACAATTTACTTCATTTACATAATTAAGTAATTTATGTTTTGTGCCATTTGTTTGTCATGTATGCCACTTGAGGAATTATATATTTTAATGTTATTTATGATTGTGGCTTTTAGATTTTTATCTGTTTTGATTGGCTGTTTTTAAATTGGTACGTGTCCCTTTGGGGGAAGATAGGTGGCTATATAAATTTAATAAATAAATATAATTCAATTTATATCATTTACATAAAATAGAATGGAATGGAATGGAATGGAATGGAATAGAATAGAATAGAATAGAATAGAATTCTTTATTGGGCAAGTGTGACTGGACACACAAGGAATTTGTTTTGGTGCAAAAGCTCTCAGTGTACATAAAAGGAAAGAGACATTTGTCAAGAGTCAAGAATCATAAGACTTACAACACTTAATAATAGTCATAGGGTACAATAAGCAATCGAATCATACTAGGAAACAATCAATATAAATCGTAAGGATACAAGTGACAAAGTTACAGTCATACAGCCACAAGTGGGAGGGGATGGGTGATAAGGAGTGATGAGAATATTAATAGTAATAGTAGTGCAGACTTTGTAAATAGTTGGACAGTATTGAGGGAATTATTTGTTTAGCAGAGTGATGTCGTTTGGGAAAAAAGTGTCCTTGTGTCTAGTTGTTCTGAGGTGCAGTGCTTTATAGCGTCATTTTGACGGTAGGAGTTGAAACAGTTTATGTCCAGGATGTGAAGGTTAGGGTTAGGATTAGAGTTAATGAAATAATGAAATCCTGTTTGACAAAATCTGTTGTTGGGGATGAAGCTTCAACCAAAAAGAAATTGCATCTGCCGTTAAATAGAGATCAGATAGATCAAGATTTTACTATAATGTTCTTGTTTTTTAGGAAAATAGAATAACACTTGCAGGTAGATAAAAGTTGCTATCAAGGATATGAAGCAGAATGAAATTTCATTGAAATCAAAGAGAAGGTTTGAGCCTTGAAAATGGATTTTTCATGCATGCATATTTTTTTCTTTTTAAAATATCTGTAATGTTGTTGTTGTGACAGAATGTAATATAATTGTTAAACTCATAGGGTTTAGCCTATGGACATGAATACAAAGTTTGTGGGGTTCCTTTTCCTTCTCTTTTTCCTTCCTTTCATCCTTTCTTTCTTTCTTCACACAAAAGGAACAGGTGTTCATAAGGAATTGTGATATTATTTCTTGAATATGATGGAGCTGAGCTTATCAGGAGCTGTAGATATATAAGTAATGAATGCAGAGATATATAAGTAATGAATGAATTCTATTGATCCGCAAAATGCATTATAGCTTAATTTATCTGATTTCAGGTACCAGGTAGGGGATGGTATCCAAACATAAGGCTTTTTTGGGGAAAGCATTACAATATTTAATTGGCTTTAGTCAACCAGCTAATCTGCTGCCTGGGGAGAAAGGTAAAGATTTCAGTTCATGTATTTTTAGTTCAGCTCATCAGCTCAGTCTAGCTGCTGATTGGGATGCAAAGAATGCCAGGTTTGGTGGGAGAAGTTGGCATCAGATTCACTCTGTAGTGGTGATGTCACACTCTTCTGTAGACCAATGAATGATGACTTAGTCAATGAGTCTCTACTCTGCCTGCCTTCCTTCTTCTCTCTCATGAAACCCAAAGTCAGCAATCCTCACCTAGAAGTTAGCTGACATTGCTGGTTTCTGCTTTCTCAGATAATCTGTTCAATGCCTTATAGTTTCAGTACAGAACTGACGATTTTACATCCTATGGCCTAAGCTTAGTCAGAATAACTAGCTCCTTGACTGACAAAAACATATGGACACTATTACAGAACATGGGCACTATTTCATAACATTATAAAGAGTGCCTATGAAGCATTGAACATATGAATATTTCAGTACATTTCAAACCAGCCCATCATTCTTTCTAGCAGAGCAAGCTGTACAAATCTATTGTGGGAAAATTATCCTTCTCTCTAGCTGTAGAAGTTGTTACCATGGAGATGTAAAATAGCATCTCTGCCTCCCTCCCAAATCCAGGGAAATGTAGATTGCTGTCCCAGAATTTTAAAGGGGCTTTTCCACCCTTTGAAGCAACAATGAAAATGAGTAAGACAAAATAACAAGCAGAAGATATACCATGGTAAACAAATAAGATTTGGAGAGGTGTGGCAGGAATTATCTTGGCTATGCTATGGTTATGAATTTATTAATGCACAGGTACTAGCATGTGAAACTTCATCATCTAATTATATGTACCAGCTTACATATTTTAGTTATCCAAGCTCCTTTTTATCTACACAGTGCTTGATTCCACTTAGCCTTTGTGCAAGTAACTTTCATGTCAAAGTTCTTCACTGCAATAATGTGTAGAAGAGCAAAAATGAGGGGGAAATGTGATATTTACAGTAGTGATCTATACTTTAGCAGCTGGTGGGAGTTGATTGTGTACTGTACAGGATGACTATAAATAAAAAACATAGAATATTAAATATTTACATATGTTTAGTTGAGGTTCTTCAGGCTTAGGAAGTTTAGTTGAGGTTCTTCAGACTTAATACTGAAGTAGAGATCCTGATTTTTGCAGATGTTTTGCCATGTGGTTCACAAACAGTTCAAAAGGGAGGATTGCCTTGCAATAGGTATAGCATGTGTAGAATGCCCACTTCTGAATCATTGTGGTGAGAAAGGCTGGCTGGAATGTAAGGTGAAAAAAGTATAAATTTGTAATTTCTACTTTGGTGTTAACCTCCTAAGCCAGGAGAAGCCCAACAAAAACTTTGTACAATGAACCTGATCTACTATTCTCCCAAGAAATCGTTCACTGATTAATCACAACTAAGTTTAGGATATCTGGTTTTTTGATAATCTCTCTCAAAAGATCTTCTGTATGCACACACTCTACTACTACATATTGTTTATTTGTTTGTTTGTGTATTTATTTATTTATATTTTATTTATATTAAATTTATTGGCCACCCATTTTACCACAGGATGGTATATGACCTTCCTGAAATTTACTTCTTGTTGAATTGAGTGAGGGAATTGGCTTTCTTGATGGCGATTACCCAAGCCCTAAAAATACATTTATGAATGATGTATAAATGTAAAAGTTTTTTTTAAAAAATTTAGAAATTAAAATTGTTTCAATTTAAAAAATAATGGACTCTTCTGTAGTGCTTGGACTCTTCTGTAGTGTAATTGTTTTTTGCTTTGGACACATCAACCTTAGGACTGATTGCACTCAGAATGAACATTTGTTAGAAAAGAACAGCAAACACAATGTTCATATAAGTTGTTTCTTTGACACTACACCTTCTTGCAATCCAAAGAAAATTGATTAAAGAGCTGGAACTAAAAATTTAGATTTTAATTTATCAAGAATTGTCATTAGAGAGATGTTCCCGAGCATATAGAGAGTACTAAAAGAATATTGAATAATTAAGTTGCTCTAACTTACTTTAAAAGACTCAGCAGCCCAAGAAAAAAAACTAGGGCTAATTTATATAATATGCAATGAAAGGATTGCAACAGTCACAGTCAGGCAGAAGACTAGTAGAGCACATTCACAAACATCAACCAACAATCAGAAGACATAAAATGATAGCATCCTAGATCAAGCCAAATCCAAAATTTGCTAGAGAATTCCTGGAAGCATGGCATTCAGACAAATAAGCCATCAATAAACCATATTTACACACTAAAAAAAACCCTAAGAAAGAATGAAAAAGTCTACAACACATCTTCTCCAGTAGCCTACACTCAGATAAGCAGGGATCAGCACCAGACAAACAACCAGGTAGAAAACAATACTCCAATCAAAGAACCACCAAGGAAGAAACTACATTCCTTATGTGCTGTGTGTGTATTATTCAAACACAATACGTCTCCCTGTATGCGCTCATTCTCCTAATGGGGAATTACCTCAACAACCATGACAGAAGTAGCCAAAGCAATCAACAAACAAAACAACAACAAAGCATCTGCCCCAGATAGAGCTATACAAAGAACATCAGACTACCCTGAACCAATATCTATTAGAGGTCTTCATTGCTGTGCTTGATGAAGGGAAAATACCAAAATCTTGGAGAGAGACCAATATAGTGTTTATTTAAAAAGAAGGTACAGATCAGACAAGAATTCAAAATTATAGGCCAATATCTCTTTTAAATACAGATATTTACAACGATTATAGCTGAAAGATTTAAAATTATTTAAATGAATACATAGTGATCAAAATGGCTTCCTCCCAAATAGACAAACAAAATATAATGCGAGAATAGTCTTCGACGCCGTTGAATTCGATGAAGAACATAACGATTGACAGGCAGCCTTATTATTTCTAGATGCCCAGAAAGCCTTCGACAATGTAAATTGGCCCTTTCTAATGGAACAATTAAAACACATGGATATTGGTGAAAAGTTTTTAAAGATAATTATGGCAATATATACACAACAAGAAGCAAAAATGATAATAAATGGAAATTGACAAGTAACGTTTACATACAAAAAGGTACAAGACACGGCTGCCCTCTGTCCTCGTTACTATTCATATATACATTAGAGGTCCTAACAAGAATGATTAAGCAAGAAACACAGATTAAAAGATTGGAAATTTAAAAAGAAAATTTTAAATTACAAGTATATGCTGATAACTTAGTATTTTTCTTGGAAGACCCTGAACAAACAGGTCCAATATTATTAGAAAAACTTGAAGAATATGGAGAAGAAGGTGGTTTGAAATTAAAGAAAGAAAAAACAAAAATCATAACTAAGAATATGACCAGCACACAAAGAGGAAAAAAATACTCTTCATTTTCAAATACATTGTAAATTCAGAATAATGCAAAATGTATTTCAATAATAAAAGGAATTCAGACATTTTAGATGTTACTAATGCACTGGACCAAATTGTGAAATCAATAGATGCTATAACGGAATATACAGTACTGCTATTCTGTAGTTTTAGATAATGGAAATTCACGGGAGTGTGACTGGGCCATGTGAAACCCATTATATGGGCTTCTCAGAGTGATTTCATATTGATGAATTAAATTTTTCTCTTGACATTAATTGAAGTCAACACCTCATCATTATTAGGGAAGAAGGAAACAAAAGGCTTTTGAAAAGGAAAATGAATATTTAAGGCAAAGCAGATTCCACATTATAAAAGAGTCAATTTAAACAGTTTCATTGGGTTAAGTTTTGAATATGTAGTAGCCATGTTTACACAATAGACTTCCAATCAGATCAAAGAAATTAACAGTGCATGATCACACTAACTGTCAAAAACCAAAGTCCCTGCCTATTTTTCTATAAAATCCCTGGAATACTTCGAATGTGCTGTCATGACCACTATGTCTTTTTTTTTTTTTGATACACACTGACACACAGCCTGAAGAAGCTGGTGGATAAAATTTCATTACCTCATTCGCCCTTATCTCATTGGTCAAACAGATACTGTAGTGGGTGGCACAGCTTAGTACCATGGCCAATCAGAGAGTCTGGGCTACTAGGCCTTGGCAGTGAGCTCTTTAAAGAAATGTAATGCCTTTTCAGAAGCTTTATATCTCTAACTCTTTCTGCAAAATGTGAGGTTAAGTTTCAAGCCTATCCTATTTTTGGCCTCAGTTATGGCACTCACAGACTATCACTGGGCTTGGGTCAAAAGTCCTTTCTGACTTTTGACTAAGCTATTGAGTTAAACTTGATGTATAACAGGACCATAATTTGTTTACATATTCCTAGGAATAACCATTCTTGCATTTCAAGATCCAGATTAAAATCTTTAGAAGATGCCAATTTATGTTGCAGGAATTCAGAGTCTGCATCTCTCTTAGTTTCCACAGTCTTGTTTACTATTAGTGAAACAACACCAATACCATCAGGTCTGAACAAAAGACCTCTCCAACTTTGCAGAATGAAAGGGATTTGTAAGTGAAATCCATGCATTGGATAATGATTCTAGCCTTATAAGAGTACATGGTTGCCAAGCATCTCTCTGTTGCATCAAACCAAACAAGGTGGCTGGAAGACCTTTATAGAAGAGGGTCCTCCTCTATTCAAAGACCTCTTCCATTATTGGAGTGGGCAATCATCTGATAACTTGGACCTGGAGAGCCACAGTGGATGTGACAATCACAAGCCAGTGGAGCCAGGACTGTGAATACTGTATTGTAGTGATTAGCAGAGGTTGTGTGGTCCGCAAAATAAAATGCTTTATATACTCCTATAACTGCTCTTACCTGAATGAGAGACAAGATCAAGTCCATATTTTGTTCTTGCTCATACACACGATCATCCATCATCATCTTACATGCTATCTATCTCTATCTCTATCTCTATCTTTCTATCTATTATCTATTGTCTATCATCTATCTCTATCTTTCTATCTCTCTATTATCTATTGTCTATTATCTATCTCTATCTATCTATCATCATCTATTATCTATCATCTATCTAACTATCCATCTATCTACCTTATGATCATCTGTATCACTTTCTGTGATCATCTATATCACTTTCACTATCATGCATCTGTATCGCTTTCTGTCACAATCATGTTGTCAAGGTTCTGACTAATGAACCCAATCAAATCAGAATTCCGAGACTTGGCTCTTCTTCAAAGGTTTTCTTTATTGAGTACATCATATCAGCACAGCTTCAGTGGAAAACCAAATCTAAATCTTTCTCATTATTTCAGTATAATTAAACTAGGAAATAACCCCATCCCTAAGTGTCACGTTGGTCAATTGAGTTAATTGGCGGGCTCTTCAGGCACTCCTTCCCCAACCTTATGTTGCCAGTAGAGACAACCTTGGTTCTCAGGAGAAAGTTCTTTGTTATGTCTAGTAATGCATTCCAACCTCCTTCCCCTCTTCTCCCTCTGTATGGCAACTGAAGAACAGAAAGATGGCTGCGGCCAGGTTCAGTTCAAAGTTGACATATGTTAAATTCATTCCCTTGTCTCAGGTGGCAAGTCCTAATCTCATGCAACAACACCAAGATTTCAGCTTCCTTGATCCCAAATGATGCCACTGACATTTTATGTCAAGAGAGTAGAATATCGCAGTACAATTTTTCTTTCTCCCTGCCCTCCAACAGAGTGGGAATATGAAAGAAAGTCCTCTGAGAAGCAAACCTCTCTATTATCCCACACATACACACACAGTTCCTTCTTGCAATGGTTCAAAATCACCTGGAAAATTGCAATTTGGAGACATTTTCAGGACTTGAGATTGTATTGGTTCAAATTTTAATTTGTTTACTACTGTTTAGTTCAGTTTAGTTTAGTTATTTAACTTTTTGATATTTATTTCAAATTCTTTACATTCTTAAATGTATAGTTATTTTTTCTTTTGTTCTCTCAGAATAATAGAGATGGATGGGTGGATAGATAGATAGATAGATAGATAGATAGATAGATAGATAGATAGATAGATAGATAGATAAAGAGAGAGAGAGAGAGAGAGAGAGAGAGAGAGACCGTGTTTCTCATATAATAAGGCCGGGTCTTTTTTTTTTTTTTGAGCCCCGAAAAAATGGCTAGGCCATCTTTTCGGGGGTGACTTAATTCCCCCCCTTGCATCTTCGGGTGGGAGGTGATGACTTGGGTGTTGACCTCGGCATTGGTGGGGCACTTTGTATCAGGGTCAACACAGGCAGCACCACATCCAGGTGTGCAACAAAAGTACGTCCTAATGGCAAGCCCCCCCCCCACCATTCCCCCCATTTTGCATGTTTTAACAGGACTTAATTTGGGGGGAGGGGCTTAATTTCATTTCATGCCTATAAAACATGTTGGGACTTCCTATTGGGGGAGGCCGTGTTGTTGGAGAAACAGGGTAGATAGATGATAGATAGATAGATAGATAGATAGATAGATAGGTAGATAGATAGATAGATAGATAGATAGATAGATAGATAGATAGATAGATCGATCGATCCTGGAGAGAGAGAGAGGCCATAGATACCATAGATACTGGAGAGAGAGAGAGAAGAGAGAGAATGTGCAGCAGTCTTCTAAATCCCATAATGGGCTCTTCTTTATCCACAAACATTAAAGAAAAAAAATCTGATTTTGGCCAGATGAATTTTCTGTGGGCTATATAGGTTTTAATCTGGCATTAGAAAATATCAACCAGAAATTTCAGAATATGCAACAATCAGCTCTTATACTCAATTGAGGCAATCCATAGAGCTCCTTTCAAGTCTTTTTTTTAAAATGTTGTTCAGTACTGTTTTAGTCTAAGCAGTTATGTCTTCATTATGTTATAGCAATAGCACTTAGACTTATATACAGCTTCACAGTGCTTTACAGTCCTCTCTAAGTGGTTTGTAGAGTCAGCATATTACCCCCAACAATCTGGGTCCTCATTTTACTGACCTCAGAAGGATGGAAGGCTGAGTCAATCTTGAGCTGGTGAGATTCGAACTGCCAAACTGCTGGCAATTGGCTGTCCACAAAATTAGCCTGCAATACTGCATTCTAACCACTGCACCACCGCGGCTCATGTATTAGATATGTATTAGATATGTTGTAAACTATCCAGGGTATTTTTACAGATAGGTGACTTTAAGTAACCTAACAAACAAATAAGTAAGCAGTCCTTCCTGTAGCTAGATCCATAATATATTCCACCTCACATTTCTATTCCCCATTCAGGATCAAATGGCAGGAAGAGGCACAGAATGCAAAACTTCATTGAAGCAGAGATTTGTACATCACCCAAAGTCATTTCTTGTGAGGTGGGTGGGCAGTATATAAATTTAATAATAAATAAATAAATAACAGACAGATAGACAGACAGATGACCATTGGGCTACCTGGGTATGTATCAAGTAAACTCCAACTGTAGCTTTTCCAAAAGGTTGGAGGAACATTAAAAACATAATGGAAAATTATACCAAATACAGTCTTGGAACCATCTTGCAGTGTCCATCTGCTGTATGTTTGTAAATAATCTTGGCCAAAGTAGCTGTGCAGCCTGGAGCAAGTCTGTCCTGGAAAGTCAGAGACTCAATGAATAGAGAGGATAAAAGTTCTGGAAGGCAAGTGGCATGGTGACATTCATAGAAAGACAGGCTAATTGAGGAATGCAAAAAGTTATTATTGGCAAATTTTAAAAGACAATAAATCAGTCCAATTGTCCTATTGTCACAGCAACACAAATACTGTTCAAGCAATGTCATTTGGATTTTCTGACTATCCATGTGATTCTGGGTGATGTCAAGGTGACAAATTGAATACAGCTTTTGAGCCCAGAATTATGTATGGTCATATAAACAGAACACATGACCTCACATGATTTTATGACTTTTTAAAGTAGCTATTAAATGAAGCACCATGATCATTAAGTAAATCATTTTATCCAATGGGTGTTTTTTGTGTGGTGGGGTTTGGGGGGGTTGCCAGAAACCAGAAGTAAATGCCAAAAACTGGGGGGAATGTCAAAAATCATGGTCATGTGAGCACAGGATGCTGCAAGCAGCCATAAATAGCCCAAAATATGATCAAATAATCACAGAATGTGGATGTGGTGGTCAGAACTGTGAATGGGTCATATGAAGCATTTGAATTGTATGCTTGCTAAGTGACCAGTTTTAAATCAAAGACCACCTGTATAAATGTCCACTAAGTGGAAGAGAGCCTTTCAAAATTTGAATATAAATGAGAGACATGATCCCAGATCTGTCTATGGAGATTCTTAGTCATCCAGGTCATGGTTGTCCCATAAGTGCTTTTTTCCTTCAAAAAAAGTCAACTGGATTTTGTTTTTCCTTGAAGACATTTGATTTCTCATCCAAGAAGCTTCTTCACTTCTGACTGAATGGTGGAAGAAGGATTTGTATTCCTTGCAGTCATCTGGTCATTAGCATTCATACTAAGAGTTGTTGAGGCCACTTGGAGGCTTATCTGTGCCCTCGGGGTCCCTGAATAGTGCAAATAGGTATGAAATCTTCTTGGAACTGCTAAAAGGACTGTAGTGTAAACAAGAAATAGGTAGTGCCACATTGTTGAGTTCGCTAAGGGATTTAGTGAAAGACTCTCTGTAATTCTAAGAATAAAATTGCTATTCTGTCACCATGTCTATATACTTACTGATAGCACAGAAAGTTAGTAAAACAAGGTTTAATTCTTACAGGTTATACTGAGTAGCTTTTAGCAAAATTCCTCATCTCTCTCTTATGTCCAAGTCTTTTTTTTTCCCTCTGTGGTTTGTGGTTCATTGAATTCACTGGTAGCAAGTGAGATAATGTGGGGAAACCCCTCACATCCTGGACATAAATTGTTTCAACTTCGACCCTCAAAATGATGTTATAGACTAGCATTGCACACCAGAACAGCTAGACACAAGTGTTAGAAATGTAAGTCACCTAATAGTTGGGTTGGAAAATATATAAACCAGGATAGACATTTTAATACTGTCTCTTTAAGAGCATGCTAAAATTGTAATTGGGTGTAGTTCCAAAAATGGCCATAAGATGGAGCCAGAAACCTGGGTTGTTTAGTTCCTGTTCTGTTCTGGAGAGTGTTGCCATTCTTGCATTTCCCTATTGACTATTGACTGATCATAGTTCTTCTTGGATTTGATGTAAGTCTGTTACTGAACTATTTTTGATACTGGAATTTGTTATTGGATTATCCCTGGACTGAAAACTGACTGCTTTAACTGTGAATGACTTGGACTGTTTTGTTGAACTTTGCTTAACCATTTTACTGGAAGTAAAAACCTACATTTTACTATACAGTGTAGCTGTGTGCTGTGTGTGTGTTATTCTTCACCACTCTCACTATGTCTCCCTGTGTGTGCTCATTCTCCTAACGGGGAATTACCTCAACAACAAGGACAGTTTTTTTCCGTCATGCCATCACTCTGCTAAACAACTAATTCCCACAACACTCAAACTATTTACTAAGAATGTATTACTATTATTTTTCTCATCCTTCCTAATACCTATCTCCTTCTACTTATGACTATAACCTTGTTGTTTGTATCTTTATGATTTATATTGTTTTATTTAGTTTCCTAGTTCCTGGTTTTGTTTGCTTATTTAGTATCCTATGAATATCATTAAGTATTGTATCTTTTGATTCTTGATGAATGTATTTTTATGTACACCAAGAGCTTATGCACTGAAGACAAATTCCTTGTGTGTCCAATCACACTTGGCTAAATAAAGAATGCTATTCTATTCTATTCAATGTACTGACTCTTATTATTAGAAGAGTGGTCTTTTGAAATTCGCCACTATATTTGTGGGGGGGAGAGGTTGCATGGGTGGTTTTTCCATGAGAAAGAAATTCTCCACCTGTTTCTCAGAAGCAGACATCCAATTTTGCCACTAGGAAAAATGTATAGGAAGAACAGGGATAACCAGTGCAGTCTAGTTCCTGTAAACTAGTTTTCCCGGGTTTCTACCTGAGGTCCTGTTGATGGATCCTGGTCCTGCTGCTAAAATTGCATGGCCACTCCAGAGAGCCTAAGACTGCATCTTCTGTGACTCTATAAATTCTAGCACAAGCACAATAGCTTACAGCAGGAGGAAGGCGTGGAGAAATTATGTTTTTATTAGGCTGCGAAAGAGCTTTCAGTCCCCTTTAGTTAAGTGGGAGTAGGGTGGGGTGGAGGAAATGGAATAAGCACTGTGATTAGTCTTTTGTGCTTGTGAGGAGGGGAGGAAGGAGAGGGAAAGGCAGCTGTCTGATGAATGGCTCAAATTAGTGGCTCCCCAATTTAGATAACACCCAAGGAAGTGGTTCCTTACTATGTTTTACCTTGATATTTCACTGAAGTGCAGGAAGCCAGGGAGGCTACAGACTAATCTTAAAAAAAAATTGGTCATGCATTCCTCTTGGCCATTTTATCATGAGACAGCTGTAAGATCAAACTCGGAGATGAGAATTAAATCAACATTCTCTTCCTTTGAGAGAAATTCTTTAAAAGGTAAAGGTTTCCCCTGCCAATTGTACTCAACTCAAGGGGTGGTGCAGGGGTGAAATTCAACCCACTTCAGGAGAGGTGGTAGGGACTATCTGAATCAGTAAAAATATCACCCCTGGTTGCTATTACTATTATACCAGGTATAGCAAGCCACGCCCACAGGGCCAGTAGAGAAAAATTTTGAATTTCACCCCTAGGACAGCGCCCATCTCCATTTCCTAGCCAAGGGAGCCCACATTGTCTGAAGATGCTTCTGTGGTCATGTGGCCAGTATGGACATATGCCAAAGGACATGGAGCACTGTTACCTTACCACCTAAGTGGTGCCTTTTTATCTATTTGCATTTGCATGGTTTTGAATTGCTTGCTTGGCAGGAGCTGAGGCACGTAATGGAAGCTCACTCTGTCATGTGGTATTTGGTATCGAACTGCCAAACTTCCAGTCAATAAGCACAGCGCCTTAATTGCTCAGCCACCTCAACCCTTTCTTCATTGAAAGAAATGCTGAATGCAAATTCACTTTTGTTAAACTGAAAGAGAACTGATAAGGAAAAACATGCATAAGAATTGCTCTGTATAGCAACATTAGAGATTTATATTTTAGCTGATTTTTTACTGCTTTGAACAGGAAGCATTGAGCGATGCAACCATATGTAGGTATAGGGCCAATGGCTCCCGTCCAACAAAGATATCCTGTGTAAATCTCACAAACAGGATGTGTGTTTATATTATACATCTATTTCAGTAGAAAATTCCAAGGTTTGGCCAATGCCACCTTGCTTCTTGACTTTTAGAACAAGAACCAGAAGAGCTCAGGGGATTCTGGACCAACTCTCTCCCATAGAGCTTTGTCTTACATCTTGGTGTTATTTGTGCACTGCTCTATCTCGCTCCTGCTTGCTACCTGTTCAAATAAGTCTGGCAAGCCAGCAGAAAACCTCTTGCCAGTTACAAGTAAATATTGCCACTTATTGAGGCACTGGCTCACAGTAATGAGATTGCCCAGAAGTGAACTCAGGAGGAAGAACCAGGTGCTGTTGCCAATCACAGCCTATTTTCAAATGAAACACTTTTCTCACCCTGCCTAATAGCAGGGCTGGATATGCAATGCTTTGATATAGTAGACTTCAAGTGAATGTGGGGGGAGTGGGGAGTTGCTAATTCAAATAATCAAATAAAACAAACACGAAATGTTAGCAATTGCCATTACTAACATATGAAAGGCGGGTTCTCATGTTCTATTATTAGCCCCTTACATATGTTCTTAGAATATACTTAAGATTGCAGCCTATAGCTGTCAGGCCCCAAAGCCCAAGAAACACACATTGAGGTTCTTCTGAACAGTTATCTTTATTTTTCCTCACCTATGGACAGAAATCTTGCCAAACTAAAGTAAACTGTTCCATCATTAAAGGTATATTTTGAGAATTTCTAGGGTGGAGCTGACATAAACCTCTTCCGTCCAACCAAACAACCTAAACTTTGCTGTCTCTTGCTCTTCTGGAATGCATTCTCCTGCAGCAACCATGAACAGCAGAAAAAGGAAACAGGATCTATACATCTTCCAACAAAACAGATAGCCACACAATCAAAAAATGTCTGACCACTCCACCCAATATAGCAATAACAACAGCACTTAGACTTACATTCAAATTCATTATGCTTTACAGCCCACCCTAAGCAATTTACACAGTCAACATATTTCCCCCAACAATTTGGATCCTCATTTTAGTGACTTTGGAAGAATGGAACTGTTTTGAACTGGCCAGGACTGAATTCCTGGCAGTAGGCAGAGTTAGCCTACAATACTACATTCTAAGCACTGTGCCACCACAGCTCCTGGCACAATCCATAAAAAGAATAACACTGCATTGCATCAAGAACATCTCAGAAACCACCAACACACTAGTACAACTGCATGGAATCACCAATGTTCCATACTGCAACTGTATACTGTGGCTCTGTGAGCACCACAGCCACGTGGCTTTTCTTGAATCACTACTCAAGCCAATTAAAACCCTTCAAATCATCCTAAGGAAATCAAAAGAGCCAGCAGCCCAAGAAGAAAAAATGGGAACCATCTACAACAGTTCTGTCCTGCAGGCCAGATGCATCATGTGCTATGCCCATACCCAGTTTAATGAAAGCGGGGAAAGTCCCGATACATCAGGTGATGCCACCGTGTTGATGGGAGTTTGACACTCCTGATCTACAACATACAGTGTAAAGACTGCAACAGCCACTAACTAGGACAAACAGGCAGAAGATTGGCAGAACGCATCCATGAAACCAACTAGTGGTCAGAATACATGATGAAAATTCTTTAATTTCACAACATACATACAGATTTAACCATAGTTTTAACTGGGAAACTGTGACCATCCTAGACCAAGCCAAGTCCAAAAATGCTAGTGAATTTCTAGAAGCTGGCACTCTGACAAATTAGCCATCAATAGACACATAGACATAAACAATATCTACATACTATGCAAAAGAGACTCCCACCACAGACTGACAGGGAAAGCCACTAGGATATACACCTAGCACTAATGATGTTACATAGATTAAGTAATGAAATGTCTGCAAAAAAACCCCAATCAAAACTCAGAGAGAGCATCAAGGACCACTCATTTCAACCCTGATACAAATTACAAATATTCTCCTTTATTAATGGATACATAATAGGCTGCAAAGCATGATGTGATAACATTGGCTTTCCTCTCACTAACTATGTTTATGAGTGAAAACCAAAGTTAACGTACCTGGTTTGGGGTTATTCTGAACTGAAGATTAATATTAAAAAATGAATCTAAGAAAAAAAACCTCCACTTAATTAATCTTTCTGATTAATTAGCTAACCAGCAGGATTAATAGCAACAGGACTATAAGAGAAAAGCTTGTGATCAAATCTTTCCAATGCTTATTTAACTGTCATCTAGTTACTATTTCTCTCTCCAAGCAACAAAGATGTCGTAATAAACTAGAGACTGAAGCACCATGGATGCTGTCTTGATTTTCCTAAAGAGAAGCTGGAGGAATAATATAGAATATTAATGTAAACCCTGCCTTGAATATTTTAATAAAGAACTAATGTAGGAATTTAAGAAATGAAAGCCTGACTGATGGAAGAAATAAGTCAATCTTAAACAGATCAGTCCTATTTTGCCATCTAAGAGTATCACTGATTTGACATTTTTCAGATTGATATCTGCTAAAGGCCAAGTCTCTTTGTGTGTGAGAAGGAGCAAGCGAGCAGAGATTGATGAAAAAAGGAAGGAGGGAAGACAGTGGAATATTGCAATCAAAACTGCTAGTGTATAAAGACACCCAGCCTAGAACTGCAATCCTATTCACTCTCTAATATTGCCAAGTGGGTAGCATTTTTAAAGGGAACAAAAAAATTGCCTTTTGGGAGAAGAATTATTGCTGCATTGTGAAGAAATTATTTTTTTCAAAAAAGCAGCAAACAAGAAGGCAATGAAACCACAAAGAATTATTTAGAGATGTCACACCGGGAGCAACAGGTGAAGCAACTCAATGATAGAAGTCAAAGGTGAATGACACAATAGAGCTTTCCTCCCTTTGATTCTTAAAAAGGCTTTCTAGTTTTCTTCTCAAGTTAATTACATCTTCTGTTGTCTTAATCATCCATCAGATTTGAAGGTTTACAGGCTTTTTTTGTCAAAATGTTACGAAACCTAGGTGAAGTGTTATCATCATGGTTACTAGAGAGAAATTAATTACCAGCATTTAGCAAATTCAGCTGAAAACAAAAACAATTTAAAAAGTCTTCACAATTAACCATAGCTTAAAATAGATTTAGCCTCAAGCTTGTACACTCTTGTCTTTAAAAAAAAAGGCTTCAGCTTTATTGTCTTTGTATTTATTGAGCTAAGTACCTACTCATTATAATGTTTTATGAACTTTGTCAGCTTCTATACACAGCCATAAACATAAAATATTTTCCGGTCTGGTGTGAAAGAAGCAGGCAGACAATTGACAAAATTAATTATTTTGCCACTTGTGGAGAATATCCTTTTTAATGAAGGTAGACGTGTCCTGTGCGCACTTTCTGAAATGGAACATGGACAAAATGTATTTTTTTCCATCACATCATTTATTTTGAAGGACAGGGCTAGAATTTGGAAGTCTCATGTGACCCATCCATGTGACCCAGAACTAACCAATGACACTGCAAGTCTAGAGAGAGGCCAAAATAAGAATACTAAAATGAATTAAGGATCACAGGGCCTGAAAGGAAAATTAAAATAAAATGTTATGTTATTTCCTTTATCTTAATTTGTCCATATTTGGAAAAGCCACTTACAGATGCCAAATAAAAATAAAAGCACAATTGTTTGCAGTGTCACCAATTCTCTTCTAAAAAGTTATGTGTACTGTATATTATATTTAGATCCAAATCTAAATTAGACGGATTCTCCTCTCCACTACTCACCCATTAAAATTTTATTTTATTTATTTATTTTACCATAAAAGAGGACCCAACCTGGGGTGCTCACATTGCAGCAATGATCAAAAGGGCCCAGCAGAAATTATACTACCTGAGACGTCTTAGAAAACAACAACTGAATGAAAAACTGCTGGTGACCTTCTACCGCTGCACCATAGAGAGTATTTTAACTTACTGCACCAATTAGTTTGCCAATTGCACAGTGGCAGATAGGAAAACACTCCGGAGTGTTAACATCATTGCCCAGAAGATCATTGGTTGCCCTTTCCCCTCTTTGGAAGAGCTTTATAGCTCCCACTGCCTTAAGAAAGTTCAAAATATTCTCAAAGATCCATCTCATCCGGGGCACCCTTTTTTTGAACTATTACCATCTGGCAGATGATTCAGAATAATAAAAACAAGGACAAATAGGCTGAAAAGTAACTTCTATCTCAGGGCAGTAGCTCTTTTGAATTCTGCTGTATAGTGCAGTGTTGGTGTGGTGTTGGGGGTTTCCAGTTCAATGTGTGAAGGGTGAAGGATGTGTGTTTGTGTTTATTTTTCATGGTCATGATGTGCACTGAAGATGATGTTTGATTTCGTTGTACGAGGTGCAATGACAACAAAGTAAATTAAACTAAACATTATAACCTCATAGAAATCCAGGGACAGATGTGGAAGCCCATGTATTGTAAACCAATTTCAACTTCTCAGACGAAGATATGAGAGATATAAATGTGCTTTATGGTGACAATAGATCAAGTAATGCTTTAGATCAGTGGTCGCCAACTGGTGGGCTGGGGACCACTGGTGGTCCGCGAGAAAATTTTGGTAGTCCGTAGAGAAATGCCCCCAAGCACTCCCCCAAAGCAATTAATCCAGGATGTGCTCCTGCAAGGCTGTGCCACCCACATGGCCCACCCACCCACTGGCCCCCACCCTTCAGCCAAGTGCAAACCTTACCTTGAGTAGAGCCACACGAGCTGGAACTGGAAGGTAAGACCAATGGCAGGAGAGGAAAATCCGACCCGGCGTGGCTTGCTGACGGTGGGAAAGTTGGTCCCATATTTTAGAGCTGCAGTAGTCAAAGGACTGGCCCTTTGGTCATCCCAGAGCAGCACCTCCTCCAGTCCATGGCAGGCCGGTGCACTCGGGTGGAGGAACAGCTGCTCTGGGATGACTAAAGGGCCACTGCAGCTCTGGAATATGGCACCAACTTTCCCACCAATGTCAGCAAGCCACTGTCAGTCAAAATCCATATTAGTGGTCTGTGGGATTTAAAATTATGAGTTTGGTGGTCCCTGAGGTCCAAAAGGTTGGCGACCGCTGCTTTAGATGCAGAAAAGATAACAAGTGTAGTCCTTGATTTACAACAATTTCATTTAGTGACTCATTATAACGGCACTGAAAAAGTGACTTATGACCATTTTTCACACCTATGACCGTTGCAGCACCCTGGTTGTCATGTGGTCAAAATTCAGATGCTTGGTAACAGACTCATATTAATGACAGTTGCAGTGCCCTGGGGTTACCTTTTGTAACCTTCTGACAAGCAAAGTCCATGGAGAAGCCAACTTAACAACTAAGTTACTAACAGTGATTCACTTAACAACTGTGGCAAGAAAGATCGTGAAATGGGGCAAAGTCCACTTAACAAATGTCTCACTTAGCAACAAAAAAATTGGGGTCAATTGTAATCATAAGTTGAGGACTACATGTACTACAATATTTTAGTAAGCAGGGAAGTGGATTCAATGAGTGCTTTGATCTGGATCCTAATTTTGCCCCAAGAACAGCAAAACATTTGCATAAAGGGCAGAAATTGTCTTCTTTCTGAAGTCATCAAATCTGGACTGGAGGCTGGAAATGGTGAAAGTGTGTTTTTGCTGCTCTCAGAGGTGATCTGAAGGTTTAAAATCTAAGATACTGGAAGGCTGGCAGGCACTGAAGTTAAATGTGGGTTGCAAATACATTTTTAAAAGCAGATTAAAAACCAGGAAGTTGAGTACAGATGCCATATTGTGATGGTTAATGCCCCTCTGTGGACTCCCAAAGGAGAGGGAACAGAGGAGATGGGCAGATGGTGCACAGCATGGCACACTACTGACAATTTAATCACCACCTCGATTATGATGTTATTGGTGGGCTGCCGTTATGCTGCTTGGAACTTCTTCTATTCTCATTTGCACTGGATGAGTAGCAGGCAATAGCAATCCATATGAATTTAGCAAAAGCATTATTAGGGATTCACAGGCATCAGCTTACAAGTGATGTTGATCATCTCCATTTCTCATCTTTTTACTCCTCAGATGAGTTGGAAAAGTATGTAGCTGAAGGAAGTTGCAATCGAATACATCTAGAAGATGGATAATTCTATGAAAATATCAACTATATATATATATATATATATATGTATGTATGTATGTATGTATGTATGTATGTATGTATGTATGTATAGCTGTTATCCATAATATATAATCCATTATCCAATTCTTTTGTCCTGCTTGGCCTTTGCATTAGCATGGTGGAGTGACCTCAACTAGCTCAATGTTGTTCCACTCCCCCACTTCAGTTTAGAGCACTTATTATTTTGTAACTCTGAGATTCATAATTGAGTGTACCATCCCTTACTGAGAATTATGTTCTATCTTCTACTTAACATCCTGCTGTAAGGCTAATTTTGCATCCTTGGAAAGAGAATTAATTACATGCACAATTACTTTTCTGAACAACGATAGGCTAAGCCTCTTGATTAGTCCCATTAATTTCAAAGGGATTTGAGTTGGAGCATAAATACCCTCGTGAAAGGAAGCTTATGAGAAGACTTTTCAATAGGGAGGTTTCACTGCGGTCCTTCACAGGTTTTAAGCAGGTTGCTGCAAAGTTTTACTTCACTCGCCAGTGTTAATGTCTATATGAAACCTCCTAGGGAGTCATGGTAGCAATCAGGGAAGTTGAATTTATACAATATGTTTTCTAATCCAGTCCAGTGATGAGGATTCTGTTGAGATGGACAGATTTGTGTTGCTTTCTTGGCAACGGGATGGGAATAACTTATCATTTATCATGATCAGCCCAAGGGCCACTCACTCATTCTGCCTAGCCAAGGACAGGCGGGTGTTATTGCTTGCTGAGATGCCCTGGGTAGTTCACAAATGAATAGAAGAATAAACAGAGTATTAAAGAAAGCAGGACAATAAATGGACTAGGTAAAACAAATTCTGCCATCTGCTTTAGGTAAGGCTGCTGGCTTGTCTCCAGTTAATTCTTTTGATTTTTAAGCCTTACTTTGTGATGGACTTAGTTAACATGTAGAATTTTCTCCTCACAAAATTGCCTACTCTGATCTCCTTCCAAGGGCCTGTTACATTTCTCTGCACTGTCGGCAATTTAGCAAAGAGCAGCCCAGAAGACTTGGGGCCAGTTCTAATGCATCATCTCTGGCTTAATCTATTCTAATTTAATAAAACAGCAGTGCACAATTAATAAGATTCGTAAATCCAATGGTATCCTCAGGGAAAACCTTTGGGGAAGAAGTCTAGGGCCCATCAGCAGAATAAGCAGGAATACTCCATACACAAGAGAGCCAGCTCATCATATTTTAAAATAAGTGAATTCATACCTATGGCCAACTAAGAGAAAAAAAGGACTCATAGGCCTAGAGTTTTTTAAATGCATAATTACCCGACTCTACTAGTAACATTATATAATAATTTCTCATTTGGGAAATAAAGAAAACATTGGATAAAGAGATGCTATTTGTGCAAAGTGTGGTGATGTTTCTTTTTACTATTATTCAGTCTGGGTTTTTTTTCAAACTAACTACATTTTTAAAAACTGTTATATGCATTCAAGCATAAGAATGTTGTCTTTCAGAGTGACTGAAGTTCTGCACTTTATAACTGCATCTATTTTTAAAAGCATACCAGTTCTTTAGTTATCCTTCAACAATACTTCCAGATTGTGTCTTTGGATCATTTTGCAAGCTAGGATAGAAAAATGGCTATAAGGTAATGGTAAATACATAAGTGCTAGTTGTTTCCGACTCTAGAGGGCAGTGCTCATCTCCGTTACAAAGCCAAAGAGCCAGCATTGTCTGAAGACATCTCCGTGTTCTTGTGGCCAGAATGACTAAAGATCGAAGGCACATGGAATGCTGTTACCTTCCCACCAAAGTGGTCCCTATTTTTCTACTTGCATTTTTACATGCTTTCCAACTCCTAGGTTGGCAGAAGCTGGGACAAGTAATGGGAGCTCACTCCGTTACGCAGTGCTAGGGATTTGAACCGCCGAACTGACAACCTTTCTGAGCCTCCGCATCCCTTATATAGCTATAAATTTTAGCAATATATGATTTTTAATCCTCATGTTTTATGATTTATTACATAATTCAAGGTGGTGGGCAAATTAATATTCTTTCTTCCTCCTATTTTCCTCAGAACAACAGACCTGTAAGGTGAATTGGGCTAAGAGGAAGTGACTGGCCCAAAGTCAGCCAGCTGGCTTTCATGTCTAAGGCAGAACTAGAGCTCACAATCTCCTGGTTTGTGGTTTAATGCCTTAATCACTAGATTAGAGATGGTATTCAGCAGGTTCTGACCAGTTCTGGAGAACCAATAGTGGAAATTTTCAGTAGTTCAAAGAACCAGAAAATACCACCTCTGACTGGAGATTTTACACTATCTTTCTCCTGCTGCACCCACCAAGCCATGCCCACAAAACCAGTAGTAAAATTTTTTGAATCCCACTACTGCACTAGACAAAACTGACTCATATATCCTATGATTTATTTATTTTCCCATTTAACATACCCATCTCTTATCCTTCTCCCTTAATTCATCTGATGCAGTTGAAATTCTGATATTCTGCAAATAATCAAATGAAGGTTAGCAGATCCAGCCTATAAAAAATGGAGACACTAATGACCAGTGCCCATTTCATCTTGGAATTAGTGCTTAGCTTCTAAATTCTTGCTCCCAGTTGCTCAGGTAGCATAATTATGGCACTATTAAAGGAAGGCATTAAGCCCAGTACCTAATTGGGGGTGGGGGACAGTGAGAGAGAGAACAAGCACATATTACATTTATTGAGTTGTTTAAGTGCTTAGGTGAAGTATTACAATTTTATTGCAAACAAGAGCAGATGAGGTGAAGAAGAGAAGCTGAAAGCATCTAATGAAACCAACTATTAACTAAATTAGATGACCCCCTTATTTGAGACCAAAGGTTGCCTAACCCCCATGAGTCTTTTGTGTCAGCAGAAGCTTCAGTAAAATGCCTCGGTCCTCTACAGTGTGATGAGAAAGAAGAACTTATGGGAAGCCCTTTCGGTAGTGGCACCAGGAGCCCTTCCAATGAAGATCACTTGGCCAGATCTCTCCTTTTTTTTACCTAGACAGCATATGAAAAAGGATGCATGCCTTGAGGAAGGGAGGGAGGGAGGGAGGGAGGAGATAAATGGCTTTCCAATCTGGTTCATGGTTTACTGTTTAATGTTTTGTGTCTTTAAATTGCTGCATTTTAATTGCTGTGTTATTGTAAACATGTTGCTTTGTACAATATGGTAAAACAGGACTTTTAATAGAATAGCAGAACATAATACATTGAGTAACTAATTGGATGGACTCAGTAGTTTGGATTTTAATGCAGGGAATCCAACCACAATTTTTATTTTTCCATATACAGTAAGTTAATTTGGGAATGTTATACAAACCTGGGTAAACCCTAGTTATATCTGTCATGAATGAAGGCAAATATATGTGCCCCAGTATAATGTTGCAGGATCCAGTCTGAAGCAATCACTGGGACCAGAGGTTTGTCCTTCCAAGCTTTCAGACTCATGCTGTGACACAATCTAGAGAGAGAGAAGTTCCTGAGGATGGGCTCCAACATGAGTCTGAAAATTTGGAAAATTAAACCTCTGGTCCGGTGACCAACTCAGATTGGATCCTATATCTGTCATATTTGCTGAATAATTTGCTATCATAATTTAAACCTCAAATTATGTATCTATGATACTATGATGTAGTGAAAATGATTTTTCCCCTGTTGTCTTTGAAAGAGAATGTGGGGGGACCCTTCTCTCATATATATGTTGTTGAAATGGAAGAAGACAAAACACTCTGACAAGACCAAGACTTTGAGAGTTAGTGCAAAGTCAGAATATTTCATAACGAAAGAGAACTTCTACCACCCTGGCTTGATTTATGAATCAGGATTAATAAAACTCTGAATTTAAAACTTAAACAGCATTATATTATCCTGGAGCCATTTCTGAAGATAGTTTTGATTGCAACATCCTTGCCTATCCTGACTGAGAATTATTGGCTTTGAATCCCAACAAAAGAAGAGCATTAGATTGGAAGACCTGGGATAAGCATATCTCCCCCTGACATACTTTGACACTTTTAATCTGAGCAAAAAGACCCCAGTCAATTTTTGCTATTGTCTGTGGAGCTCCTTGTCAACATCCTGGTGAGAATTGTTATTTCCGAAGCTGTGTTTGATTAAACGATGCCACCTATTTACATGGAAGCATCAATAAACTCACATTTTAAAAAATTAAAAATGTCTTTGCTGTTGATTAACGGTGCATTGTGACAAAATGGCATCTATTATCAATGTGTCCCCTGCAGTGTTAATTTACACATATGGGGATTAATATAATTATGATAACTGTTACCAACGTATAATCTGAAAGCCACCCATCACAAAAGAAACACTGTGTGGTGAGCTCCTAGCTGTTATTACAATTTATAAGGCTGTCTGCCTCTTTTGGTTCTATAGCATAACAGAAGCTATTCTTTAATTTTGTTCAATGCTGCAGATGAGGTTCAGGGTCCCTCTTCTCTACTAAATATAATAATATTATCATGGGGCCTGGGAAGAAAACTAAATTTAAATAGTTAGCTGAATGAACAGCTTTTGATGGAATTTGAATAACAATAGCAATGGGACTTAGACTTATATACTGCTTCACAGAACTTTACAGCCCTCTCTAAGTCATTGTTACAGAGTCAGCATATTGCCACCAACCAATCTGGGTAAAGGTAATGAGTATTTTACTGACCTTGGAAGGATGGAAGCCTGAGTCAACTTTTGGTTAAAATCAAATTACTGGCAGTCAGCAGAGTTAGCCTGCAATACTGCTGTCTAACTACTGTGCCACCATAGAACATTGATCCAGGAAGTTGTGAAGTCAATAGGCTCAAGACAACTAGACACACCACCTCATCTCTAGCTACTTGGGATATCAACCAAATTCCTGTCTGAAAATCCAACTGCAGTCTTCAAGTAGCTAGGCACAAGGTGGTATATTTTCCTAACAGCTGTTGCAATACATTTTAGGATGGCTTTGATCCTGAATAGACAACACAGATTCATTAACTGCCCAGGATTGTAGGACATCATTGTTGGGTATAAAAATAATAATAGTGGAAAAAAATATTTGGTTCTTTACTTCTGAAAGAATGCTGGTCCTGTGCAATTAGCATGTATTTTTCTTTTTCATTTGCATTCTTCTCCAAAGGCCTTGTTGAATACATCAAAGATTTGAGCTGCAGAACCAAAAACAAATAAAATAAAACTGGATGAAATTGCATTCTTCATTTATATCCATACATGGCTAGAATATACTTATATTAATTTCATGGAATGGGCAGCCAATTAATCTCCCATTCAAAGCACCCCAAATAAAATTAATTTGGCCAGACAATTTTTTGCCATCCTGCACAATTGAATCAAGACAATAGCTGGCCCTATCAGCCGGCAGGAAAAAGAAATCTTTGAGCTGGTGATCAGGATGGCTGGTAGGATCCCACTACTGCTTCAGATCCTCCATGCTCATTCCGGTGTCATCCTTTATAGCAGGGGTAGCAAACTCATGTCATCACGGCAGCATCATATGATGTATCAGGACTTTTTCCCCCTTCACTAAACTGGCCGTGGGTGTGGCCAGCACATGACACATCCAGCCCACGGACCAAGAATTTGTCAGCCCTGTTTTGTAGTGTCCAGCCAGTGGGTACCAGGGTGGTCTCATGTCCTTTTACTGCTGATAATTATCGACGATTGACTTTTTGTGTGACAAAACAAAAACAGAAGATTTTAAAACCCCATCCAGAAATATTTGGATGTCTGGCACAGATTTTCTTCCAGATATGAGCATGTTGGACTTGGGCCTAAAACTAGCAATGGCTGCCATAATATGCAATCTTGGTGCAGTTTATACAAGGCTCTGGGTAATGATATTTCAGTAGCTAATTGTAGGTTTCAGCTGCAAGAGTCTGGCTGTGAAAGTATCTGAAGGGAGAGAATCATTAGGTATTTTTCTAGTGATTAAAGTTGCTACCCCTTTCAAGTTTGCAGCTGGTAACACACTCAGAGCATTTATTAGGGGGCCTCTGTACCTAAGCTTTTCTCTCAATGTTCATTTCAGATGGGCATTAACATATGTGTAACATCTTGTGTTGTAGATGTTTGCACTGGGCAGGGGTCAGATTAGATTATTTCCAGTGTCACTTCAAAATCTTACAATTCATGTTTTTCTTAATCTTCCTTCCCCTTTTCTATACTCTGCATTCAGTTGCTTAACCCAAAAGGAAATAGCATGATGTGTGTGTGTGTGTGTGTGTGTAAGCCTGCCTCTATGCACATCAGGAAATGCATCATAATCTGGCTACATTTATGTGGATACAAAATACATTAATGTGAATTTCAATGCATTTTTACAAAAACTGCCAATCCAAGGAAATGGAAAAGATTACCCAGAGTTACATGGAGATTTGATAACCTGAAATAGTTACAGGGAAAGCCAAATATTTCAAATTTTATATGATACATCAGAAACGGCCCATTTAAATGAGGTGGAATGAATTTGCAAGATGCATTTTTTATTAATTAGGTGGCTCCTGTGGCACGGTGATGTTTCTGCAACTTGGAATGAAAAATAAACCTGAGGGAGGATTTTGAAGAGAACTAGCTTTTTGCATGCTATATTGAAACACTACAAGATCTTTATTTTCCCAAGGGGAAATCATTCTGGATAAAATATTTCTCCAGATGAGAGTGCACTTAAAGCTCAAAGCACCTGCAAATGTTTATTTGCACATTTTTCAAGCAGAGCGTTCATGGAAGACAAACAAATATTCCTAAAAGGTAGGAGACAGCATTGGACAGCATTGGGCAAACTCAGCTCTCTCTGTCTCACTATATTACTTCCAGTGTGAAATTAGAGTTTCCTGCCTAAGCAGGGGGTTGGACTAGAAGACCTCCAAAGTCCCTTCTGTTATACTAACCATTCTAGATTCAAATAGGTAGCTGGTCCAGATGTCTGTCAACCACAGAATTATAGAGAACTACAAATATGCAGAAAATATTCTGTTTTATCTATCTCCTAGCTGAGCGGCATGGTCGCCTAGAGGTAGACCTCTCGCCTCACAGTCAGGAGGCTGTGAGTTCGATCCTAGGCAATGGTAGTTATTTTTCATTCTGGGTGCACAGAGAAAATAACTGCCGAGAACTCTGTGTAGGCATTAAGAAGGGCATCTGGCCAGTAAATGCTGTTTCATTCAGTCACCCAACTCTACCCTGATGCAAGGGATTACAGGGTCTTTGAAATAAAAAAAAATATCTCACAGCCAAGTGAAGATTTGCAGCCCAGATATGATCAATGAAGTCACTTTTTATATGGATAATTTTATATATTCTGTATATAGAATGCATTGAAATTAGCCTTGACTCTCAGTGACTGCCTGGATAAATCCACATAGTTTTCTAGGCAACATTTTCAGATATGGTTTATTGCCACCTTCTTAGGGCTGGGAGAAAGTGACTGGCCTAAAGTTACCAAGCTGGCTTTGTGCTTAAGACAGAACTAGAACTCACAGTCTCCTGGTTTAGCCTGCTGCCTTTAATCAATTACACCAAATTGGTTCTCATATATTTTAGAATCATACATTAAATTCAGTTGAATTTTAAAGCTGATCCAAACCTGAATCAGAATGACATAAAAAGTTCTTGAACGGTTTAGATCATAGCACAATATCATGCAGTAGAACAAGTTGCAAATCGAAAAGCTCCCAAAAATTCATTTGGCTAGAGAGAGAGCGGGGGGCGAGACTCAGATAAATGGTTCCACAGCATGTCTAACTCTTTACTAACTTCTCGTTATTCTGACAGCACACTATCACAAAGAGTAGGTCAAAAGTCAGCAATTTTGGAGTTGATGGGATATGGTCCACTTTTTCAGCAATCAGCAAAGTATCCCATAATGATCCCTTGCCCAGAGAAACTAAGGGTCACATGATTATATCAGCCCCAAGCCCTTTGGCCGATCAAGCAACAGCAAGCATAGCTTGGCCACATCACAAACAGTGTTGTCTGCTGCCTGGTTGTGATAACAGAGCTTGTAATGAAGAGCTTTCTTCATTACTGCTCACCTTCCCAGAGTTCTAGGTAGGCAAGACGAAACAATAGAGCAGGTTGTGAGTATGCAGACTTCAGATGCGAAGCACAAAAAGTGATACAGATCAGTGGTGTGTTTCAAATATTTCTACCACTGGTTCGATGGGTGTGGTTTGGTGGGCGCACTTTTTTTAATTTTGTATTTTTTAAACTTCTTCCTCTCTCCTTCTGAGATTATTTCTTTCCAAGGATGTTAATAAGTTATGCCATTTTCATACTAATTTCCAAAAAAAGGGAGAAAAAACAAGTTATTTCCTTGGCACCAGGAAGCCATGACCAAAAGAAATTCAGCAACTGCTATGATGCAAAGATAAGCTGCACTCTAGTTACAGAAGTAACATTTAAACTCTCTGGATTTGGTCTTCCTTTCAATCTTGTCCAACAGACTATATGGGCCTTCTTTTCTGTGGGCTAACCTATTCTCATCTCTCTTTTGTCCCAAAGATGTTTTTTCAAGGGGCAACTGGATTGCCTGGTTTTTCTTTGAAGACTTTTCACTTCTCATCCAAGAAGCTTCTTCAGCTCTGACTGGTGGGGAATGGAAGGATTTATATTCCTTGCAGACAGCTAATTACTTGCATTAGTTAATCATTAGCAAGTTGTTAAGGCCACCTGCAGGTTTATCTATGTTGTCAGTAGTGCAGATGGGTGGGACCTGCTTGGAACTGCTGAAAGGACTGTGTTGTAGCCTAGAGATAGATGATGTCATATCCCTTCCCTCTGTTGAGAGAGGTCTGTTCACTTTTGACATAGATGGCCTCTTTAATCCATCTTTCAAACCAACGGTCCCCTCTATCCAAAATGTGGACTTTTCTGTCTTCAAAAGAGTGGTCTTTGTCTTTTAGATGCAGATGGACTGCTGAACCTAGTCCTGATGGGCTTGTTCTCCTATGCTGTGCCATGCATTTAAAATACCACTAGATATATATTAGGAGTCAACTTATGGAGATGATCCTACTGAGATATGCCCATCACTGTTCATACTTCTGCATTTTGGGCCAACTGGCCGAATTTATTCTTGCTTTTTATTCATAGCATAAGAATTGGTCTCATGGGTACCAATACACATATGCACTGTAAAGGCATCCATATAAAATGGATTGAATTTGCTTTCCTTAGCTATAACTGACTTCCATTTATCACTGAAGCAACTAATTCACAGCAGGTCCAATATTTCATTCAGAGAAATTATAAATGTTGGTTGAGCTCCAATTATAGTAGTCAATGAGAGGCATGGGCTTTCTGATTTCCAAATCAAAGTGTGGTTTTAAATTTAAATCAAATTGGGTGATTTTTCAAATTAGTTTAACATAAATATACTTGTTTTCTGAGTTGTTTAATATTAAATTTTCATGGTCAGTGTTTTATCTAGTATTTCATTACCAAGGATGTGGTATGTGAGCATTTCTATCTCACATGTGAACATTTCTTTCTCATGTACCAGAATAACTTGATCAACCTTAAGAACTATAAACTTTGATTTGGAAAGAGATGAAGATGCTATTTGCCCTTGGCAGTAAAACATTTTGGGTCAGCCCTGTTACCGTGGTGGGATTCCATTTTTTTTACTACTGGTTCTGTGGGTGTGGCTTGGTGGGCGTGGCAGGGGAAGGATACTGTCAAATCTCCATTTGCTGTTCTCCGAACTACTCAAAATTTCCGCTACCGATTCTCCAGAACTGATCAGAACCTGTTGAACACCACCTCTGCTCTGTTACCTGTTTCAAGATCATAGGGATATCAGGCAACCATCTTTTAACTATTAATTCTCACTGTGATGGAAAAATTGACTAACCGCCCTAAACTAATTAATCAGCAAACTGTTGATCTGTGAGGAAGCTTTAATTTATTTCACATTTTCTTCAATATCTCAAAACAGTTTTCTCATTGAGGATTTGATTATATTTGGATTAATTTAGATGCAATTAATCAGTGAAATAAATGTTTAGAAAACAGATGATGAATCAATTAACATTCCCAGTTGATAGCTCTAGAAATTAGCATACCTGAATAGAGAAAAAGGAAACGCTTCTCTGCTATAACGCTGCAGAGAATAATAGTCCACCAAAGCAAATAGCAAAGACTTCATTCCTTTAAAATTTGATTTCACAGACACAGTCCATTTCAGACTTCAAAAAGTCTTCTCGAAGTCTTAAAATGCATTATGTTCCATTTTGCTTCCTGGCCCTGCACAAATTACTTTATTAGGGATGCATTTGTCAATGTGTGTTATTATCCTTACATGTTGTTACCAGCACCAGAAAAAACTGTCTTTAGATGGAAAGAAAGACAGTTTCATTTTTCTCCTGGTATTTCATAGAAGGGGGAAGGGAGAAACATATAAGTAGAATATTCTACAGTGCCCTCTAGTGACAGTGAGTTATAGCTGCAGAAAATTAATATTAAAATGCTGTCCTTCAAGTGAGATGCAATACGTTTTCATAGATTCTAAACCTTAATCCTGAAATATTAATTGAATTGAAATCCACCTACCAAGGAATCAAGCTGGTAAAATGTCATTTGTTTCCATTTCAAAACTGATTAGCAGATGGGCTCTGTTCTCTACTATATTTAAAAAACTACTTGACTCATCATCCATCCTATCATGTCAAATGATAAATCATAAACGCTAGTGAATGTGAGACTTCAGGATTTAGCAACTGTGCTACAAACACAGATGCAAAGTATCCTGCTATGCTGGGAAATGAAGGTGGAAATTTCTTCACACAAAGCACATACTTTACTATTGAAATGAAGAATCCTTCTTTGGCATAGCATTTTTGCTTTTAAAGATGCCAATCACTGTTGCTGCTGAAACATCAAGAAATCTATTTCCTATACCATGGCCACTAGATCCTGAAGGCCAACTCTACGCAATAGATACTAGCTGTGAAAGCCTACATCAATGTGCAGTATTGTAAGAGCTATGAGATCCTTACAATATCAAACTAAAGATTATTTTTGTTTGATATTGTATAGAATATAGATTGTTTGCTTATCAACTTTTCTTTCAAGGAATTTCATACAACAATATACTCATCCTCTTTAATCCAAGATTTGACCTTTGAAACAAATCAAGTTAAGATTGATAATCCTAGTTTATCTTACCTTGATTAAGATACATTCAACTTCAACTTCATTTGTATCTTAATATATCTTAATCAAGGTAAGATAAGCTAGGATTATGATTCTATTCTTCATAGATTTAGGCATATTTTTAACTGTTGACTTACTGTTTGGGTTTTTTCAACTGATGTGTCAAGGATTGCAAGCGAGTGATCCTTTACTTCAATATAAAGTATGCTTTATATGAAGAAATATACACCTTACATTTCAATATCTAATAAAATTAGGAAAAATCGCATTTGATAGCCACCGTATCCAAAAGGAGAGTCTTGTTAGACTATTACAGGAAACAGTAGTAGTGTATCACTATGATTGATAATGATTGAATTTGACTCATTAGGCAAAACATCAAAGAGACCTTACTAACCAATTAACAAGGCATTCGTTTACAAGGACCATACTCAATGTAATCAGTGCCATATTACATGCACTTCTCTTTTGAGTGCCAGAAAATTCTTTGTATTTTTAGCCCCAAGAACTAGTTTGTTAGTTGTAGAGTAGAGTAAAAAAAAACATTGGTGTTTACTGCATCAGAATAATACAGTAACTGCCCTGTAAATAGAGACAGTCTTGCAGGATGGACAATAGAAATGGCCAGACTTAGTATCCTATCATCTTCTGTCTTCATTTCATAGCAAAGATGTGGAGAGAGAATTCTGACCAGGGTTGTTGTTATTTTAGTAGCTTAGATGTTAGCTGTATTCCAGTGTATTCATTCCAAATCACTTCTTTCTTTTCCCCATTGTTTTGTTTTCTTGTACAGGATATGTGGGTAAAGGCTCTATCAACTTGAAGGAATATCCTAAAGTAGAAACTAGTTATCTTGTGATTTAGCCATGACCATTTTGGTCTCCTGGGGTCCTGATCTGTTTGAAGCCTCAAAAACACCCACTCCAGGAATAGGTCCATTTTGCCTGTGAAGGCAATCTTAAATAAGTGAAACACCTCCCAAAGCTTCATCTTCACTTCATAGTCAATTTATCTGAGCCATCCAGAGGGACATGATGGCTCAGTGGTTAGGACACTGAGTCTTAGACCATTAAAAGGTCCACAGTTTGGCAGTTTGAGACCCGAGTGCTGTGAGACAGTGAATTCCTGTTGCTTAACCTTGCTCCCGCCAATTTAGCATTTCGAAAGCATGTAAATGCAAGCAGATGAATAGGTACCAAATATAAGCATGTGGGAATGTAACAGAGTTCCATGTTTCACTGTATCGTCTGAGCTGTGGTGTGATTCATGCTGACCACATGATCGCAGAAATGTCTCTGGACAATGCTCGCTCTTTGGCTTAAGAAGCAGAGATGAAATTATCCCCTAAAGCCAGTCATGATTAAAATCTACAAGAACACCTTTACCTCTACAGCATCCAAAATATCTCCTTGTAAGATCTTGGCCCTATGGAGAAATCCTGTAGAGCTCTTGCACCAAAGAAGCCTTTTTGTTCTGAGTGTAAGCTTTACAATCTGGCTCTTTAAAGCTTCCCTTTAGATTAAACAGCAGAGGGGGGAGATTGGAGAAACTGCTGGAATGTAATTACATTCAAATAAACAAATAAAGCTATAAGAGCAGGAGAGAGCCTGTAAATTATTCCCACATTTTTTTTCCCTCCAAGAAATGTACAGACAGCGTCAGTCTCAATTTTTAAACAGTCGATTAGAGAGGGAGATTGTCACTGACATTTCTACCTGTCATACTTGTGTAAAGCTGTCAAGCAGCAGGTGGGCAGCTGAGACAGCCCTGGAAAAGATGTCTTTATTATCTTTCTCATTCAGCTCTGCCATAAGCTCAGCTTGCTGTGATGGGTTAAGCACACTGCTTTGGTTCACACTGAACACGCTGCCTACAAGGAATAACATATTTGACAACTCTATGTGTTTTATGTATCCCAAATTAGGTGCAAGTAGGCTCTAATCCAGTATTTCTCAACCTTGTAGCTTGAAGATGGGTGGTCTTCAATTCCCAGAATCCCCAGTCAGCAAGCTAAAAACAACAATAAATCCGAGAACAACTGTACTTTGCAAACAGACAGCTTAGCTCTGTCTATTCATCAACATTTCTGATTGATGTACATATCTGCGGATATTTAAACTATGTGATGCAAACTTTTCATTGGGTGAGATTTCTAGACCTGTGCATAATTTCTGCATGGCTGTAGAAATGTCTATTCTGCATGGAACAGTTTTGTTTGCTTTTCTCAAATGGCTGCTTCCACCGTGCCTTACAGATAACCTAGCTTTCATGCCATGGTTTTTGTGTGATGTCTCTGTATGTTTCATTTTCAATAATTATCTGAATTATTTGGGAGTGGTCATTTTTACATGGTATTCCAGCAAATGTCATTCATGGACAGAGTCCACTAAGATGTAAGTCACCCACAAGTGACCCTACCTCTCAGATACTGTCTTGTACTCAACATAGGCCTGTCCCTCGCCCTACATGAAAGCAATTCAAATGTGACGTGACTAGAAGATAATGAGGATTCAGCAAGAAATTTCCTCATTACTACCTTATCAAACTATTGATAAATTGGCAAGAACTGCAGATCTTTGGCCTGGCCAGCTATAAGGGAAGACATCTTAGTATAAACATTTCTCCCCTGGTCCTCCTGGTTATTCAGGAAGGGAAAGGAAATTTCCATTGCTAAACAAGGCAATTATTAAGTGAGTTGCATCCAGTTCTTTCTTTCTTTCTTTCTTTCTTTCTTTCTTTCTTTCTTTCTTTCTTTCTTTCTTTCTTTCTTTCTTTCTTTCTTTATCTATCTATCTATCTATCTATCTATCTATCTATCTGTCAAAGTTATATGCTTCCTCATCTACCATCAAGTGACTCTTAAAACATAGTATAAAACAATGGTTTTATACATAAAATAAAACATTACAACTTTCAACATTAAGAGTATGAAAATCAATCAAGAACTGGATAAAAAGGGAAGCAATGCATAAATGGAGTGGAAGTGACATATTCCCTCTGCCAAGTGACAGCCACATTAGGAAAGAGTATAAGAATCTGGAGAAGTATCAAGACTTGATGGAGTAACTAGATGTTGAAAGTAAAGACCAATGTGGTCCCAGTTATGGTAGGAACACTTGGGACTGTGACTCCTAAGCTTGGAGAGTGGCTCCCACAGATCCTAGGAATATCATCAGAGCTCTCTGTCCAGAAGAGTGAGGGGCTAGGAACAGTTAAGATATTCTGCAGAAACCTCAAGCTTCCAGCTTTTGGTAGAGGACCTGAGACTAAGGAAGACACATACCACTCATAACGGCAAGAAGGGAAATGTTTTTCTGCATTATAGTGTTCTATTTACTCTATTTCTAAGTACTCTGTTAATGCTCTATTTTACAACCTTTTTTGCCAAGTTGTTAAGCGAAAAACTGCAGGCAAGTGAAACACTAAGTTGTTAAGTGAATCCAGCTTCTCCCACTGACTTTGCTCATTGGAAGTTAGCTGGGATGATCACGTGATCCCTGAATGTTGCAACCATCAAAAATACATGCTGATTGACAAGTACCTAAATTTTGATCATGTGACTATGGGGAAGCTGCAACGGTTATAATAAGCGTAAGAACTATGTGTAAGTCACTTTTTCAGTGCTGTTGTAATTTTGAACAATCAGTAACAGAATTGTTGTAAGTCGGGTACTACCTGTACATGAAATTTTGTTTGATTGTACTCATAATGTATATATTATTGTTGAATAAGCCCTGAACTTGTTAGGGAGTTGCCCTTGCAGTCTCAGAGAATAGAATTGAATGGAAATGGGTTTTTTTAAATCATACAGTGACAAATGATAGTAATATAAAAGAGAAGCACTTTTGGTAAATATAATTTCCTAAACCACACCTCAATGATTAGTTGTACAATATCGATTTGCATAGCATTCAAAATTCTTACAGTTTACAATTTTTTACAGTTCCACCCAAGTAATAATACTTCTGGAGTCTTCGACTGTTTAAATACAAATGTATTCCATTAATTAAAATTAATGGTCACAACTAAATAAACATTCTGGTACTGTGACTGAATAAAAATATAAATTATATTTTTTCCTATTTCTCCTTCTGCCTGTGAACGAAGAAACTTCTCATTTTTTCTTTGGTGCCATTAATAATTCCTCCGTTAGGTAACAATTGAACTTTCAAAGTGTCAAGCACTGTGACTATGTTTGTTTCCATACAAACTCTGTAAAATGGATCTTATTGTCCACGTGTGATTGATAGAGGGGGGGGCTGTAGGGACTTAGTTAAAAGATGAATCTGCAGCAAATTGTAGCTTCATGATTTTCATGTTACATAGCAAATCACACTTTATATTTAGCTTGGTTTTTCCCACATCGTATATGAAAAAGACAAAAATGACACAGTGAAGTTAAGAGAAGTCATACTGTTACCACACCATAAAGAATCTGCTTTTATACCAAGATTTTGGTGAGAAATATCAAGAAATAACCTTTTTCTCCTGAATAAATTGGCAGCAACTTCCAAAAAAAAAAGACTCTCAGCTGGAAATCTGTAACCTGCAGGGTTGCTAAAATGTTTACAATAGCCAGGCCCAGCATTAAATGAAAGCAGATCAGAGTATGAGTGACAAACAGATTGGACCAATGGTGGTATTCTACCAGTTCAGGCTGGTTCAGCTGAACCGGTAGCTCTGACTATCATCTGTGAGTGAACCGCTTCACGTGGCCCAGCTGATTGCTGTGCACCAGCTGTTTTACACACAAGGCTTGCAGCAGAAGGTGAGTTACAAATGCTGTATGTGCACAAAGCATGCGCTCACACTGAACCAGCTGGAAAACTTTTTGAAACTCATCACTGGATTAGACTGGTGTAGTCTTTCTTTAAGATTCGGCATTGGAGAATCTTGATATATCTGAGTTTTTGGCAAAAGAACAATCAACACCTCATTCCTTCATATCCTCACTCTCACAAACTTGTATTACTATATAAAAGATTACATATATCAAAACGTCTGAATTTTTTTTTAAAGGCTGAATTGTGCCTTGTATTTTATACTTTCAGCCTCTTCAATTTCATCCTGGGAGGAGGGAGAGAGAGGGAAAGGGGAGGGAGAACAAAACCACCTTAATTTAGCAATACTAGATAACTAGAGCCTGCTGATATTTATGTAACATAAAATTAACTTTTGCAGGATCAAGTGTTACATCTCAGGTCTAGTTATGTTACATAGCTTCTCAACAAGGAGAAGGATATAAAGCACGGATGTCAAACTTGCCGCGTCGCATTGCTGTCACATGACGTATTGTGACTTTTTTTCCCTTCGCGGAGCTGGAGTGGTATGGCCTGCTCATGTTGCATCCAGCCCACAGGCTGCCAGTTTGACGCCCCTGATAAGTCTTTGTTATAATACAGTCCTCACATATCACTTAAACTTGGAACATCAATCTTCTGAAAGTGTTATGACCAATTTTCTGATTTTGGGAGTTTTCAATTCTGGGAGTGCTACAAGCAACTTTTAATGCATGTGATTTGATTATACCGACAGTTGTACATACAGTTGTAAATTCATACAGAATTACTTACCATCACTTTGCTGTATAGCATTTCACTACATGATATACACCAAAAATTTAGGCTGTGTATTAACCTGTTGGTCTCAAGCAGTTTAGCTCTTCTGTAGCTACTTGGTCTTTCCAATATAAACTCTGCTAATAATTTCATTAATAATAATAATTTCATTAATAATTTCATTAATAATTTCATTATTTCATTATTGAAAGTCATCATTAACACATTTAACTAAGCAACAGGGTTGAGTTAAAGTTTCTAATTTTCTATTGGAATTTAGGTCTTGCACTTCAGTGACAAATCAATAACACCCCGGAATCATTACTCTCAGTTCTTTTTTTTAAAAAAAAGCAATGGCAAGGGATAAAAATACTATAACTGTGCTATTTACTACTCCATGCTTCTCCCAAAATCAATAAATTTCAGCAAGTCTGGTTTATTTTGGATTTAAAGGTAACTTTACTCCATATGCTTTATTTGCAGAATACTCAAAAAAGGCAAATAATGCTACTGAACACAGAGGGACTTACTTCTAAAGGAACAGGTAGATTATGATGTAACAAGACTTGAACAAGACAGCAGAAGTACTATTGTTTAGCAGCTATTGAATTGAAAGACATGCTTTTTAATCACAGATCTTCAAAGGGAAGCTCCAGCATTTTATTAATGTGGTCTTGGGATTTTTTAAAATTGTTAGTCTTAATCACCACAGATAGATTCTTTTACAAACAAATGGAATAAAAATATAATAATTAAAAATACAAAAATCTTACAATTATTTTGGATATCATAACAGCATATATCAGGTGGTGTGGCAATATTCTTCCTCAACCCATGGGCTGAGTTAATAATATTCAATTTATAGGACATTAAAAGGGAGCTAGCCTTTAATTGGAGAATCAATAAAAGGGCTGTTCATTGAATTGCTAATCAATGTTCTCAGAAAGTACCAGAAATTCCCACTAATTCTCTTAAACCCTTGTAAACGTTGTTGCAAATTATCTTGATGGAAAGGAGACTGGCACATATAATCTTGGGGTGTTCTGGAAGCCAATTGCAAGAAGAAAAATTCTGCATTTCATTAATAGGACTTATTTCCACTTGCACTCTTCTTCCATCTGGAATGAAGATTATCTCTTTCTTTTCTGGAAAGATTATTACTAAATTTATCTTAATTGATAATCTGAAGACATTGAAACATATACAGGCTATACATAATCAAGGAACCATACTACATTACAGGCATGTTTAAGCTATTAATTAATTAATTGATCTATTAATTAATGAGCCAATATCCTTACCCACCAAGATATAAACCCCATTGCATTTACCAATCTATCCACTGTGGTGGCCTTTTACTTAACAATCCCCCTTTGATTGAAACATTTATTTGCAACATGTTTTAGCAAAATTCATATAAAACTATAGCAATCCATATCAGTTGAATATACCCACTCTAATAGGCATTTGAAAAAGTAAACCACAACCTACTTCTTAGTAAGCTAGAAAAAAGTGGAATAGATAGCACTACCACTAGATGGACTTGCAACTGGCTGACAAACCATACTCAACGAGTAGTCCTTAATGAGTCTAAGTCTACTTGGAGGCAAGTAAGCAGTTGGTTGCCTCAAGGTTCTGTCTTAGGCCCAGTGCTCTTCAATATCTTCATTAATGACTTAGATGAGGGAATAGAAGGGGAACTTACCAAATCTGCAGATGATACTAAGCTGGCAGGAATAGCTAATACCCTAGAAGATAGGCTGAAGATCCAGACTAGAAAACTGGGCCATATCTAACAAAATGAAATTCAATGTAGAGAAAAGTAAAGTCCTACACTTAGGCAAGAAAAACCAAAAGTACACATATAGACTGGGTAAAACCAGGCTCAATAGCAGTAACTGTGAGAGGGATCTTGGAGTCTTAGTGGACAACCAGCTAAATATGAGCCAGCAATGTGCAGCAGCAGTCAAAAAAGCTAATGCAATCCTAAGTTGCATTAACAGAGGGATACAATCAAGATCAAGTGAGATACTAACACCACACTATAAAGCCTTAGTAAGACCACATCTAGAGTACTGCATCCAGTTTTGGTCACCACATTATAAAAAAGATGTTGAGACTCTAGAAAAGGTGCAGAAAAGAGCAACCAGGATGATTAGGGGTCTGGAGACTAAGGCATATGAAGAACAGTTGCAGGAACTGGGCTTGGCTAGTCTGGGGAAGAGAAGGACCAGGAGAAACATGAAAGCAGTCTTCCAATATTTGAGGGGCTGCCACAGAGAGGAAGTATTCAAGCTATTTTCTAAAGTGCCTGTAGGCCAGACAAGGAATAATGGATGGAAACTGAACAAGGAGGGATTTAACCTGGAAATAAGGAGAAACTTTCTGACAGTGAGAACAATCAACCAATGGAACAGCTTGCCTTCAGAAGTTGTGGGAGCATCATCACTTAAGACCTTCAAGAAGAGATTGGACTGCCATTTGTCAGAAATGGTGTAGGGTCTCCCACTTGTGCAGGGGGTTGAACTAGATGACCTATAAGATCTCTTCCAACTCTGATTATCTGTTATCTGTTAATATTAACTGCGCTATATCTCAATGTGTGCTTTCGGAACTTGCTTGTCACCATTGCAAACAATGCAACTTGTTTCGTTACATGGTCATCAGACAATAGAAAATAATTTTCCCCATCTAATATAGATTGATTCAATTGGATTAATAATGGGATGATGAATCTAAGCTGTAGGTTCCTGATAATGCAATGTAATTAGTAATGGGGCAATTTTTCTGTAATTTATTATTACAAATGCAAAAACAATGTGTATTTGGTATCTTCTATCCAAATACTCTGTTGGCATTGTTTGAAAGAGAAGTTCTGTAAAAGCTTGTCTCAAGGAGTGGGATGTCTATGAAGATTCTCAAGCATCCAGGTCATGGTTGTCCCAAAAGTGCTTTTCCAAAAGGCAACTGGAATTTCTTGAACTTTTTTCTTTGAAAATCCTTCAATTCCCTGCCAAACAATTGGAGCTGAAGAAAGTTCTTGGATGAGAAGTGAAACATTTTTTTAAAAAAACCCCAAATTTACCTTTTTTGGAAAAGCACCTTTGGGACAAAGAGTTGGATGTAAAAGGTTGTAAGTAGCTTACATTCCTTGTCCTTCTTTAAAAATTTGATATCACTAGCCAATTAAGCTTACGTATCTGCTTTCTATGTTCAAAATCTTTCAAAACTAAATAGCCCCTCATTAGTGTATGATAATTTATGTCATTCAGCAATTCCTAATCTAGCAAAAATGCTAACATTGCCAATATCAATTATGGCCGTAACAGCACTTTTATAGCAATTACCCCTTAAATGGATATTTTAAATATTACAATTTTTAAAACCACGAAATTAAAGGAATCCATTCAAAACCAAATTCCTGCTCTTCATAGTTTTATTGACAATTATTTCTAATCTTTTCACAAAATGAAGTATGTTCATATGCCTAGCAAAATTGTCTTCTGTTCCTTTGCAATTACCACCAGAGAGCAACCTTGCATGCTGTTTGAATAGCTGTGGTGTGGAACTGAAAAGAAATACTATAGATATTTTTTTATTTAAGCAATTAAATCAACAGTAATTGTAATTTATTAATCAATCCCATTAGCAACCCCAAAGCTGTATTGCACTAGTTTTTGAACTTGGTTTTGAATTGACATTAAGCTGGCAGGAGTTGCCATCACGCCAGAAGACAAGCTCAGGATCCAAAAAAATCTTGAGAGACTTGAACAATGGGGCCTCTCCAACAACATGACATTTAATGTGGAGAAAAGCAAGGTTTTACACTTAGGCAGGAAAAACCAAAGTACAAATATAGATGAGGCAAACAAGTATAGATTAGGCAAAACCTGGCTTGAAAAGAGTAACTGTGAGAGGGACATTGGAGTCCTAGTGGATAATCACTTAAACATGAGCCAGCAGTGTGCGGTGGCAGCCAAAAGAGTAAATACAATCCTTGGTTATATAAATAGAGGAATAGAATCAAAAAGTATTAGTACCACTTTATAAAGCCTTAGTAAGGCCACGCCTGAAATACTGCATTCAGTTTTGGTCACCACATTACAAAAAAGATGTTGAGATTTTGGAACAAGTGCAAAGAAAAGCAATTAAGATTATTAAGGGCCTGGAGACAAAAACAAATGAAGAACCATTGCAGGATTTGGGTTTGTTCCAGAAATGACAAAGGACAAACTAAAAAATACATACAAAAGACGTATGTAGGTGCAGAGTACATCAGCCCCACCATCCCAACAGTACTGGACTTGGAAGTTGCAAAACTATTCTCAAAAACATTATATAGGGCCAGCTAGATCACAAGTCCACGCTAAATATCAGGTTAGCTCCCCCTATTTTAATTCTGGGATTCAAAATATCCAAGGAGACAAAATATTCTGTTCAGGTATTACATTTATGTTATTTGTTATCACAACATGAGCTATGACCATTAGCTTAAGTGGTTTTTAATGGGAAGAATAGATAAATTTATGGAAATCAGCACTGTGAGAGGCTATATGCTGAAGTTCATAATTCAGTGGTAACATGATTCCAAATATCAAGGAATAAAATTGGTCCAGGACTTCAGCCTGGGTAAACTTACAGATGTTCTCCACTACAGCCTTAATATATTATACTAATTTAATTTTCTTGTTTTCCTATATAATGACATCCAAAAACATTGGAAGAAAGTTTTGATTAAAACAAACACAGATATAGTATTGTCATAAGGGGAAAGCTATGGCCACTGTCACTTGAGATACAGGTTGATATTGATTTTGCACTTAAGTAGAATTACTTGGAAACAAGGGCGACTTCATATTACTTTTAAATACAGTAAAACAGTGTCTCTGTTTTTTATGTCTGGGTCAAAGCTTATCTTTAAGTGCACTTGTTGCCAAGAAAGCTTCTGAATTTTCTGCCAAACATACAAGTTGAAATTCAGCATCTCTTACAAACAGCTCCAAAGTAATTTGAGCCATCAATTGAGTGTTCATGAAGGAGTACTTGTAGAAGCACTTTCTATGAGTGCACTTCACCTAAACCAGCAGGGTGAAAAAAGGGAATCATTTATTTATTTTATTATAAATTTATCTGCTGCCCATCTTGTATCCAAAAAATTCATGCCCTAATTCTGAAGTCTTCAAACTTGGCAGCTTTAAGACTTGTCGACTTCAACTCCCGGAATTCCTCCTGCTATCATATTAGCTCAGGAATTCTGGGAGTTGAAGTCCATAAGTCTTAAACTTGCCAAGCTTGAAGACCCTTGCCTTAATTAGTTCATGCCCCATAAAATAATTCTGAATCCAGCTGAAATCAACAGATTGCAATTATAGACATCCAATCTGCTGCTAATAGTAGCCTACAGAGAAACCAGAGGCACGTTTCACAAGTAAAATTTGGCCAAGAAATTATGAATTGCTCTTATAGATTTCTGGGACAGCCCTCCTATACCTCTCATCTACCAGCTGTTAATGAATATTGTTCCCATAATTCTTAACTCACACACAGCTAATTGCCATGACAACTGGAAACTGTGAACGTTGAAATCCATGCGCTTTGATTTTCTGATGTTGTTTGTGAAGTACTATGAAAGGCAATAAATCAACAATGACAACTGCAACAAGTACAGAAGCGAGGTTTAGTACGAAACCCACAACATTATAGAAGTTCTTTTTATAATGGACTTCTATTAAACTGACACAAAAAATAGATGTATTTAAGAAGTAGAGATGCTAGGGTTTAGGAGTTTTGAGTAACAAAAACATAGGGTGTTTTGTGAATTGTTCAGTTAGGCATTATCAGCAGGTACATCTTTCAAAAGTTTGGAAGTGTACTGTATTTCAGTGTAGGGGAACTCATCCTATTTGTTCTCAATTTTTTCTTTTAATAATTTCAAGAGATCACCGAAAGAAAGCTATTGTAGCATTTATTAGTCTTTCAAATATGCTTCCCCAAAGTTATCTTCTTTGCCAAGATTATTGGCAACTAAGGCAATGCAGCATTGAAACCCTTTGCCCAAAACCTTTTAAGCAAATACGTACAACACAGTGGAATACCAAATCCTTTAGAATGATTGTAACATGTTTAATTTTTTCCCCTTCTGCTATAATGGAGCTTCTATTTGGCTTGCTGTTTCCTTTTTAGAAAGTTTTGAAATGCAGACAGCACTATATATTCATGGTATATAGAGAAATTCCTGATACTTGCTTGATACAACAAATAACTTCTTTTTCAACATTGTGCAAGAATCACTTTATAGAGCAGGTTCGATAAAACAGCCCACATTCATAAAAACTAAACATAAATGTGCCTTGATATTGCAGTTCTGAAAAGCTTTTGTAGGTGAACAATCGCAAGAATGAATGAAAAATATCATTCCTTACAAATGCTGTCTGTGTGTGATTGTTTCTTATTCCATTGGTCATTTAGTTTCTTATAGATTAAGAAAAAGCAGGTAAGCAGGCATCAACTGCAAGCAAAAGGAGAATTAGCAAGGCCAAGTTGCCCAGAAAATAATACACTAGAATAGAATTCTTTATTAGCCAAGTGTGATTGGACACATAAGGAATTTGTCTTGGTGCCTTAATTATTGTCTTAATTGTTATTAATAATAATTAATTATTGTCTTAATTATAAGAACCCAGTAATTCTGATCTGTCAAGATGGTGAATGAAACTTATTTAACAAAATTTACTGTATCTTCTTTCATATAAAATGTTGGTTTTTTTGGTCTTTCAGTTTATTCTCCATAAGCCGTTTTACTGCCCATTATGTCACTCATAACTCTTTCACGCATGGACTCCAAGGTTCTTTAGAAAACAAATGAAAAGAGAAAGACTGCAATGATACTCTCTTGTTCCTAATAGGCAACCTTCTCTGTGTTATAGAAGTAAAGCCAATGCAGAGCAAATTTGCAAGAAGGAAAAGAAGCATTTCCAACAAAATAGATACCAAGAATAGAAACAGTGATCTACATATACCCATTCAAATATTCTGATTTTCCCTTCCTTAAATTTCCACAGAACAAGGCAATTATCCATAACCATTCCTTTTTTTTCAAACACATGTAAAATATAGCTTATTAAATCTCAAACCTCCATCTGTTCCTAATAAGACTAACTAAATGTGAGCAATTTTGTGATTTTGAAGAGAAGAAAATTGATTCCCTGTTAGCGTTCCACTGCTATTTCTCCAGCTGTTAAAAGTACAGATAGACTCTTCACTTTTGTAGCGATCTCATTAATTCTCTTTGTACTTTAGTTAAAATACCTCAGCAAGCCATTGCTACCAGCTGGTCTTTGCAATCTCCTTGCTTACAATTATTTCTACATGTGATGAAAATAATAACGCATCTGTCCACGCTTCCTATTAAGTGTAGGAACTGACAAAATGTCTTGTACAGGCAATACACCAAGCAAATGGGCCACCTGCTATTGTGGCAGCAATTTCCTGGGTCATGGGCCTACATATGTTAATCTTGTCAGGTTTTTTAAGTTAACATTGACACACTCTTCCCAGGTAGTTCTTACTTAAGTATGACTACAGTGTTGCTCTTTAAAAATCTGGATGACTCCAATAGAAGAGATCGTTCAGGGTTGAATTGAGGAGTCCTTGGTGCTCTCTGAGCTTAGTTGTTTGGTGGCAGCTGTAATATTATCAGTAAATAATATCAGTTACCACTGATGTTACCTAGTCAGATAATAAAAAGCATCTGTAAGCAAGCTCAAAAAGCAATAGCACTAAGACTTATATACTGCTTTAAGCCCTCTCTAGTTTACAGAGTCAGCCTATTGTCTCTAACAATCTGGGTCCTCATTTTACCCACCTCAGAAGGAGGGAAGGCTGAGTCAACCTTGAGCCTGGTGAGATAGCACCAAAGACTCTGTAATGTGGATGGTTATTAGATGGATATAAAAAACTTTCTTTGTCGCTATCAAGTTATGGTTCAGATTTTGCAGTCCAGATCTGAAAAACATAGTTGAGGCATATGTCACCTTTGATATAGTCCTTCCTAGCTGTTGTATCTTAAGAGCTCTTTAAGTCCCAGAGAAAGTTATGTGTATGTATGGAAAAATAAAGGCATTTATTATCCCTTTCTTGCTTGCCAAAATGTTTTTTCTTGCCAGGTCTTTCACACCCCAATTGATTATGTCTGCTTATTTTGGCTGTGTCACACTTTTTCTCCTGCCAAATGGCTCAAGGTTATCAATCAATGGTTGACAGTTACTTCTGTGAATGTATTTGCCCACTCTATAATCACAAGTATTTTGCACCGATCAATTACATCCACAGTGGGCAAAAACTATTGGAACATGCAATTTTAACACTAGCAGTGGGCAAAAAAAAAAAAAAAGGAACAAGAGATGAAAAGGCATTTCTGTATTAATGGGACACAGCTGAGGCATTACTAAATAAAGCACATGTCATCAAGTTCATTATATATATATTTAGTCTATCCTTCAACAGAAATTCAATCTACAGAAAATAAAGATTTCCTGGAAATACAAATTGCTGTAAATATTAAAATGTAACAAGATTTTAAAAGTGTAAAAACCTGGATCTATATTTTGTTTAAAGTATTTGTTTTACAGAGAAGTTCAGATTTCTAATTCTGAATAGATGTTCCTTATCTTCCCATGACAAGCTGGCTTGGGAATCCACTTTTTCCCACAGTGGCCCCTGCTCTATAGAACTTCCTCTCTTCAACAATTAGAGTAGCCCCAACCCCATAGCCATTCTTAAGACCCTACAAACATGGCTATGTTACTATGCTGGGATGCTGAATGTGTTAAGGGCCCCATTTCCTTGCTAACTAGCCAAGTATCTTGGCTGCTATGTATATTTATTTTGGATGTTTCTATTGTTTCAGAAGGTTTTTTAGTATTTTGGTTGCAATATATTTTTGAATTGTAAGCTGAGATGGGTGGCTATAGAAATTGAATAAATAAATACATTTATTGTTTCAGTGGATGCTGCCAAGAAATCAATTCCAGGATGGTTAAGAACAAGGATCCTACTGTGAAAAGGATCTTTAACCCTTTCATTGCATGGAAATTCATAGTGAAAAGAATGTGCTCTCCTAACCCATGAAATTTAGAAGAATTCTCTTCTTATAAGACACATCCAAGAGTGGGAAGGCAGAGGAAACAGCTTTCAAATATTAAAAACATGCATAGGAAGTCCACACAATTTTTCCTCATTTTAAATCACAAAATTTATATCCTCTAGTTTACATTTTGAAGAATCCTGGATGCTCTCTAATCTTGATGGGGAGGGTTTTTTGGATATATTTTTTTTGCAGACATTTCATTACATTGATGATGTTACCTAGTTTGGGTAATGAAACATCTGCAAGAAAACAACCAAGCTCAGAGAGCACCAAGGAACTCTCATTTCAACCCTCAATAGCATAAAGACTATGAATTAATAATGGGTTATAATCACAATCAAATTAAAATGTCTTGTAGAACTAGGACAAAGCAGCACGCCAGCATCACAACTGGCAATCTTCTACAATTATCTTAACAATAGGTTCCCACCTGCCAATTTTGCTGAGCCTGTTAAAGGGTCAGCATCTTTCCAACCTTACTGAAGGTGTTAAAATTGTACTCTGCTATACATTTCTAAACTAGTACCAGATGAGAAGTAGCCCTGGGCAAGATGTGGTCATTTTTCCATTAATGACTTGTAGAATTTTCATAGTGTTATCCAGATATCATTTAAGTGATATCAATTCTGTTCTCTCATTAGTATAGTTTTAGCCCTACAATGGTTGGAGGACTCTAAAAGATGCTGTAGGTCATAGTGGACAAATTACTATTTCCCAACCTTTGCTCTTCACTAGCAGTGCAACCTTCCCTGAAGGAGCCAAGAATAGCAAATGCAAGCATCCTTTATAGTGTTTGAAAAATATATTATGGAAAAGGTTGGCTGCATTCTGAATTATACTGCCACATATAATGTTATCGGCTTGCTATTTTCCATGACATGCTTCTAATTCTGCACAAAGATTCTAGAGAGATGAAGATGATAGGTAGCTGTAGTATTGCTGGTTACAAAGCCCATTATCCCACAACTAAATAATAATAATGAGGTGATGACAAAGATATTTGATGATTGGCAGTAACCTCTTTGGAGTCTGGAGCTACAAGCTCCAGCTTTGGCTTGTTATATACTAAGAAGAGGCATTTTTTTCCCCCATGGACTTATGCAGGGATTGAAACTGTATATAGAGAAGAACCAAGGCCTTTTTACAGAGAGACAAGGAGAGAATTGTCTCAGTGTTATACAGGTACATCCATATCCACAATACACAGAGTTGTTTAGCAACTACAGTTGGGACCAGAACTCAGTTGTTAAGCAAAGGGGTTGCTAAGAGAAATCACAACTGTGTTTATGATCCTACTTCCATTTTCCTTTACTTTACAAAATATCTGTAAAGGTTATTTTTTTTCTTCTCTGCCTATGTGCAGCTGTCCTCAGTATACACAGACACACACACAGAGAGAGAGAGAGCCCTGAACTGTGCCAGCCCACCCAACCATGCTCTGGTGACACCCCTTCCTCCACCCACACTTGCTTGCACAGCACTACAGTACCCATCTCCTACTGTCCCACACTTGCATGCCACCGCAGCACCTCTCCCTTGTTTCCATTGCAGTTGTACGGCATCACAACATGCCCACCACCACCCGATCTGCACTACCAAACACTCCCCCACTTACCGGACTGCTTGTAAGCCTCACAAGCATTTGCCACTTCCTGCCAGCTTCCCCATTAACTTTGTAGAAAGCCTGCAGAAAGTTGCAAGTTGTGATCATATGAAGACCCGCAATCCTCACTTAATTAGAATCACAGGGACAGGGATTGCTAAACGATGCAGTAACATGATGTCACGCTTTATGACGGCATTCCAAATTCTGGTTCCAATTGCCATCATCACCTTTTCCTGTATAGAAAGGAAACTTAGACTGATTTATGCTGCAGTGCGAAGAGCAGGAGTTTCAGTAAAAACATTCTGCTCCAAGACTTCTCAGGGGTCTTTAAAGCTCTGAGGATCACTATAATACAATGGCAGGAGATCTGGTCTTTTTTGCCTGCAGAAAGACCCAGGCACTCCTGTTAAAACAACCCAGGTAGCTGGGATGTTTTAAAACACCTACCTGAAACCTGAAGACTTTTGACAGTGAGTTACCATAAACAGGGGAGTAGATTATATACTGGCATCATTTTATTTTTTTTAATTTATTTTTATTTGTCAATTGCTTACAAGGTAATAGGTATAAGTACAAACATAGTTATGAATACATGAATACATATAAGAAAAATAAAAAATAAAAGACACAATAGGACAGGGACAGTAGGCACGTTGGTGTGCTTATGCACGTCCCCTACAGACCTTTTAGGAAAGGGGTGAGGTCAATAGTAGACAATCTAAGGTTAAAGTTTTTGGGGTTTGGGGAAAAAAAAAACACAGAGTCAGGTAGAGTATTCCAGACATTGACCACTCTGTTGCTGAAGTTTTATTTCCTGCAATCAAGTTTGGTGCGATTAACCTTGAGTTTGTATCTATTGTTTGCTCTAGTGTTGTTATGGTTGAAGCTGAAGTATCCATTGACAGGTAGGACATTGCAATGTATGATTTTATATACTATACTTAGATCAGACTGAAGGCGGCATAGTTCTAGATTTTCTAGGTCTAGAATTTCAAGTCTGGTGGCATAAGGTATTCTGCAATGAGTAGAGGAGTAGAGAACTCTTCTTGTGAAATATTTCTGGACTTTCTCAATTGTGTTAATATCAAATGTGTAGTGTTGGTTCCAGACTGATGAGCTGTATTTGAGTATTGGTCTAGAAAATGTTTTGTATGCTCTAGTTATTAGTGTAATATTACCAGAGAAAAAGCTACGTAAGATTAGGTTAACAACTCTTAATGCCTTTTTGGCTATGTAGTTACAGTGGGCTCTAGCACTTAAACCATTAGTGATGAGTACTCCAAGATCCTTGACAGAGTTTGGATCATCAACAAGGTCTTGACTATTCAGCCTGTATTTTATTTTCTGATTTTTTTTGCCAATATGTAGGACAGAGCATTTATTTGTTGAGATTTGAAGTTGCCATCTGTTTGACCATTCTGATACATAGTCAAGGTCTTTTTGAAGGGTAAGCAGTATTGTCTGTGGTGTTGAATAGCTTTACATCTTCAGCGAGGAGAACACAGCTGCTCTTGATATGATCACAGAAGTCATTTATGTAGAGTATGAAAAGAGTTGGTCCTAGAACACTGCCTTGGGGAACACCACTGTTGACAGGTACAGAATTTGATAGGACGCTCCCAGTTTTGAACATTTGTTGTCTGTTTGACAGGAATGCTTCTATCCATTTATGCAGATGTCCAGAGATACCGTAAGATTTTAGTATTAGGAGTAGTTTGTCGTGTACTACTGAATCAAAGGTTTTACAGAAGTCTATGTAGATTGCGTTTATTGCTTTGCCCTGATCGAGTTGTGTAGTCCATATGTTTTTGCAGCGTAAGAGTTGCAGATTACATGATAGTTTTTTCCTAAAACCAAATTGTTTATTAGAGAATAGGTTGTTTGTTTCTAAGTGGAGGATGATGGATTGGTTAATAATTGATTCCATGACTTTACAGGTGACGCAGCATAAAGAGGTTGGTCTGTAATTTTCAACTAGGCTGGGGTCTCCCTTTTTGAAGATGGGAATGACCGTGGCTTGTGACCATAGTTTTGGCAAGGAGCTGGTCCTGAAAGATTTTTCAAAGATTATGCTTAGAGGTTCAGCTATGGCAGTGGATAGCTTTTTAAAGAAGTAGGCACGTATTCCGTCTGATCCAATAGATAGAGATGGCGCAGTGCTTTTTCAACAATGTCTTCTGTAAAATTGATATGTATTAGATCATTGTAGTTGTCTGTGGTTCGACTAGGAAATACTGGGCATGATCCATTGCTGTTTACAAATACTGAGACAAAGAATGTGTTAAAGAGGTTGGCTATAATAGTGTCGTCGTTACAGTCTTTCCCATTAGGTCCTTTCAGGGGTGGGATGGACCTTGAGTCTTTTACTTTGTTGTTTATAAAATTGTAGAAAGTGTGGGTAGAATTGGTGCATAGTAGGTTTTCTTCTTGTTTAATGTGATAATTAGTGCATTCAGTTTTTATCTGGTGGCATAAATTTTTGTATCGGCTTTTGAAGTTGGCAACATGATCAGATTTGTTTTTCCATCAAAGTGATTTCTTTTTGGATTGAAGCTTCCTTATTGTTTTGGGTAATTTCTTTTTTCTGGTTTTGGGAGTTGTTAATGGTACTTATAGTCTGATGACTCTTTTGACTTCAAGTAAAAATATGTTGTAATGGTCTTCAACAGTATTGCATCCAGTGAATAGAGATTGCCAATCAAGGGATGAGTGATTGTTGTTTATAAGGTCATAGTTCCCTTTTTTGAAGTTATAATTGGGGATTCCATCATTGTGATGAATTTTGGGTAGACGTATGTTGAGACAAAAGTCAATCATGTTGTGGTCATTGTTGGAAAAGGATTCTTTAATTTTTATTCCATAAATTGAATTCAAACTATTGCAGAAAATGAGATCGAGGCAGTTGTTAAGTCTAGTGTTGTTGGTTACTAGTTGTTCTAATCCCAGATTTGTTACTGCATTGTAGAAGGTTGCAAGTGTGGGTTCAGTTTTACGTTTGTTTAGGGTCCAGTTAATGTGAGGTAGATTGAAGTCACCAAGAAAGATAAAAGTGGGCAGGATGCTGCCCATGTTAGTAGTGTATTTAGCTTGTTTGCATGTTCGATGTCATAATCAAGGGCTCTGTAACATAGTAAGAACCAAAATGTGATATTTAAGGACAGTTCACAGATGATGGTCTCAGGAATAGCAAGCTCCTGGGTAACTTGGATGTTTTTTAGATGTAGACTTTTTATGGAAGATAGCAACACCACCTCCTCTACGGATTTCATGATCTGATCGGTAAACATGATAGTCTCTTACTGTGGTAATGGAGTCAGGGAGAGATGCATTGAGCCATGTTTCATGAATCAATATTATCAATCTTTTCCAAGGCAGCTATGAGATAGGAAGAAATTTCCTACAAACTTGAATGATATGACTAGGAAGTAAAATATAGTAGTTCTTATTGAATGACTGACTTCTACAGTGGCCATTCAAGTTATAACAGTGATGAAAAAGTAACTTTGCAACCAATTCTCGCTTTTATGATCTTCTCAGGGAAGGAAAGGTGAAGTAAGATGATAAGCACAGTCACAATGTCACTTAGTAACTAATTTGCTTAATGACTGAGTTTCCAGTCCCTGTTGTGGTTGCTACAATTGACTACCTCTATTTTTATAGTTGTCAGTCATAGAATAGGATGGATGTGATCCTGACTTACATTGTGTCTCCTCTTAGCAATTGCAATAGCACTTATATACCACTTCATCGTGCTTTACAGTCCCCTCTAAGCTGTTTACAGAGTTAGCATGTTGCCCCCAACAATCTGGATCCTCATTTTACCAACCTCGGAAAGTTGGAAGGCTGAGTCAATCTTGATCCTCTCAGAATCAAACACCTGGAGTGAGTAGTGAGTTAGCCCGCAGTATTACATTGTAACCACTGTGCCACCAAGGCTCACTAATTCAACTCATTTCTATTCTACTCCTTCCTTTGTATAATGGAATCTCTGTCAGTTTCTGTAGAGGACAGAGACAATGGCCTTGACTGATGGAGGAAAAGTTGCTACCAAGACAATGGTCAGGTAAGAGGAACCTGAATGTAGGCCAAAAAAGTAACTTGAGAAAATATCTCAGAAAGGGCTCTTCCCTAGTTCACACAATAGAGGGAGGAGGAAACACATTCAATATTACTTTATGTAGTGCCAACCTGCATGGATTTCTTTGTTTGGTCTACCCTGTAGGAAGTTAGCACCCACCCCTCTCCTAGAAAAATGAATCTTAGGAAATATTAAAATATTAAAAAGGCAGAATATTTCCTCTAAAGAGTAGAAATTCTGAAGCAGAAACTCACCTCAGAGAGGCAGAAACGCCCCCCCCCCAATCTTTGCTAATGGGCCATTAAGGAATATTAAGGAATATTAAGGTGTGATGGTCGTAACTTCGAGGATGGGTCCTAAGTCACTTTTTCTGAGGCCATTGTAAGTTCTAACGGTTGTTAAATGAAAATTCATAAGCCAAGTCAAGACTATTTGTATACAGCTGCTGCTTAGACATGCCTTATTGGATTAGGATGAAATTCAGAATATGATATCAAATGAATAGAAACAGCATGGTAATTAAAGGATACATTTTAGGACATATTGGTCTGAATTTCACACATGTACCAATCTCTCTGTGCAGCTGGTCGGTGGGAGGAAATAATTTGTTCCAATACCAATGTTGGCATCTCTAACTGGCAGACGGGGTTTGGATTTTTTTTCTCTTTTTTGTTTGTCTGTCTGCAGTTGTAAACTAGTACAATAGAATTCACAGAATAACTTTCCATGGGGCCTTATGTATCCTTAAAATTACAGTGCTGAGAATTGTGCTCCCAATATATGACAGAAAGCCTACAGTTGGGAAAGACTGATGTAACCCCAGTTAATGCAATTGTTCAGAAAAATCTTTTAAGTGGAGAGTTTTTGCCTGTTTGTCTTTTTCATTCTCAGCTTCCAATCGTTCCCAAACAGGTATGTGATGATAACACAGTATGACTTGAGCATGTGACTTTATAAATGCACTTTTTCTGGCAAAGGAAATAAAAACTCATCATGAATCCTGTTAATCTCCTGCTGTTTTGCATTGCAAGATAAAGAAGAAACCCGATGATTAACTGCTGGGTAATAGCAGGAGTGTGTATAATGGAAAAGGTTGGGTGGGAGGCCCTTTCACGTTTTCCCTGAATATAGCTTGAGCAAAATCCACCTACAAGATGGTAAGGAACAGAAGCACTTTTATTCAGCAGAATTACCCTCTGTAATGTCAAACTCAAGGCCAGATCCGGCCCGCATGGTGCTTAGATGTGGCCCACAGGACTGTCCTGGAAACAGCAAAGGACCAGCCTGTGGTGCCTCCGCCAGAAAAAAAGGAGTTTGGGAGGCCGTCACAGCCAAAAACGGAGCTCGTGAGGGCCGCAGGCAGCCCTCTGGGTTCTGTTTTCACTGGCAGAGGATTGCAGGAACCAATACAGCCAAAAACAGAGCTTGGGAGCCTGTTTTTGCTGGCAGAGCACTCAGGCCACCACGGGCACCCTCAACACGAATGACATCAAGCTGCCCACACCCATGCTGGTCCCCAAGGTCAAACACAACCCTGATGCGGCGCTCAATGAAATTGAGTTCGACACCCTGCTTTAAACTAAAGGCTTAAAAAGTTGTTGCTTTAATAGACAAACAAACATGGACCACACAGGTAAGAGGGAAGACATTTCTCTCATGAAATGCTAATCTAGTAGAATCTGCATCCAAATATATAAAATTCGGGATCCAAGAATGACTGTAGGGTCCCATTAGAAGATGGATAAAACTGCAGCTAGTTTTTGTTGCTTCCATTTGTGCTCGGAAATCAATAGGATATCCCAAAAAGTTCAAAGAAGAGCACTTAAGATAATCAAAGGCCTGAAGACTAAACCATATGAAGAATGGCTGCAGGTTTGAGGTTTGGCTAGTCTAAAGAAAAGAAGAATTAGGGGTGATGTGATAGCAGTATTCCAGTATTTGAGAGGCTGCCACAAAGAAGAGGGGGTCAGATTATTCTCCAAAGCACCGACAAGAAACCATGGTTGGAAACTAAACAAAGAGAGAAGTAATCTGGAATTAAGAAACAACTTCCTATCAGTGAGGACAATTAACCAGTGGAACAGCTGGCCTTCAAAAATTGTGGGCACTCCATTACTGGAAGTTTTTAAGAAGAGACTGGACAGTTACTTGTTGGAAATGGTTCAGGTTCTCCTGCTTGAGCAGGGGGCTGGACTAGAAGATCTCCAAGGTCCCTTCTATTCTATTCCATTCCATTCCATTCCACACTACTCTACTCTACTCTACTCTAAATCTCCTAAAACTCTGTACCTTATCAAAATCTATATTATGCGCTAAGCAAGTCTGTTGCTGAAAACCATGAAATCCAAAACTACAACACGTGCCGCCTACCTAAATATAGATAGTCCTCAAACTTACCATCAAAACTCAGATGAGAATTTCTGTTGCTCAGCAAGGTGCTTGTTAAGTGAGTAACATACAATTTTATGCCACAGCTTTTTGCCATGGCTGTTAATCATACCTTTGCAGTTGTTAAGTGAATCACACACTTGTTAAGCAAATCTGGCTTTCCCCATCGACTTTGCTTGTCAGAAGCCAGCTAAGAAGGTTGCAAATGGCCATCATATGACCACAGGATGCTGTGCCTGTTCTAAATACATGCCGAAGTGCACAAGTGGAGATGCTGCAACCATCACAGTTGTGAAGACTGGCCACAAATCACTTAATTCAGTGCACTGGAACTTTGAACATTGCTAAATGGATAGTCCTTGACTTACGACCACGGTGGAGCCCAAAATTTCCATTGTTAAGTGAGACATTTGTTAAGGGAGTTTTGTCCCATTTTACGACCTTTCTTGCCATGGTTGTTAAGTGAATCACTGTATGTTGATAACCTGTTTGTTAAGCGACACCTGGCATCCCCATTGACTTTGCTTGTCAGAAAGCTGCAAAAGGTGATCACCTGACTTTGGGACACAGCAACAGTCATAAGTATGAGTCAGTTGCCAAGCCTCTGAAATTTGATCCCATGATCATGGAGATGCTGCAAAGGTCGTAACTGTGAAAAACGGTCATAAGTTTGGTCATAACTTTTTTCATGGCCGTTGTAATTTTGGTCACTAAATAAATTGTTTTGAGTCAAGGACTGCCTGTACTGTAAACATTGATTTGAAAGTCAGTCCTTGAGCTAAGGACAAAAGTTAGCTTGACTAATACCATGCTGAATTTACCTCAAGAATTTTTTCTAACCTGAAGTTTACTGCTACAATTATGACATATTTGACTGTGGAAATAACTGTTTGGTCAGTATGTCTTACATTCTGAATTAGGGTGCTGCTTATTAAAGGGTGAATGAAATTTATTGTGTTGTGTTCAATGTTTCTGTGTATCTTCATTCATATTTTTAAAGAAAAGATAAAATTTACTGTCATTCCAATGTGCCTCCTCATAGTGTCGTAGAATATGTGAATTCTGCAAGTAGAGCAGTGGTGGTATTCGACTGGTTCGGCCCAGTTCTGGCGAGCCAGTAGGAGCGATGAGCAGCGGAGACCGAACCAGTTCTCTCTGCTGCTCTGCTATTGGGCCCGCCCTCCCGGACTCTCATATTCACTTTTATCTGCTGAATTTGAAGCTCAGCTACTTTGCGCGGCACAGAATAGTGCTATATGGCAGCTGCTGAAGCGACCGGAATCATGCAGGCTTGCAGGAGGTGAGTTAGAATGCCTCTGTGCCTGCGCAAACGCCTCTGCATCTGCGCAAAGTGTGCGTTTGGCACGTGTGTGCATTCAAAGTGTGTACATGTACACAAAGCATGCCCACCAAGCTACACCCACCAAACTGGTGGCAACAATATTTGAATCCCACCACTGAAGTAGAGATGATAACCTTGAAAACTTCAGATGTTTCATTACATAATCTCTAGTTAACTCCGGGCTGTTAAGTATGTAATCCAACAACTATTGGCAGACCCAAGACGTAAAGCACTCACTTACTGCTGCTAGTACAAACTTTTTAAATGACTCAGGAAATCCATTTTTCCCTCCCACTCCCCATATTTTAATACTTATACAATGCATCCGAGGGTCTCCAAGAGTTTTCCACTTATGATTAATGCCGTAGCTTGCTTTATGGATGCAATGAGTTATTTATGTATTGCAGGAGGCGGCTGTTTGGATTGCTGTGCTTGCATCACTTGCCTTTGGAGATGCATGAAGGTGGACAGTCATGCTGACGGTGCACAGCACAAATTCTTTGGGGAGCCAAAGGTGGGATAATAGATGTTCTTATGTAAATGTATTAGGTGCATCACATATCTTTCTCAGGTGTAATTCGATGGACCACACTGAATTGCTGCTGCTGATTGACAGTGATGTAGAGGTATTGCAACGAATTGAGGAAGTGGGGGAAAATGGGCAGTTGTTCATCTTCATTTTTGCTCCTTGCCTGTTCAAATAGCTATTGTGAAGGAATGCTAATAATGCCAACCTGAAAAGAGCCATTCGTTGAGAGGCTTACAGAATTGTCTCCTGCAATGCAGAAGGTGGGATGGCCAACAAAGCACTATGCTAACATGCTCAGAGGTATCGCTGTATTTAAGAAGAGCTTGGACCACCGTTTGTATAGGGTGCAATATAGGGTTTCCAATCTGTTACTCCATTATTCTGTTATTGTAGTGTGGAAAGCCCCCATCCCCTCCTAGAGAATGAAATATTTTGGGGGATATTAAGAGGCAGAATATTACAGTATATTTCTCCAAAGGAGAAATGGAGAAACATGCTCTTAAAGGCAGAAAGCAGCCCCATTTGCCTGCCTATGGTGGTAAAACAGCTTCCGGCAGATGCCAGAAGTCTTTAGAGGTGGATATTTTGTGCCCATTAAGAAAGATTGGGCCAATCTATTCACAAACAAAACACCTTCAGCCCCAAGTGATGGGATTAAGAAGGATAATAGTGATAGCATTTTGACTTATATACCACTTTATAGTGCTTTACTGCCATCTCTAAGCAGTTTACAGAGTCAGCATATTGCCCCCAACAATCTGGGTCCTCATTTTACCCACCTCAGAAGAATGGAAGGCTGAGTCAACCTTGAGCCTGGTGAGATTCGATCTGCCAAATTGCAGGCAGCTGGATGCAGCAGAGTAGCTTGCAGTACAGCACTCTAACCACTGCGCCACTGAGGCTCTTAAGATAAGACATGACTTTTAGGACATAATAGGATCAACCCACCATTGAAATAGCAAGAGACACAAAAGCCCCTTCATTGCACAATCCCAAGTTCAGTTCAAACTTCAAAGTCACAGAAACCTAGAAAGTTCCATCTACTCATTCAAACAATTTGTCAGCTGTCCCAGAACCACATGCTGTTGGTGGTTCTGATCATCAGTAAACAGAATCCTTCTTTCCAATCAGCCTCCATTTATTTCCAGCGCCATTCTCCCAGCTTGGAACCAGACCATATTTTTCTTTCAACAGTAGCTATCCATTAAGATCTCAACAGGAACTGATGGGCCATCATCTGGACTCCAATTACCATTAGCTCCAGGCAGCATGTCCACTGGTCAGGAGAGATTGACTCTGTAGTCCAAAACCCTAACATGCATACTTACATCCCAAATCAAAGCATTTTTTTTCAGTCTGAACAATGAATCCAGTATGCTTAGTGGATTAAAGCTGAAATACCAAATATGAATTCTACAAAACAAGTCCCGCTGAATGCTGATTTTTTTGAGAACAGACTTCTCTGCAAGAATCAGCAAATAATACAAACCCTCACTAATATTTCTCTCCTAAGTCCCTGCAGGAAAGAATTGAAATTCATAAGGTGACTGGGATTCCATTTGCAATTAAAAAGGAGCAGATAGGAATTGATTGAAAAGGATTTTTTTTCATTGTTCTAAGCTGCCAAGATGCATGAACTGTGAACTCCCAGACTATTTGTGAATAATTCAGCACCTTTCAACTGTCATATAAAATTTCATGGAGGCTGATATCTAACATGGTTTATCAGATGTTAACTTCACTGTTTCATCCTACTGAGGGACATCAAATGCAAAATTGAATTATATTTGGCAGATTGTATTATTTATGGGAAAGTGAGAAGTACTGCTGTTGCACAATTGATTTTCCCAAAGGCGTGAGCCAACTCCTAATACTTTGATACTGACATGATAAACACTTTTCCCAAAGGGGTATGCTCGCATCTGAGTAAGCCATTCAGAATTATAGTGCATGACAAAGGCGAGTAAAGTAAATCCTATTTTTTACTATATATTCTTTTACTGATCATGCTCAAACATGTACCCTCATTTCCCCCAAACTTGAGTTCATTATGAATGGTTAAGCAAATCTCAGCAGAGAGGGCCCTGTAAGGTTTTGATCGATACTTCAGATATTTTGACATAATAAAAAATAAGCTAGTCAGCTGTCATGCCAATAATGCAGAAAATATATCTACTTATTTGATGTTTAGTCCTGTTCCTTTTACATAATGTTTTAGTAGCTTTTTATTTGATATGTGAAATTGCGATTTGAGTGTCTCCCGTCCCATCAGTCCATAACTATGTAGGAATTATGGATTGATGGGACGGAGAGAACAAAACTGAAGTGTGCAACCTGCAGCCCTAGGAGTGTGTTGCAAATTGTGGCTGCATCCCAGAATAACATATGTAACCCCTTTAACATAGAAGTTGGTCCTTTTAAAATATGATGACCATAACTACACTGCCTTTGGTCTAACCTAAGCGTAGTCTATAAAATTATCCACTGCAATGTTCTACCCATCAATGACTACTTCAGTGTGATGACCCGGGTCATGGCACAAAGGCAGCACAGTCAGATAATCAGTAAGAGTCCCTTTATTATCTCCAACTTTGCCCCCAATGTCCAGGTTACTTTCTGGCTGGAGAAAAATTATCCTGGGAACAGCCTTTGGCTGCAGAAAATTAAGTCCAAAACATGGACAAACTGTAACTTAAAGTCCAAACAAGCCAAACTAAAGTAATTAATTTGGCAGGGAAGGAGCAAGAATTTCAGACTTGAAGGCACGGCAAAATGCACACGGTTGGGAAGACACCAGGAACTCAGATAAGCCAGGACAACACAGGATAAAGTCACATTTGCTCCCAGCAGCCTGCCACAGGCAGCCTGCCTTTCTTATAAACTGTCTTCCCAGCTGTAGCTAATGAAGGGAATCAGGGCCCTTTCCTCCCACATAAGCCATGCAACCCATGTTGCTCTCTTCTCCATTCCTGCCTGCGTGCCCTAGGATGAAGAGGTGGTAGGCCTCCTCCACAGCCAACCGAGCCACACTCCCACTCCCTGTCAGCTGTCTGGCTTCCTCCTTGGATTCAGACTCTGACAGGGGCACGACATTCAGCTTCAATCACAACAATGCACGAGCACACAATAGATACAAACTCAAGGTAAACCGCACCAAACTTGATTGCAGGAAATACGACTTCAGCAACAGAGTGGTCAATGCCTGGAGTACACTACCTGACTCTGTGGTTTCTTCCCAAAATCCCAAAAACTTTAACCTTAGACTGTCTACTGTTGACCTCATTCCATTCCAAAGAGGTCTGTAAGGGGCATGCATAAGCGCACCAATGTGCCTGCCTTCCCTTTTATTCATATCCATTTCATGCATTAATAAGCATGTTTATACTTATATTTGTTTTCTAATACATGCTCGACAAACAAATAAAATAAATAAGATAAAATATCTGGACAAAGTATTTGGGATATAATGTGATCAAAGCAGAATAATAATTCTTCTTACTTTCAGAAATTTGTAAATTACATTTCCGACATTATGTTTCTTTAAGCAATTAGTTTCTATTTAAGATCTCTGCATGCTCAAACTGTTTTTGATCAGAGTACTCTGTGTCATCTAAGTAACCTTGTGGCTCTTGCCAGCAGAGACTAGTGATTTAGTATCACTTGCCAATGTTTTGTTTTAATAATAAAATGATTGTTCATATTTTCTCCAATTTATTGGCTATATAGGTGGATTATTCTGCCCTAATAGCAATAACAATGAAATGCATGTTAGGGAGGGACAGTCCTCCTTTTGTAAGTACTGTCCTCTCTCGAAAAGTGTCCTCCTACATGTCCTCCTTTTTGATGTCTGAAGACTAATCTGTAAATCTCCGTATTTGATTGATGCCGATCAGATCCCTTGTGGGTGATGTGACATATTTGTATTTGACATGACGATTCATCAAGGCTCGGTACAGTGCAGTGAGACACGATTATGAAACGCATGCGCTCCACACAGGAGAATTGTTTCGAGAGAGTGTGCCGTGCACAAGTGGCTTTGTTTTTTTCTTCAATTTATTTGTGTCCTCCTTTTCAGTGTAAAAAAGTTGGTCACCTTATGTATAGGAACTATTATTGAATAACTACATCCCAGGTTTCTATTGATGTGTTGGAAACAACTTCCCCAAAATGGCTGTGCATACACATTCAATCAGAAACACCTAAGAGCAGCTTCGGAAGCATCAACAGAAGTCTTGAAAATGCATCCTTGCTTAAAACTTCCAAAAAGATGTGGCTGCTTTTATATTGCTCCCATATGCTGCAAATTACAACTTCAGAAAGGATTTGCCAGATCTCATAACAAACATCTTGTTAGCATTTATTCAATAACAATTCCTACTCAACTATTTCCTAATGTGCATCTTATTATTCTTATTGCTAATGCTAATAAGAGTCAAGCCTTCTTACGAAAAGTATAAGCTACCTGTTTGCCTAAGTCTTATCTCTTCCTGCTGCCATCTAGTGTGTCCCTCAGGAATGCCTCCTAAAGTTCATTGATGAATGCCCCTTTTCATTTAGCAGAGTGTGTGGAATTGCGGTATAAACCAATTTGGTCCTTGGTCAGCACTCGCTGACTAAGAAGCTCTGTCAGTCATAACAACTGTAAATTATAACAAGTGTAAAATGTTGCTCTTGGTGCACTGGCTGCAAAGGTATGTTTAATGATCCATCTGGGTTAGTCTCTGGATGCCCTGAGTTATACTATGGCTTATAGTAATATATGGTTATTGAATTTAATAATGGAAGTTTAAATTGCCAGGGAAGGTCGTGGCTGCCAAAACATCACATTCTAATATGTGCTTAGGCAAGTTCTTAGAAATCTCATGGATTAAAAATAGGTCCAATCCACATAAGAAAGCACATGGTTTTTATAGTAAGCAATGATTTCCAAGGATACCGCTGAATATTGGGTTATCTAGCTAGTGATCCAATGGAAAACATTTTTTTTGCTATAGCATCAAGAAACAAGGGAGTCATATCACAACATTGTTAATAAATTCTTATTCATTCCACTTGATTGGCTATTTTTGGTGATACGGTAATTATCAAAATGGAACAGCTTGCCTCCAGAAGTTGTGAATGCTCCAACACTGGAACTTTCTAAGAAAAGATTGGACAACCATTTGTCTGAAATTGTGAAGGATTCTGTCATGCCCCTGTTGGAATCTGATTCTGAGGGGGAGGTTGAGCAGCTGACAGGATGTGGGAGTGTGGCTCCCGTGGCTGTGGAAGAAACTGGGGAAGGGTACAATGCAGCTGGACATTCAGAGGAAGACCCAGGGCCACCCCCTCTTCATCCTAGGGCACTCTGGGAGGAACGGAGAAGGGAGCAACATGAGTTACGTGAGTTATGGGGGAGAAAAGGGTCCTGATTTACTTCATTAGTTGCACCTGGGAAAACAGGATTTAAAAAGGGCATTTGCGCACAGCACCTTGCTGGAAGCAAAGCGTGTATTATCTTTGTTTGTCAAGTCTTATCTGGGTTCTGGTTTCCTCCCAACTGGGTGTGTTTCATTATCTTTTGAAGTCTTCAATTCCTTATTTTGCCCTATCTCGTTAATTGCGTGGTTTGTGTTGGTTTTTATTTATAATTTACATGTACTTTGGGTTCGGACTGAATTTCTTCCCTTTAAAAACTGTTCTTGGGAGAGTTTTTTCTCCAGCCGATGATAACTGGACATTGGGCACCAAGTTGGGGGTATTAAAGGGACTTTATCTACTTTTGTGACTTTGTTGCTTTTGTGCCATGCCCTGGGTCATCACAGGTTCCCTGCCTAAGCAGGGAGTTGGACCTGAAGACCTCCAACTCTGTTATTCTATTCTAAAATACAAATAAATTATATACTAAGGCTATATAGTGTGGCATATCTGAATAGAAGCGAGAGTTAATACAATACTGTACAATTCTGTACAACTATATTGCCCTGCCTACAGGATTTTCCATTCTAGATAAGAAATAAAAATAATACACTGCAGGTAGTCCTCAACCTAAAACAGTTCACTTAGTAACTGTTCAAAGTGATAAGACCACCAAAGAAAGTGACTTACGGTCATTTTCCACACTTACTACTGTTGAAACATCCTCATGGTGACATGATCAAAATTCAGGCACTTGGCAACTGGCTCATATTTATGATGGTTGCAGTGTCCCGTTTTGTGACCTTCCAACAAGCAAAGTCAATGGGGAAGCCAGATTCACCTAACAACTGTGTTACTAATTTAACAACGGCAGTGATTCACCTAATAAACATGGCAAGCAAGGTCGTAAGACGGGGCAAAACTGACTTAACAAATTTATTTCTTAGCAACAGAAATGTTTTGGCTCAATTGTGGTCATAAGTTGAGGACTATTGTAGTCCATTATTAAGAATGCACTGCAAAGGATACAGTTAATATTTTCTCAACTTTATGAATATAATCTTCCCACAAGGGCACAGTAAGGACAAAAACACTGCATTGATTCCTTAAGTTCTTGATCTTTTAAAATAAGACTTTAAGATAAGGTTTTTATCTAAATTTATTTAATGTTTATCTTACCTAATATTACAATACAAAAAGGAAGAACTACAGTTTCTTTATCATAGGAATGCCACTGCTAATGATATCACCACAGAATGCAATTTTGCATTTGTCTATGTAATACCTGCAAAATACACCGCTCAAAAAAATAAAGGGAACACTTAACACAATGTAACTCCAAGTCAATCACACTTCTGTGAAATCAAACTGTTCACTTAGATAGCAACACTGATTGACAATCAATTTCATATGCTGTTGTGCAAATGGAATAGACAACAGGTGGAAAGCATAGGCAGTTAGCAAGACATCCGCAATAAAGGAGTGGTTCTGCAGGTAGTGACCACAGACCACTTCTCAGTTCCTATGCTCTCTGGCTGATGGTTTGGTCACTTTTGAATGCTGGCGGTGCTTTCACTCTAGTGGTAGCATGAGACTGAGTCAACAACCCACACAAGTGGCTCAGGTAGTGCAGCTCATCCAGGATGGCACATCAATGCGAGCTGTGGCAAGAAGGTTTGCTTTGTCTGTCAGCACAGTGTCCAGAGCATGGAGGCACTACCAGAAGACAGGCCAGTACATCAGGAGACATGGAGGAGGCCGTAGGAGGGCAACAACCAAGCATCAGGACTGCTATCTCCGCCTTTGTGCAAAGAGGGACAGGAGGAGCCCTGCCAGAGCCCTGCAAAATGATGTCCAGCAGGCCACAAATGTGCATGTGGCTGCTCAAACAGTCAGAAACAGACTCCATGAGGGTGATATGAGGGCCCGACATCCACAGGTGGGGTTGTGCTTACAGCCGAACACCATGCAAGACGTTTGGCATTTGCCAGAGAACACCAAGATTGGCAAATTCGCCACTGGCGCCCTGTGTTCTTCACAGATGAAAGCAGGTTCACATTGAGCACATGTGACAGATGTGACAGGGTCTGGAGACGCCATGGAGAACTTTCTGCTGCCTGCAACATCCTCCAGCATGACCGGCTTGGCAGTGAGTCAGTAATGGTGTGGGGTGTATTTCTTTAGGAGGCTGCACAGCCCTCCATGTGCTCGCCAGAGGTAGCCTGACTGCCATTAGGTACCGAGATGAGATCCTCAGACCCCTTGTGAGACCATATGCTGGTGCGGTTGGCCCTGGGTTCCTCCTAATGCACGACAATGCTAGACCTTATGTGGCTAGAGTGTGTCAGCAGTTCCTGCAAGATGAAGGCATTGATGCTATGGATTGGCCCACCCATTCCCTAGACCTGAATCCAATTGAGCACATCTGGGACATCATGTCTCACTCCATCCACCAACGCCATGTTGCACCACAGACTGTCCAAGAGTTGGGGGATGCCTTAGTCCAGGTGTGGGAGGAGATCCCTCAGGAGACCATCCGCCACCTCATCAGGAGTGTGCCACGCATTGTAGGGAGGTCATACAGGCACGTGGAGGCCACACACACTACTGAGCCTCATTTTGACTTGTTTTAAGGACATTACATCGAAGTTGGATCAGCCTGTAGTGTTTTTTTCCACTTTAATTTTGAGTGTAACTTCAAATCCAGACCTCCATGGGTTGCTAAATTTGATTTCCATTGATAATTTTTGTGTGATTTTGTTGTCAGCACATTCAACTATGTAATGAACAAAGTCTTTAATAAGAATCCTTCATTCGTTCAGATCTAGGATGTCTTATTTTTGTGTTCCCTTTATTTTTTTGAGCAGTTTATAAGAGCTTGCAATCAAATTTTAAGCCATTAAGGCTGAGGAAGTGAAGGATGTGCAAAACTAGCATCCTTTGAGCAGGATTCAAGATATTTTATAGCCTTTTTCAGATAACACTCTGAACCATGAACATACCAAACATGCTCCAGCCTTATGCATTATAAATTTAATCTACATTGTTAGTTGATGTTATTTATTTGCTGCATTTGTTTTCACATTTGATCTAGGAGTCAAGCTGTTGAACCATGAACATACCAAACATGCTTCAGCCTTATGCATTGTAAATTTAATCTACATTGTTAGCTGATATTATTTATTTGCTATTTTCAAGTCTCACCTTTGCTCTAGGAACCAAGCTGTTGAAAATAAGGCCTCTTTTCATTTTATTCCCACAACAGCAATCATAAAGTAAATTAGCAATAGCACTAGCAATAGCACTCATATACCACTTCATAGGGCTTTACAGCCCTCTCTAAGCGATTTATAGGGTCAACATATTGCCCCCAACAATCCGGGTCCTCATTCTACCCACTTCAGAAGGATTGGAGGGCTGAGTCAACCTTGAGCCTGGTGAGATTCCAATTGCCAAATTGCAGTCAGCCAGCAGTCAGCAGAAATAGCCTGCGATACTGCATTCTAATCACTGTGTCACCACCATAGTTCTTAGACTGAGAAAAGATGATTGGCTCAAATTTACCAAGTGAGGCTCTCTGGCTATGTCACCCTTGCTTGTGACTTGAGTGATACACCATGTAGGGCTACCACATCTCAGTTACAAAAGGAACATAGATGATGACTACATGTCAGTAAAGTTTTCTATGTCTCCCTGTTGTAATCTAGTGATCGAACTATACATGGATTCAGAAAGATGGATTCAATAAATTAAGGTTAATCCAAATAATCAAAAGGTGAGGCAATACTGATTTTGAAGTCAATCAGAAACAGACTTCCATGGGTGTGGTGATATAGATTTGGATGCTGTCTCTGGGCAGATGCCCTGGGAAAGTAAAAAACAACAACTTCTAATTCTGGATAAACTTCTCATCCCCCAGATTCAAATAAAGCTGCCTTTTTATAATTCAGTCATGAAATTTACTCGGAAATGGGGAAGTGCTTAATTTAGTTCCTTAACCTTTCTAAATTAAAAGATGTTGACTTTCAGCTGCTACTAATGTCTTTAATAATAAATGTGAATCGCCCTCTAGCAGTTTTAAACATGCCATTTAGATCAATAAGACACCTCCCTTACAAGTACTCCTAAATTGTGAGGGAGTCTCCATCATTTGTCCTCCAAAGCTGTTTTAAATGAGTAGAGAGAAAGGAGTGACACCCAGGAAGAAAAGCTGTAGATTTTCTACAATGCAAATAATATATTAGTTGGTCATGATTATTAAACTCATCAAGTGATTGGCTTTCTTGATTAATCTATTATTTGATTGCTTCTGGCCTTAGCCACTTTAACACTACTGAAGCAATTAGCTGGAAGAGAAATTAAAAGACAGTTTTCACCCAGCCCTTAAATAGCACTGTATTATCCAGCAATATCCATCTTATGACCAATATCATTATGCAGAATCTAGTTACAAATCACTCATGCTAATTATACTTTGCATTCAGAATAGTAGTAATGTTCCTTTAATTATCTACAATTAATTAATTCTGTCCATCACTGAGTTAAGGACCCTAATTATTTTCTCACTTTTCAGAAGTTTATGGCAAAATCATATACCACTTTTCCTAATAAAAAAACAGAGGAATTAAATACATGAAACCATTACTATATGGTCATAAGATGAATAAATCAGGTGGGGTGTTTAGTGGGTTTTTATTATATGGCAGATTTTTAAAATATTGTAAGCTGCCTGAAGTTACCTATGTGTGAGTTGGGTGGCTATAATTTTTTTTTCTGTGAAAATACTATATAAATGTGGGTGTATTAAGAGTACACATGGCCAGGACAGTAAACAAGAATGAGAAGGATGTCAAACTGGTGGCCAGATGCGTCATGCACAGGCCATGCCCACCCTAGCTCCGCAAAGGGGGAAAAAGAGCACAAAAAGTCACGTGACAACAACATGAAGCGGCAAGTTTGACACCAGTGAGTAACAGAGACAGAAACTACTAATTTCAGGCTTAGAAGCCTAAATAACCACAGCCTAACTTTGGCTTCCTGTCACCTTGTGGTACAATTACATTAAAAAAAAAATCCCATATATAGTATTGAACTGGGAATACACAATGAGAAGAATACACACTAGAGAAAGGGAAGCAGTTTTTTATTTATTTTTCTGAACACTCACAGATATCTATATATCTCACAAGGGTTGTTGTGGTGAAAATAGGAGGAAGGAATATAGTGTGTGTTTGCCTTGAATTATAAAAATCAGAAAGATGAGATATAAATAAATAATATAAATAAATCTCTTTTAGATCCACCACACATCCAGACCAGATTTTTTTTAAAAAAAGATTGTTATGCTAAATGACATTTATGCTAAATGACATTTTATTCTGTCATTTAAATTTTTATATAGTACTTCTGGGCCTTATATCCTATATAATGTGCTTTCAGATAATTAATATTGTTGACTGCTATAATCTAGGCACTGCACTGACAATTATCTCTTGAGCTTCAGATTAAGCTTTATCTTTTAGGTATTATTTCATGCTTGACCCTTAGAAGATACAGTTGTAATCTGAAGATTCTGATTACCTTTAAAACTCAAAAGCATCTTAAGGGCTAAAGATGTGATCTCAGTCAGGAAAGAGATATAAAAAGAAAAAACTCCACAGTTCTGACACAGAAACAGATAACTCTCCATTTGGTTTCCTAAATCAATTAGGAAATGCTGATTAAGGTCCAGTGGTAAGCAGGTCTTTGTTGTCAGTATACAGGTCTCACTAGCAAGATTTCTAATGTACAAAATTGAATTAAAGTTGTGCCTTAACTGTGGCGTTCGGAAAAGACTGAGCTGAAGTCTTCACTCCGGTCCATGTTTCCAGCGGGAACACGGACCATTCCTATTGGCTGATGCCGTTTGACAGCTGGCTATAAAAGGGAGCTGTCAAATGGCATCAGCTGTTGTCTGCCCGCTGGCTACCTTGTTAGCACGGCGGCCGCGGCAACCCTTTATTGCTACAATAAAGTAAAAGCTGAAGTTCACTCCATTTTTGCCTCAGGTTATTCCGCCGCTCCACAACACTATAAGAGGCAACCAGGCAAAGAATCGCTGAGTGAAGTCACTACAAAAAGAGCCGAAGTCACTACCGAGCTGAATGTCACTTTAAGAGCTACTGTCACTATTCACAAGTGCGAATTTCAACTTTCCTCAAAAGATCCGGCAGCGCTGAGTCGAGATGACTTTGAACCCTGCATTCCCGCCTTTCAGACTGACAGCAGAAACATGGGAGTCCTACAGAAACCGATTTGACTGTTTCCTAGATGCCATAGACCTTGCTCACATTTCCAACCATAGGAAAAAGTCCTACTTTTTAAGTTTTTGCGGAGCCACAATGTTTGACACTGCTATGGCATTATTGGTTCCACATTCAATTAAGACTGTTCCATGGGAAGAATTGCAGGAAATTCTTTCCAACCACTATTCCCCTAAGCCATCCCAAATTGCCAGGTGTCATGCTTTTAGGAGACGGATTCAGGCTGAGGGAGAGACTTAGTGGGTACATGGCTGCCCTACGAACAGCTGCTTTGCACTGTGGGTTTAGAGACAATCTAGAAGACATGTTATTAGACCAACTAGTTTGTGAAGTCAGGGATTTAAGACTACAAAGGCGTCTATTGGCTAAAGGGGATTTAACCCTTAAATTAGCAATTGAAGAGTCTCAAGCTGCTGAACTATCAGCACTTTCAGCAGCAGAAATTCAGGGAAATCCAATTAGCCAGGGCAGCTCAGCCATCCATTACGATGAAGCCTCCTCAGAAGAAGGCTATGAAGAGGCTAATGATGTAAATTGCCTCAGGCAGCAAAAAACCAGTCAAGGGGAAAACAGGCCAAACCCCAATCTACCTCCACGGCATCAGCCCATTTGTCTAAGCTGTGGGGGAAACCACCTCAGGGCATCCTGCAAGTTCAGGAATGCCATTTGTCTAAAATGCCAAAGGAAGGGTCATTTAGCCAGAATCTGTCAAGCAGGAAAGACTTTTGCTCAAAAGCCTCAGACAACCCAACATTTCCAAAAACAAATTGAAGACTGTTTTACCTGCTATCAAGCCAAGCTGACTAACAAAGGCTCTAACAAAATTAGTGTTTTTGTTTCTATAGAAGGGAAACCTTGCAGGATGGAGGTTGACACAGGCTCAGCACTGTCCATCATCTCATGGAGCACCTTGAAACAACTACTTCCCAGAATGGCTAAGAAGAAGCTTCACAGCTACCAGTTAACCCTACGCGACTACCAAGGCAGAACCATCCCAGTCATCGGAAAAGGCAATTTTTTTGTACAATTTCAAAATTTTAAAGGTCACTTGCCTTTAGTGGTAGTGGATGGTGCCCTCCCTAGCCTGTTGGGGTTAGACTGGTTCCCTGCCCTTGGCCTCCATATAAGCGGAATCCACTCTATTACAAATGCTGAAGTGGACACCTTGTTTAATGACTATGCTGATGTGTTCAGCAAGGGGCTGGGCTGTTATTCAGGAACCCCAATATCTTTCAACTTGGACCCTCAGGCAGTACCAATCCGTTTAAAGCCTCAAAGGGTACCTTTTGCAATCTGCCCCAAATTAGACATGGAGCTTGACAAATTAATTAAACAAGGTGTATTAGAGCCTGTGGACTTCGCAAAATGGGAAACCCCAATAGTGACACCCCTGAAGAAAGACGGGAGCATAAGAATCTGCGCAGATTACAAGACATCATTGAACAAATATTTACAAATCAGCGCCTATCCAGTCCCTGTTATCCAGCACCTACTACATTCTTTTGAGCCAGGAACCATTTTCGCTAAGTTAGACATGTCACAGGCCTATCAACAGTTCCCTGTTGATGACACAGCCGCTGAACTACAAACTATTGTAACGCACAGGTGCTATCAAATGTAGGTGCCTCCAATTTGGTGTAAGTGTAGCCCCAGGAATTTTCCAATCCTTAATGGAAAGACTTCTTCAAGGATTACCGGGCGTAATTCCGTATTTTGATGACATTTTAATATCTGCCCCTGACAAGCCTCAGTTACTGCAAAGAGTCAGAGGAGTCCTTGATCATTTCAGACAGCATGGTCTTAAGTTAAAGAAAGACAAGTGCACTATTGCCACCCCACAGGTAGAATTTTTGGGATACAGAATTGACACCTCTGGTATTCACCCAATCGAATCCAAAATAAGGGCTATTCACGAGGCACCCATGCCGACTAACAAAACTGAGCTCCAGGCCTTTTTAGGACTTCTTAACTTTTACGCTTCATTTTTGCCTCATAAAGCTTCCATTGCAGAGCCTCTGCATAGTCTCCTGGACAAGCAATCCCCCTGGCACTGGGGACCTAGGGAAGCCCATGCCTTCCATGCTGTCAAATCATTACTTACATCCAATGCTGTCCTGATACAATTTAATGAACATTTACCATTAGTTTTAGCAGCAGATGCTTCTCCTTTTGGCATAGGTGCTGTTTTAAGTCATAGACTGCCTAACAGTTCTGAAGCACCCATTGCCTTTTTCTCCAGAACTTTTTCCCCAGCTGAGCGCAACTACAGCCAAATTGACAAGGAGGCTTTGGCTGCAGTTGCTTCTGTCAAAAAATTCCATGAGTTTCTATATGGACACTATTTTGAGTTGATCACGGATCACAAGCCTCTGTTAGCCCTTCTGTCTGGTGAAAGACAAACTCCTCAGATTTTGTCTCCCAAGAATGACCAGGTGGACCTTATTTCTGGCTGCCTATTCCTATACACTGGTTCATCGACCAGGCAAGATTCTATGCCACGCTGATGCTCTTAGTCGCTGCCCCCTGCCTGTTCCTGTGGAGGATCCTGCACCAACTAATGTTGTTTTCCAGATCAACGATCTCAAACTCCCCATCACTGCCCTCGATATCGCTGCTCACTCTTCCAGGGACAAGGCAATCGCCCAAGTTCTTGACTGGGTGGGAAGGGGTTGGCCAGCAATTCCTTATGCCCCCGAATTCATGCCTTTCAAAATTCACCAGCAAGAATTATCTTCTTTGCAAGGCTGTTTACTTTGGGGAACGAGGGTAGTTATCCCTTCCAAGTTGCAAGACTCAGTTTTAAAGGTGCTGCATGAGGGCCATCCCGGCATTGTCAGGATGAAGGCCCTGGCTCGCAGTTATGTATGGTGGCCAGGCATGGATCTCAGATTACAAGTTGGATGAATGCTTGTCAGCCATACCACACTACCAGACCTCCTCCACCCACATCCACTCCAGGCAAGTGGGAAGATTCTGTGGCCCCTTGGTCCCGGGGGCATATTGATCTGGCTGGCCCCATTCATGGGCATACATTCCTGGTGATGGTTGATTCTTTTTCTAAATGGGTAGAACTGACCTTGATGACCACCACAACTTCAGAAGCTGTCACGAAGGCTCTATCAAGGATATTCGGTACCCATAGCCTCCCTGACACCATCATGTCTGATAACGGCCCCCAGTTTACTTCCTGTGAGTTTGAGGTCTTCCTAGCCAACCTAGGAATAAGGCATGCACTTACAGCTCCTTTTCATCCTGCCAGTAATGGCCTGGCTGAAAGGGCAGTCAGATCAGTTAAGGAGGCCCTGGCAAGGTTTGGGCCTATAGATTGGCACTCTAGGCTTGCTAAGTATCTCCTGACCCAGCACACAACTCCCTGTGCCACCACTAATAGGTCTCCGGCTGAACTTCTCATGGGTAGACGTCTGAGGACCACATCCGCATTATGCCCCAGTCACACCCCTAGGGTCAAAAAGCCAGGCAAGGGAGTTCGCTGAGAATGACCAGGTCTATGCCCGGAACTATGCAGGACACCCTTTGTGGATGCCTGGGCAAATTGAGGCGGTAACTGGTCCTAAGTCTTAGTTTGTCCTTAGTTATGTGTCATTGTAGAATGAAGAAGTTCCATTTTTGGAGAAGTGCTAAAAACATGTTTATAAAGAATTTTATCCCATAAAATATTTACAATATTTACATCAAAGTAGCAGCATAATTATTATGTCATCTAAGTGCATTGAACTCTGCAGCATGAATGGGGGCAGGGAACTATCTTCAAAGGCTCTGATGTTTAAAAACCTCTACCAATAAAATATATAAAATTTAACCCTCCCCCCAAAATCCCCTATACTCTTAATAACAAAACAAAATAACAAAAATAATGGATTGTAATTGACAAATTCTACCACATTCTTAATATTACATGTAAATATATACCTCAAACAATACCTTAACAATATTCATCTCAGGCATGTAAGTTCAAAAGACTTCATTGCTTCTTAAAAATACTACTGGTTTTTTTCCCCCACTTTCCTTCAGTGCAGGAAGATTTTTTTTTCCAAATCCTATATTATGAAGCTATATTAGCTCTAATGTTTTCAAATATTCTGCTTCAAAGAAGCAGATCGTTTCTGTTTCATCCAGTAGTATATATTTTTACTATCATTTTTTTTAAATATAGCCCTTCTATTTCCTCTCTCCAGTCCCTAGGGCCCATCTTCAAGTTCCCTTTCCTAGCCCCCACCTTAGACCAAGAAAAAGTTTGAAATACATCAAGTAATTTTCAAAAAACCCAATTTGCTATTTTAAGCACATTTGCAGCTTAAGTGCTTGTTTGGCTTTTATTTCCCTTTCATAAATCACCAAGAGATCCTGCTTACAATCCTCCTACATGTAGTATCACATTTTCAAGAACTGGGCAGTATACTATAGGATATATACAATGGTGTCCTTAATTTGTTAGGAGAAAGATGTGGGAACAGATTATGAATTAATCATAAATCATTAGGGGCATTGAGATATTTGTTTAATTATGTTGATTAGCCTTTCTGTTTTCTAGGTCCCTGCCTCGCAATGCATACTGTGTTTTCAGCTTGCTTTGTTCTCCCCTTCCAGCTCAATTGCTGCCTGCTTACTACTGTGGTAAAGCTAATCCTGCTGTGCTCTTGGACAAATTTTTTAATTAGCTCCATGTTTAAAGAGTCACTTACATTAGCTTTTGATTCATCATCAGACAGATGGGACTTCGGTTCCCATACTTGCTTTAATCATTTTCTAAAGATCAGTTCAGTTGAGAAGAAACAAAGAGGCCATTTAGTTGGGGAATTTAGGCTTGTAACTGGTGAGCACAGCCATGGGAACTGAGTGAGGAGAGAAGACATGCTGGAGAAGAAGCTTCCAAATGACCCAACAAGTTGAATAAATTTAACGTTCTGGTGCATTTTTCAAACAGAAAAGAGGGATTGGAAGATGTATGTAGAGATAGCAGTACTATAGTCAAGCACATCTAATTTGCATGCACATATACATTATGTGAAATATCATACTGTAATTACAGTTCTATAGAAAATTGGTAAACTGTTTTCTTAATAAACAGTCTCTGAAGGCTGTCCTTGGTTCCATTGGCTTGGCTTTTTCAATTGTTTAAAAAAAACATACGTACCATTCAATCAGCTGTCAACTCTCATTCTACAGTAAACTTTAACAGGCTAAGATGAAATACTGAAAATACCCTTAGTCTTCATGTTTTTTCTGATCACTTAGAATTCCAGGTCCAGTTTTTTAGTTGCAGTCCTTGTTAATAAAGTAGAAAAATTGTGGGTTTCTTTCTCATTCTCTCCTCCTCTACAATTTTTTAGAATTGAAAGCCGCCCTTGGCTAAATTGGGTGGCTATATGAATTGAAAAAAATAAAATAATTGGCATTTAACCAAACCCTTGGGTTCCCATAATATTTTCAGTGTTCCAACTTTTTTCTCTTGCTTCTATTCTGGTTTATCTAAACAATGTAGATAATTTCCTACATAGGTCTGAAATTTAGCATACAGTTTCTGGTGCCAGGGTATAGACATTATTTAATTAGAATATAATATTTTCCTCTTCCCCACCATGTAGCCATTATGGCATAGCAGCATGGAAGTATGATTAAAGACATAGGTGCAAGTACATTGCCAAAATATCAGTATATCTTTTCACCCTTAGCACTCACAAGAGATGGTTAAATGCAGATAGAAATGCTGTGTAATAAACAGAAATATTTTTTGTTATAGCAACCACTCATTTATTTTTTTTTATTTTTTTTTACAAATAGCCAGATAACCCAATGAATAAAAAACGGCTGGGATAAGGAAAAATTGCCAGTAATTAACTTTTTCTTACTCCACAGCAAGCTGACTCATGATTTCCCTGCAATTTAAGGTTGACAGAAGTGAAGATGCAGTTTATTTTTGAACTTCTTAATGAAAAAAATGATGTGCGCTTAGTCCCACATTTTTTCCAAATTTATACAAAATGAAAAATAATTTAAACCGGTTTATGTATTTTTTTCCAAGTTCCTTTCCAGTTTGAGACATGAAAGAAAGCTGGATAGACTAAAGATCCTTCAAAATCTTGGTGCCTCCAGAAATATCTACAGGATTGATTGCTTTGGGGCTTTCTAAGATTGATGGACCTTGACAATAAATTCTTATTTAATCAAGTAATTAATTGAGACTCAAAAGGTTTATCAAAAGAATAAACAAAATCTTGTCTCAAGCTAACCAGTTATTATGATACTGCCTGGGTAGGCAAGTTTAGGTTGGCCTAGACTAACTATTGGCCTGCTGTTGTTATATTTTTGTCCTTATTTCTTTAAAAGGCTATTCTGTTTTAAAATATTGTCTTGTTGGGATTAGGAGTCCTAGAAATTCACTCAATCTGTTCATCAGTTAGTGATGGTAATATTCTTTTACAGCACAGAGCTAATTCTCAGGGATTAAAAGCAGAGATAAGTTTAAGAATAATAGGTTATATACTGGCCTTGTCCATAAAATAAAACAAGTGCTTTAGCCAGTTAGCTAAGAGCGTTCACAAATATTTATCATGATTGCTGAGGATGAAGGACTAAGAGACAATTTTACATTCCTTGGTCCTCTTCCACTCCCTTTTGCAATTATGCCTATTGCATTTAGAACAGAACAGAACAGAACAGAATAGAATAGAATAGAATAGAATAATGCAATGCAATGCAATAGAATAGAATAGAATAGAATAGAATAGAATAGAATAGAATAGAATAGAATGGAATAGAATAGAATACTTTATTGGCCAAGTGTGATTGGACACACAAGGAATTTGTCTTGGTGTAAATACTCTCAGTATACATAAAGAAAAGGTACATTAGTTAAGAATCAAGAATCATAACTATGATAGTCATAGGGTACAATCAACAATCAAATCATACTAGGAAACAGTCAATATAAATCGTAAGGATACAAGCAACAAAGTTACAGTCCTACAATCACAAGTGGGAGAGGATGGGTGATAAGGAGTGATGAGAAGATTAACAGTAATAGTAGTGAACACTTTGTAAATAGTTGAACAGTGTTGAGGGAACTATTTGTTTAGCAGAGTGATGGCTTTCGGGGGGAAAACTGTTCTTGTGTCTAGTTGTTCTGGATGCAGTGCTCTATATTGTCGTTTTGAGGGAAGGAGTGGAAACAGTTTATATCTGGGATGAGAGGGGACTGTAAATATTTTGAGAAAGTAAGTCAAGAAATAGCTGAATATTTTAAGAGTCTGCAAGGGAGCATAACACATAGTTTACATTGTTAGGCACTTAGCTAGGAATGGATGCCTAGTTATAGGGAAAGTGGGGAATGATCATCTAATTGAGGTGAAGTCAGAAGCTTGTTATCGCTCAGCTCATACAAAGCAAAAACAATGCTTTGGAAAAAATGGAAATGCATTAGCTTAACTAAGCTAAGTTTTGCATGCTACTTAAAGATGCAAATTCAATCATTGTTCACTTCCCATTGGGCAACTGATTCTGGTCTCGTGTACCATTCAGCTTTGAACAGAGGCATGAATAGTAATACATTTCTTTCTCCCACAATAATGTTTACGTAAATAACAACACACACCACCCACACCCCCACTGCTTAATATTGCATTTAGTGTGTGACATCTGTGGGTCCATTACTATCAGCATGCCAAGGTTCCTGAGCAATTGACTAGAATCATTGGGTTGGATGGGTTTGGGTTAGGGTTAGATCTTCTGGTCAATTCCCTCTCCAGAGTAGAAATCCTTACACCAACCCAGACAAATAGCTGTTCTATTTTTGATTGAAAACCTCCAGTAATATAACTTCTATAACTCCAGAAGGCAAAGTGTTTTGATCTCATTCTTTAAAGCTTCCACCTGTCAATTCTTGCTCCAAGAACAATAATAGAATAAAATCACATTTTCCTCCCAGTAGCCTTATCTTCTTTAGGCCAAACATATCAGATTCCTTTACTAGTCCTTCATAGGCTTTAGCCTTCAAGAGCTACCCTTCTCTCACCCCATCTTTGTTGCACCAGCTCCTCAGCATCCTTTTTGAACTGTGGTGACCAGAAGTGGACACATTATCCCAGTATTCCAGGTGCATCTGACCAATGAAGCACATACTTCCTGTGATATTGATGCTATCTCAGATGGCATTAGTTTTTTAGCAGCTGTGACAAGTACTATGGCTGAGCAGATACCATCTATCCAATACCAATGCACCTGGTTTTTCCTCCTTGAAGGCAGAAGTGTGTATTTTTCACGATGAAACTCCATTTTGTTAGATACAGTCTAAAATTGAGATTTATCCCTAACCTGTCTTTTGAGGTGCTAGCAAAAAAAAACCTCTACAAATTTGATGAGCATCCTTTTTACTTTTTTTATTTAAGTCATCTATGAAAATAGGAAAGTGAAGTTGGACTGGTGCTTCATGGAAGACTAGAATTCAGAAATAAGCAAGCTAAGTCAGTCAATTCTGTGTCAGATCCGTATAGTCTCTTCTGAATTATCCCTATCAGCCTTAGAGTATGTGCTTTGTCCAGGTCCAGTCACAATTCTAGTCCTTTGTTCTGTTATGGTGACTTCTCAATTCCATCTAAGATGGCTTCTTATCTCAGTATCTAGTACTGTAATCATTCTGCCTTCCCCAAGACTTATAATGAACCATACATACTTCTAATAATCATTATATTTAATAATAGTAATTACTATTGGTGTGTTTGTGATGTTCAAATACATTTCTTTTTCCCGTTATCAAAAATTATACATACGTGTCATTCAACAAGGACACACAAACAACACAATATAATGTTGCCGTTAGCAATTATAAATAATACCATTACAAAAGCCTGAGCTCATTTCCAGATGTGATAAAAGCTAAAATCTTTTTATTAATAACCTTGAATCAAAGCTGGAAAAAAAATATGGGGTTATTCTGCAGCTTCTGCCATTAAAAGAGAAAAGAGAACAAATAAATCAACCCTATCAGTGTAAGGAAATTGAATATTGTGAATAGATTAACAACTTTGCTACAAGTAAGGGGCTTTAATTTATTGACTAGAATGCTAATGAGACTATAGGATGCAAACCAGATTCTATTGTCCTTGGAATACCATTATCCCTTATTTGAAAATATATCTTCCATTTGTATGATTGTATCTAATACATATTTTTAATATTAAGTAGTGAAAAGACAGAAATGAATTCTGCAAGGCTCTGATGTCACATGTTTCACTGAGCAAACTAGGAACAATGACCACAGAATTATAAGCAGAATCCAGTACAGGTAGTACGGCTTAATTATAGCAATTGGGAATGACAAACCTATTGCAAAACACATATGTGAACACAGATATGAAACAATATGAAATATTGTTGGATATGCCCAAAAGATACTGTATGGTAATTGCATTGAAATCTTGATGCCTCCTTAGCCACTAAGCTATAGGGTTTTCTTCTATGCTTGACCCAGTTTAATACTTAAGTAAAATATTAAAATCATTTGGGGAATTAGGATTTCAGGAATAGGTTTCAGATGCAACACTAAAGTCTTCATGTGAGGGGAAGGAAATCAACATTCAATTTGATAAAGCATAATTTATTAAATTTGCAACCCAATATTTGAACCAAGCATCATCTTCTTTTGTATTGTTCAAATTTGTCACTTTATAAAGTGAAAGAGTCCGACACTGTGTAAATTCTTGACATTTACAAATATACTACTATTAAGTGCAGATGAATAATAAGAATATATTCATGTTCAGTCTGCTGTTTGATGCTAAATTCAATCCAAAGCAAAGAAAAAATACACAACATTCTGTATGAGTCATATATTCAGGCTGTTAAAGAGACAGCATGCCAAGAATGGAGGATGGATGATCTAAAGTACAGGTCTCAAACTCGATCGAGTCATGTGACAAATTGCTATGTTTTTTGCCTTTGTGAAGCTGGGGTGGGTGTACCCTGAGTGTGATGCATCAAGCCTGCAGGGCACCAGTTTGACACCCCTGGTCTAAAGCAGTGTTTCTCAATCTGGGCAATTTTAAGGAGTCTGGACTCCAACTCCCAGAATTCCATGCGGCCAAATCGCCATGGCCAACTCACCATGAACAACTTCCCACAGTCAACTCTCCACAGGACAATTCACTATGGCCAACTTGTCATGGGATATTTCACCACAGGACAAGAGTTATACTAATATGGAAGAAATAGTGAACAGAATCATTGAAGAAAGGATACTGAAGGATGAAGATAATAAAATTTGAATGACAAAAATTAAAATATTTTCTAACTATTTTAAATAATTAAATTGAATTGTTGAATTATCCCACAATGAGTTGTCCTGTGGCAAATTGCCAATTTGTCCCATTCCTTTCTGGGACTTGAAGTCCAGAGACTTCTTAAAGTTGCCCAGGTTGAGAAACACTGGTCTAAAGAGTTCTTAAAAAGTACCACCAATTTTATTATCAAAAGTAAATCATGAAAGACTAGAAATAATTTCTCAGTGAGGGAAGTCACTATCACTACCACTAGCTTAAAAAAATACATTTGACCCTCATAAAACTGTACATTTATTGTACAATCACTACTAGGTTTCTGGCTGCACAACTATTGATCCACTTCTTTCTTGAAAAAGATTTAACAAAATCATTGAGTTGGTAAAGAGCTCAGACATCATTTTGTCCAACCATCAATCCAGTGCAAGTTCTGCTAAAGCATGTCTATAAGATTAGAATTTAGTAAGAAATTTCCAAGATGTAATAACCCATTATAAATATTCTGAAAGGTTAAACCTACATTTCAGAATATCAGCTTCCTGGGAAGACATAAGTAATTCCAGATGGTGGGATCCCATAAGGTGATTCAGCTAAAAAGATATGGGTGTCTTTTTGGGGACCACTTTTGGCATTTTAATGAGAATGCAAGATGGTGGTAGAAATAAAGGGACTGGGATAGAGAAACTGCTACTATTCTTAATCTTCAAAACTTTCTTGAAAAGTAGCCCCATATTTTGCAACTAACATTCAATAATTTTGTTGTTGCATTTTAATCATCCAATGAACCAATTTGCAACTGCATGTATCCTCTTATACTGCAAGCAGGTTGATGCCTATTACACCAAGAAAACATATTGTTAGAGGGGAAAATATCATTAAAATACAAAACAAAATACCGAAACAAGATGCTTAAGCTTTTTCAAAGGACGGATAGCACCTTTAAAATATTCAAATTAGATAGTACCATAATTATTGAAGACATGTAATATTTGACAAGTTTTGGCAATGAAATAATAATTATCCCATATCTGTGTTGCGATGAAACAGATTCAAGGCTTTTGAGCTCTTCATTATGCACCAGACTGCATTACAGCAGGATTATTTGCCTTCTATTGTGTTTCAGAGATACAAAACACAGTGATATGCTTGGTGCTCTACAAATCAGTTGGTGTAATGAACCAGCAAATTAGACTCTTTCATCTCTTTATTTAACATGTTGTCCAGTGAATTTATTAGAGTTCATTACAAAGGTGCAAACTATGTAGGGACACTGGAAAATTTATTTACTATTAAAGCTTAAGTGGCTCGGTTTGCTTTTGGTATTCTGTATAAATAAATCCCATTATTTATTATTAAGGTTATATTTCCTCAGTGTTAATATATTTCTTCTCCCATTCATATTGTTGATGATAAAGCCATGTGTGAGGATACACTTAAAGTCATTTTATATTCCTCGCTTGCAAGAATATAAGCTAAAACCATAGGAGGAAAATTCTGGTTGTTTGAGAGAACTCTGGTTTGAAGCATATGAGAGGTGAGAAATGTGCAAAATTTGCTAATATAGCATGGCTTTGTACTGGGCAGAGGTTGTGCAAACCAGATATTTGGTTGTCAGCAAAAGTGTCTTGGCATTTTGATCATTTCATAGAGAAATGTATGAATGTTCACAAATAAGGAATTGAAAATTGTTTGTTGAATTCAGTAAGAGTAGCATGATAGACTATGATGGAAGTAAAGTATACATAAAAATAAACTGAATGCTTGGTGTATGTATATCTTCTTACTTATTTAATATGGTTAAATATATAAGGAATACTTGTTACTTGGAAATATGAATACATATGCATTTTTCTATGCAGATATTGCAATGTTGAGTGAAAACTTAAATAATTTGCAGCAAATCTTAGATTACATGACACAATTTAGAGCAGCAGTCACCAACCAGTGGGCCGCAGAGCAAAGCCTGACGTTAAAAGATTACCAAGGCAACAAAATTCCGGTAGTAGGACTGGGACATTTTAAATAAAATTCAAGAAACATACCGAGGTCCTCCCATTGACAATCGTTGATTGAGGCCACCCAAGCCTGCTTGGGTTAGAGTGGTTCACACCTTTGGGAATCAAAGTGATGGGAATCAACAGCATCACCGAAACAGACTGGGAAGGAAGCCTGATGAAGGAGTTCCAGGACGTATTCGACGGGACTTTAGGCAAGTACCGTGGGACCCCTATCTCATTTAGCCTTAACCCAACCATAGCTCCCATCCGGTTAAAGGCCAGATGCGTTCCCTTTGCCTTAAAGCCAAAAATTGATGAGGAACTGAAGAAACTCATCACTCAAGGGGTGTTAGAGCCAATCAACCATGCCAGATGGGAAACCCCAATCGTGACACCTGTGAAACCAGATGGGTCCATGCACATCTGTGGTGACTATAAGGCCACCCTGAACCACGCATTGCAGCAGAGTGCATACCCCGTTCCAGTAGTCCAGCACCTTTTACACTCACTGGGGGGAGGAAAAGTTTTTGCAAAACTCGATCTCGCCGAGGCATATCAACAATTGCCGGTTGACCCCAAGACTGCTGAGGCACAGACTATTGAAACACATCGGGGGGCGTTTAAATGCAACAGATTACAATTTGGTGTCAGCGTGGCCCCAGGCATTTTCCAAAGTCTGATGGAACACCTCCTACAAGGACTAAAAGGGGTGGTCCCCTATTTTGATGATGTGTTGGTATCCGCCAGAAATAAAAAACAACTACAAGATCGGCTGAGGGCAATTTTGAAAAGATTTAGGGAAGCAGGACTAAAAGTCAAAAAAGAAAAATGCGAACTTGTCACAAATCAGATCGAGTTCCTGGGATACCTTATAGATGAAGCAGGGATACACCCCACCAAGAAAAAAATAAGAGCAATAAAAGAAGCACCCAGACCAAAAAACAAAGCGGACTTGCAGGCATTCTTGGGTCTCATTAATTTTTATAACGTTTTTATGCCACAGAAGGCAACTATAGCAGAACCACTGCATAGACTATTCGATAAAAAAGCCACTTGGAACTGGGGCCAGTGTGAGGAAGCTGCATTCCAATGAATTAAAGACTTAATAACGTCCAAATCAGTATTAATCCAATACAGTGACACGCTGCCACTGACTGTCACATGCGATGCATCACCTTTTGGAGTAGGCGCAATACTTAGCCACACGCTACCTGATGGCAGAAAAGCACCGATCGCCTTTTACTCCAAGATGCTGTCAAAAGCCGAAAGAAACTACAGCCAACTGGACAGAGAAGCTTTAGCCGCTATCTCGGGTGTAAAACATTTCCACGAATACCTTTATGGTAGGACATTTTCCTTAATTACTGACCACAAGCCACTTCTAGGAATCCTGGCAGGCGACAGAGCCACCCGCAACATCTTATCCCCAAGAATGACATGATGGTTGGACTTTCTGGCAGCCTACAACTACAAGCTAATCTATCGCCCAGGTAAAGCCATACCCCACACCGATGCACTGAGCCGTTCACCTCTACCAGACTTCGACAACGACCCAGCTCCCACCACATGCACCCTGCAAATTGAAACAATACCGAACCTGCATATCACCGCACCGGACATTGCAAGGGAAACCACCAAAGATGCACTAATGGCCCGAATCCTGAACTGGGTGGGGAGAGGTTGGCCAGAAAATGACAAAAACTAGACTTTTAAACCATATAGAACTCAGCAAACTGAGCAGTCCATTGAAAAAGGATGTATATTGTGGGGGGATAGGGTTGTTGTTCCAAGAAAATCACAAGAAGATGTACTAAACATGTTACATGAGGGACACCCAGGCATGGTAAAAACGAAGTCCCTGGCCAGAAGCTACGTCTGGTGGCCAGGAATAGACAAAGACATTGAGAAATGGGTGAAAACATCTAATAAATGCCAGACGTCCAGACCTACCCCGCCCTTCAGCACCGGTCCTTGACTGGGAGATAACCAGAGGCCCCTGGTCAAGGATCCACATAGACTTCGCCGGACCCACAAAGGGATATACATTCGTAATCATCGTTGATGCCTACTTGAACTGGTTGGAGGTCAGCATCATGAGTTCAAGAACAACTGAAGTGGTCACTAAACAACTCAAGAAACTCTTTGCCACTCATGGTCTACCAGATGTATTAGTATCAGACAATGGCCCACAGTTCACAGCTTTAGCCTTTGAACAATTCCTTGCAGAACAAGGCATATGACATGCTCTGACAGCACCAGCTCATCCGGCGGCGAACGGAAGGGTGGAACACATGGTTCAATACACTAAAGAAGCATTAGAAAAAATTGAAGGAGGCGACATGCAAGACAAAATCAATACCATGCTCACCATTCAACATATAACGCTGTGCACATCAATAAACAAGAGCCCCGCTGAACTTTTAATCGGCAGAAAATTGCGAACATACTTGGACAGACTACACCCCACCTACAACCCAGAGAAGCCACCAGACTCCTCCAGTAAGTACCACATGTTTATACCAGGCAGTATATGCGAAAAACCTTACTGGCAACCCATTGTGGTTACCGGCCACGATAACACAAATAACAGGCCCCAGGTCATACCGTTTAGAAACGACAGACGGCAGAACATGGAAAAGACACATAGACCAACTATGGTCTAGAAACCTCGAACGCAGCACTGATACACCCTGAAACATAGAACAAACCCAAGCACAACAGCCAACAAGTAATAATAAAACCAGAGGGGGGGACCCTTAAATAATAAAGGGAAGACCCTCCTTTAACATGGGCAAAAACAGACCACCAACCAGCAACAGAAAGCCCAAGGACAAATAAAAACCACTTACCAATAGACGTCTTCGAAAGGAGGAAGCTGGAAGAGAACCAGGGGAGAAGCAGCCAGACCGACTCTACCTGTCCGGGTAAACCAGAAGGGAGCGGAAAAGCCCATCCAACCGACTTAACAAGGATTGGCGAAAGTGGCATGGCTGACTCACCCTTCCAGGAGGTTCCAGAGAAAAGGACGGGAGAGACATCGATCCCGTCCGAGCTGATTGAAGACAACACAGGAATGGAACTGTGCAGATCAACCAGGACCCACAAAAGCCCCGCCTATTTGCGTGACTATGTCACGTAAGTTTGGACCGAACCAAGAGGGGAGGGGTGTTTTATAGACTCGTAATACTACATTCTGATTGGACAACCAATACTGCCTAGCGATTGGTGGTTAACAATGCGTTACGATTGGCTGCCTAAATGGCAGGAGGTTTAAAATGATGCCATTGGTTGCGAGTCACGAGCAACCGCTATAAAAGGGGCTGCCGCGGCTCAAGTTCAGTTGAAGTTACTGACAGTTAAATAAATAGCTGAACTCAACTCCGGTCTCGAGTCTACTTTGTTCTGGCAATAGAACAGAAAGAGTAGTAGGTAAACTTGGTGAAGGAATGAATGTTTTGTAATGAAGCAAAAATGACTGTGTATAAGAGTATTCTTCCCACTTTGTTACATTGAAGTAAGACCAGGTTAATGTTAGGAGAAACATAAAAATAAATTAAAATAGTGGGATTGAAGTTTTTTTACTACTGGTTCTGAGGGCGTGGCTTGGTAGGTGTGGCTTGGCTTGGTGGGCATGGCAGGGGAAGGATACTGTAAAATCTCCATTCCCTCCCCACTACTGGGGAAAGGATACTGCAAAATCCCATTCCCTCCCCACCCCACTAACCTGATTTCCAGCTCCATTCTCCCGTGCAGGGCAACAAAAGAAGACCCAGCCGATCAGCTGGGACTCAGGAGGCAGAGATGGGAACAGGCCCAGTTCTCCAGTCTACTCAAAATTTCCACTACCAGTTCTCCAGAACCTGTCAGAACCTGCTGAATACCACCTCTCAACAGTGCCTTTAAAACTGTGTTTATCTATAAATGAATTTATTTATAAATTTATTTTCTAGTTGCATATATGTAATTGTGAACATCAAACAGTCAGAGGCAATTTCAGCTTGTCAATATTAATTCATGTCTATAAAATGCTGGAAGAAGCACAGCTTCAGGCTTATAGTGAAACCCAGCCATGTATTTATATCTGGATAATTAAGTTAATTATATAGACAAGCTCTTTATCAGAATGCTAATTAGACAGACTTGAAAAGCTTCACCAGTGATCAGAGTGAACATTTACTTGATATGTGGTCAGCAATTTATCAAGTATGTCATTTAAATACTGTCAACAGAAAGTAAAGTTTTAAAAGACTGAAAGTTTGGTACAATAGTATGTACTGTGCATTATACAATGGATATATATTCCATGTATATGGTGCCAAATGCATTGGTAAGATATCAAAACAGGATGGATGGATGGATGGTCACTAGCTTTGATTTTTCAATTCCATACCCACTGTAGATGTCAGCTGTCTATCACAACTTTGTTCATTTTGAATATTGCAGCCATGTAAATGGAAACTCATCTTCTTTTTATGCTAAGTAACTAAAACATGACAGGTCTTTTATTTTATGTAAACATACCATCAGTTGGATGATTCTTATCTCCAAAAGCAGGTATTGTTATATTTAATATTCACTATTTAATAAACTAAACATCTATAAAAATACAGGGCTTTTTAATTTTGGAAACGTTGACAGTAGAAGGAAATTGAAGTAATTTAAGTACCCAAATGGGTGTCATTCAAATGAAAGCTACAACCTGTTTACTTTCATCCCAAAATAATATTAAATAATAATCATAAATAATAGGCAGGCAGGCAGGCAGGCAGGCAACGTTCCAGTAGAATGTAGTAAAAACTTCTTAACAAAAAAAGGCACTTTAACAGTGGAATCAATTACTCAGATACGGTATGGGGATCACCATTGTTAGGATGTGTTAAGCAGAAACTAGACATATTCTAGCACCTCTCACTTAGAAGATTCCTGTCCTGAGCAGTAAATTCGATTTGAAAGACTAAATGACCCCTTCCAGTTATTTCTGTCCTTTTTAATCACCACATTTGTTCCAAAATTGGGAAGCAACCATCTAAAGTAAACATTAAACTGCTGTTTAATAAACTCTTTCAATGAAATGTTTGTTTTTCTGATGACATATTTTGACAAATCTTTGCTGCACCCTAATTATTTTATGGTAGTATTCAGATTTAATAATTCCAAAATTACTATTTTCATACCCTAGTCATCCTGCTTACATCCTGCTTGCTTTGTTCTTATTAGCATAATCATATTGTCTTTCACTAAATTTCATTATACATTCATGTTCCAGAAGATTTCTTACTCAAGCCTCAAAGTAGTATGCAGATATTCTTCAAATCTTAAAAATACAGATTTCTAATACATATCCATGTTTCTTTCCATATATAATTTTTCAAAAGAGCATTTATAGCCAGCAGAAAATATAAAAGTAATTTTGTCAGATACAAATATCCTTCAAAAGAGTTGAAGGAAGTCTTGTAAAAAATTGAAAACTATGTGCATTGTAAATAAATGCAAACTTTTTTTTGAATATTCATTATGCAATGTATACCGCTGTTAAGGTAAGGATAGTGTAATCCTTACTTAACACACACACACACTCATTTATTCATTCTGTTTTAGTCTTGATGTGGTAGAATTATTAACTATTTATTAACAATAAGCAATAGAAATAGCATTTAATCTTATATGAAGCAGCTCCATGGTGCTTTACGCGTGAAGCCAGAGTCAGCAGATTACCCCCAACAATTTGGGTCCTCGTTTTACTAATTTCAGAAGGATGGAAGGCTTTGAGCGATCAGGATTGAACTCCTGACAATGAGCAGAGTTATCTTGCAATATTGCATTCTTATAATCTAAAATCATTAATTAACAGATTTTATCTCTGTGGTATGTGGTACACCACTCAGAGTCACTTGTTTGTGAGATGGGCCACTATATGAATTGGTGTAATTAATTAATTAATCAATCAATAAAACAGAATACTTTTTAAAATATACATATATATTCCACAGCCCGGGCTGTCAATGAAAACCCTAGCATATATAAAATATTCTATTCAGCATTATTCATTATATCAGGGGTAAAATCAGGTAAACCAATAGTGGATGAGAAAGGTGTACTTTGGCTTGATTGATAATTCCTTTTCCCTCTAATTTCCTTGCCTACCAGTGGTATTTCAAATTTGTACAAGAGTAGTGAAGCCAAATGTTTCTTAGCAGAAAGATTCTCCTCTGGTGACCTTGTCCTGGCTACATGTAAAGAATTCCCAGCAGAGGTGGTATTCAGCAGGTTCTGACCAGTTCTGGAGAACCAGTAGCAGAAATTTTGAGTAGTTCAGAGAACTGGCAAATACCACCTCTGACTGGAGATTTTACAGTATCCTTCCCCTACTACGCCCACAAAGCCACCCCCACAGAACCCGTAGTAAAAAAATTTGAACCCCACCACTGATTCCCTGACACAAACTCATGTCAACGCAACTTATGTTGACTCATGGATGTTTATGCTTCATATCCTCTGCAGAATTGTGAAAGCAATTAGCAGCTAGCAAATTAAGCAGTAGTTTACCAAAATTGTATACTAGCACTAGACCACATAGCTGGCAGCACTGTAAGAGATTTAACTCTGTGTCTCTTTACTGCAAGTTTAATGCAAACCTGAAATAGTGTAATGACAGAAGGATAAGGCTATTGTCTTGAACAGAAACTAGAGGAATATTGAAGGCAGCATTGGATGCTTATATAAAAAGGGAAGGGAGAAAAAATTAAATAAAAGTGCAATTTATGAAAACAGTTCTCTTCATGACTCCAATTTTCCTTTTTTAATTAAAAAACAATTCAAGGAATGACAGAAATGAGATGTAGAAGTAAGGTCACAGACAATAGTCTAGACATGATAAGCAAAGTCCTGCAATCAGGAAAGCCTATTCCTGCTGTACTACAGTAACTGATGGATATGCTTCCTGATAGTTCAATAGCACTATCAACTCATACAAAGAAGCTAACAGTAAACATCAGTCAAACCAAGGAACCTCCAAAACCATTCTCACCAACTCTGACAGGGCAAGCTACTTGTATAGAAACAGAGAGCAAATCCCACTCCCTTCTAGCACTGATGATGTTACTTAGTTGACTAATGAAATGTCTGCAACAAAACAACCAAGCTCAGATATCACCAAGAATCCCACATTCAATTTTTCTAACTTTCTTTTATGAGAAATTTTCTAAGAGAAATTTTCTATATTAGATAAACTCACATGCAAACTTGTGCACTACATGCTAAGCTTGTTACAGATAAATTTTGTCATACAGCCATTCATTTAGTGACCATTCAAAGTTACAACAGCAATGAAAAAGTAACGCATGTCCGGTTTTCACATTTATGACCACTGCAGCATCCCTATGGCCACATAATCAAAATTTAGGTGCTTGGCAACTGGCATGTATTGCAAGTACTGTTCTGTCAGTAATAAGTATATGTTTCAAATATTGTTGTTCAGTGAGAATCATTCCAATTTATCAACACTAAAGTGAACAAAAACACACACAAAAATTATATCTTGGCTTCTTGATTTGTCAAAATAGTATTAAATGTAAATACTAATGATCTTGACAACATTTCAGTTTTCCTGATAGATGTAATTTATCTATTTTTAAAAACATCAGAAGAAGAATATTATTTTATCAATATGCATTAACATGCATTACAAATAATTCTATCTCAAAATTCAAGAAATGCATTTCTAAAATATTGAAAAATATTACCTAAACTAAACCAAATTACTTATCTCTAATATTCAGCTTTATGGTTTTTTATATAAAGAACTTGTTTAGAAAAATATTTTTGTATTGCAGCATAGAATGTAATGACCAATTCTAAACAAATTACAATGTTCCCTTTTAGCGGACAAGAAAACAATTTAAATCACTGGTTAAAAAGCAAGATTTCTGAAGGAAAAGTTCATGAATGCATTTAGCAATTGCAATTGCATTTAGTCACTCCTAATCCTTTTAGAAAGCTACTGTATTTATATAGCTATTGTTCAATAATCTATGCCCTTTGTTCTACCCTATCACTTCAGTTGATGAATTAATTTTCCAGTTCCTACTCACATACAATTAGTTTTCACTGAAAGTTAAAATAGATTTATTTTTACCAACTCTGTTGAAAATCTAAAAATAGCTGCGCACTTGCACATATAAAGAACCTGAGGTTTTAAAAGCTATCCATTTATTTTGTTAACATGCAAAAAGTTCAGTTACTTAGAGAGTACTTCAGCTTCCTACACTTATTTTTATAATGGAAATATGTGCCTACCTCAGAAATAATTCAAATGAATTTCCAGCTGGTTTGATAAAAAAAAGAGGGAAAGCCTACTCCCCTCAATTAATCCATCTACTCCCTGTGACCAGAGACCACACTTTTCTCTCCCACTTCCCGAGTACATTTATGAAGTTTCCTCATCCATTTGGTGTATCACAGTTAGGTTTGTTGCACACTACACCCAGTAATGGTTCACAGAATACTTTTCAGAGAAAGGAACTTCCCTTTGTTTCCGGGTTCTCTAAAGTTGCTTAAAAAAAATAACTATGACATTATTATAGCAGAATAACTATAATTCTCTTTTGTAGAGAGAAAATTGCTGGTTTGAAATCTGACTTTTTAAAATTACTTTTTTCTTTCCTTGAGCTTCCTACATTTCCCTGTGCTTAAGAAAACCTCTAGTGTATTCCTCTCATCTTTTTTTAGTTACCTGAAACAGAAAGATTTCACTCTCTTTAGGTATTTTCTACCATAGCTATAGACTAGGTTAAAAGCGAACATCTGCTATAACATCTACAGGTGACACCTCAATTAATCCTTAAAAGTCTTCTGCAACATGTCCATTTTAATTAACTTGTGAAAGGATCTTGTTTCCAGAGGGTGAATATAGTCCAAGTCCAGAGCCATTACTGGTAAATAATGTTTATCATGCTCAACCTCTGTGACTTCCAGAAAATGGACTCCAACAAGCAGTTTTGCCCAGGATGACTTTCCACAGCAGCCCTCATGAATTTTAGTCGATATGTAAATTTGAGATTGAAGCTGCTTATTGTGTGATTTAATTTTTCACTCAGTTTTTAAACCTAGCCCTATTTTTTAGTTCTAAAGTGCAGGACTATATCTTACATTTATGACAACAAATGGGGTTTCTTAAATAGAATGCAATGAAGATAATTTAAAAACATTATTCTTTAATGTTGGAAAGACATTGCAAGTCTGAATTATTGATATTTCACTTTCTGCTCATGAATTCTCTATCAATATAATAGAAAAACTGTTCAATACTGTAGTATTCCAGGTGGTAACAGTGTAATGATGGATTTAAATATTGGGCCAGGTAACCTTTTCTTTATGTAATATAATATGTTCTTATTTTCCTTTTTTCTTTGTTTTTATGGGCTTTTTTATTGAACAGTACATTAAAGCAATAAAAGAAAAGGAGTAGATCAAAGCCAAGATTCTCAAAAAAAAAATTGCTTCTCCTAACAGACTGATACGGTACGAAATAAATTCATATGAGAAACTATTGCACTACTAAAATAAGTTTAACTATGTAACCCCAAATGACTCTTGGCAGCTTCACAAAATTTAAAGAATTTCCGTTCTATCAGGAAGTGAAACACAAGGATCCATAGAGCAACAACCATCCAAAGAAACAAGATCACCTTTCCACATTACCTCCTCCATCAATTTTAATCCAAAGTTCACATTTTAAGGGAAAGCCATAATTTTAAGGAGCACTTAAAAGTAAATGGTGGGGGGAAGGAATGAATGTCCAACAGGATGCTAATCAAAAGGGCAAGTGCAGTGATGGAGAAGGTCCTGCTAAATGTCATTGCTTAATCAATTAGACATGAAGCCAATTGTTTGGACAGCACAGGGTGAGTGGACATTATATGAGCCACTACAATTCTCTGTTGCTCGAAAAGAGAATGATAAAATTATAGGAAGGTAGATTTCAGGTGAACATTGAGGAAAACTTCCTAAGATTATTGCAGTAAAAGCAATAACTGAGGAAAATTCTGACTTTGCTGCATGAGTTCCTGCACTGAGCAGAGTTGAATTTATTGGGTCTCTCCCCTCCTCCACCACAGTAGCATTTTATCAGTGATCTAAACAGGCAGGAAGTGGGTGAGCATTCAGAATTGGTTTTCTAAACTGAAACAAGAGAAACATGAAAATAATATAATTTTCATACCAAAATACATACATGTTTCACTTAAAGGGAAAGCCACACTAAATTAAAATTTTCATTCTTAGCCAAGTTCTTGTATGGGACAACTGAACTATGATACCATTTCCTCAGAAATGTATATATTTTAAAAATATTGCTTACAGTATGTTTATTAAATTATGTAATGAATATAAATTGGCCACCATTCAGAACAATAGTATAAGAGAAACAATGCTGTAGAAGTGCAAGAATTCCTGCAAGGCCCTTTTATTCCTGCAGTAAATTATTTCCACGTACATCCCTTTGAAATGACCTCGGTATTTTTAAGATTAAAATTATGATTGAGTCAAGCATTAATGACTGAGACTTTAATTTTGAGTGTCAAATTGTTAGATCATAAACATCTAATAGTAAACTTATAAGAAAGTAATGCCAGACATGATTTTAAAAAGAAACAAGGATTGTCTTTTCAAATGAATGAAAAGCTGCCTCTGATAAACCATGAGATTATTTTAAAAATCATGTATATGTGTGTTGGAGGAATAGAGGATGTCTTTGCAGTCTGAATTTAGAAAAAGCTAAGAAAATACATCTGTGCAAAATATATCAAACAAAAAAGAGATTTTTTTAAATGAATCTGCAGTTTGAAAAACAGGACTGACACACAAATAAAAAACCGCTCACAGATCTTAGCCTTTATCCTTCAAATATCTATTTTAGAACACATATTTGTTTTCAACTTTTCAATTCTGCAGTATTTTTTTCATTGTACAAATGAAAGTTCAAATAAATTTTGAACTTGAATAAAGTTCAAAAACTTTATTCAACCTAGCAATATTCAAACTTGAAACCTTGCCCCCTCTTGTCCCGTCATCTCCTGACAATCTAGTCTTCTACCTAAACCTGATGTTCCCAGGCCATAAGTGAAACTAATAGTTTTGCGTTATATTGGGTTTCAAGTAGCATGAAACCAAGGCTCTTCTACACAACTTCATAATGTCCGAATAGTATCATTCTTGCTCAAAGAGTATCTGAGAGGTCAGGTGACCTGCTGTGGATGTGATCAGAGGTAAAATTTGCGAGTTTTGAAAGGCGTAAACCTGTTCCTGATGGTCCTAAATAAGGCCCTGGTGCAGCCATTGTCCTTTACATTCCTTCATGCTGTAGAACAGAGGTCTCTAAACTTGGCAACTCTAAGACTCGTGCACTTCAACTCCCAGAATTCCTTCAATTCTGGGAATTGAAGCCCACAAGTCTTAAAGTTGTCAAGTTTGGAGACCTCTGCATTAGAATAACTGAATAACAGAATTGGAAGGGACCTTGGAGATCTTCTAATCCAACCCCCATACTACTTCAGACAAATAATTGTCCAATCTCTTCTTAAAAACCTCCAGTGATGAAGTGCTCACAACTTCTGAAGGCAGGTCATTCTACTGATTAATTGTTCTAACTATCAGGAAATTTCTCCTTATTTCTAGGTTTTCTCCGTGATTAGTTTCCATCCATTGCTTCTTGTTTTGCCTTCAGGTGCTTTGGAGAGTACATTTGCCCCCTCTTCTTTGTGGCGGCCCTTAGGTATTGGAGGACTGCTATCACATCACCCCTTCTTTCCATTAAACTGGCTATGTTGAGTGATTTTTGTGACCTTCGACATTGTCTCCTCTTTCCATGTTTCACACCAATTTTCTACCATACTTAGAATGAAGGCCAGGAGAAGAGAAGAGAGTCCCACTACTTCATTTCAGGAAGAAATCTTATATCAGTGCTATTTCTTTATAATATGCTAAAAGAGTAGATCTTCAAAGTTCCATAGGGGAGAAGAGGCTTTTTTGTATTATTCTGCTTTAACAGTATCCTGAAACATATTTAGGGATATAGAATATTTGGTAACCATTTTTCTCTCAGGACTCCTTTCCATTTTAAAAAATTATGGAGGACCCCCTTTTGTTTGTATGGGCTATATTTATCATATGAAATACTAAAATCGATGCATTCACTGTTGCTACTGCTGAGTGGTGGTACTTTAATATTGTATTATTTTTTCAATGTAGGCTGGCAAATAATTTATATTTCATGGACCCTGACTGGATCTTGGGGGATCCCTAGGGATCCTACAACCATACTTTAAGAAACACTGACATAGATCTTTCTACCTATTTTCAACATAATGAGAGATTTTCTAGTGGAAAATCTGCTGCTTATGTATCCAATTCAATATTGCTAGGTGCCTTATCTTGCTTGGTGTCTGGTGTTATCTCTCCATTTATTTATTTCCTATTATTTTAACTTGGGGAACACCCAGAAGGGATATGAGAATAAGGGGCAGAGCAGATTCTAAAAACAGTTGCAAGGAATTTGTCCCAAACTACTGTACTAAAAGATGCTTAACAGTGTGAGAAATTTGAGTAGTGCCCCTCATACTCACACCAAGTAGGGTACATATCTTACACCACCAGATTCTGTCTCTTTTTTATTTGCATGCCTTAATTGGCCATGAAATTACCTCTCAGCCAGATGATGACTGCCTAATGAGATCTGCATGTATGTTTCTGAGTGCTTTACCGTGTCACTGTGATTGTTGTTCCCTTGGCTAAGACTACAGCTCCTGTTGTAAAAGCTTTCCCTAAGGGAACTCACATCGCCCTGAAACCCTTTCCATGATCGCCTTCAGCCTCTCCTTAGTTCCCAGGAATTGCGTTGCTCTTCTCTGTATCCAGCCGCGGGTACCTCCTCTATATGGTGAGGTGCGCTTTCGTATTTCAGCTCGCGCTTTCGTATGGATTGGCGTGTATGGATTCCGGTCCCTCTCCCCGACGGCACAGCAGCGTTGCCGGGGTAGCTCGAGAAGTGACTCATCTTGCTTCTGAATGGCAGCCCGGGGCTTTAAAACGGCTCCGGCGACCGCAGCTCAAGCTCTGCTCTTCTTCCCGTTGCTGCTGTCCGGAGGGGCAGAGCTGCCGACGCAGCCTCGGGACAGACATAACATAACAAAAACAAACAAAAAAATACCGGAGGACGCCATGAAGAGCCTGCCCTGCCTTCCCTTCCTCTTTCTGCTCTTCTGCTCGGGGGACTCGGCGGTCATCACTGGGGTGAGAGCCGGGCGCCAGCCCTTCTCGCAGGCATTTTTGGGCAAGAAGGACTGGGCGGACTCGTCTTCCGATGGTTTTAGTCGGCGGGAAGACGGAACGCCGCCTCCGTCCCATCTGAGGCTGCAGTCCATTTTGGCGGGAAAATTGAAGATTGTCCCGAAGGTTGGCATCGCGCTGAGCCCAGAGGGCAGGCAGAGCAAGTAGGAAGAAGCAAGGCGCGCTTATGATGGCCCTCTCTATAATAATAATAATAATAATAATAATAATAATAATAATAATAATAATAATAATAATAATAATAATAATAATAATAATAATAAGTCGTTGGAAGGGTTTGGCGGGGGGAGGGTAGAGGAAAGGACCAGGGCTGCGGGTCTTGGGCTGGTTTTGCGTTTTGTGTGTGTGTAGGTGGGGTGGGGGGAAATTAGGGAGTAGATACGAATTGTCAAGGCTGGTTGCAGAGGCGGGGGCATTAGTTCAAGAGCCTTGGGGATTTTTCAGGCGGCGGGAACAGGAGAGGCGGGTGCCTGTCCTTGAGCCTGAAGGGAGTCTCATTGAATATCTGCCAAGGGCCAGACTGTTCGTCCTTGAGGCTTTGTTAACAGGTGCATACTGGGGAGGAGGGGGCTCTGATGACATGTCTTTTGGGGTGGGAGGAGGCACGTGCTCGTAGCAGCCTCCCTTAGTTGCTGCGAAAACTTCCAAGCGCGGCTCTCCCCGCGGCTGTTTCCGCGTTGCCTTTAAAAGACCCTTGCTGCCACCGGCGATTGGATCTGGTCTGTTTCGAGGACTTTTTTCTTATGGGGAAAAGTTTGAAGCTCGTTGCTTTCCCCTTCCTTACTTAATTCGTGATGCGTGTCTAATATAGAGGCTTGAAAGTAACAGTATGACAGAGTTGGAAGGGACCTTGCAGGTCTTCTAGCTATTAAGTTCACCCCTGCTCAAATGTTATGTAGAGACACTAAATGTCTGTGGATGTCTATTTAGAAATTTATAATTGTCTGTTTAGAGCTGAAGAAGTTTCTTGGATAAGAAGCAAAACGTCTTCAAAGAACAAAACCAGAAAGTTCAGTTGCCTCTTGAAAAAGCACCTTGAGATATAGAAACACTATAACATTTCAGAAAAACACTTGTCTTATCTCTTCTTTGAAACCTCCAGTGTTGCAGCATTCACAACTTCTGGAGGCAAACCGATTGTGCTAACTAAATTAAATAAATAAATTAGCTTCAGGATGTACTGTAAACATTTAGGGTCTTTCTCAACCATTGAGTTGTCCTGCTTTCTAGCCATCCTTGACTCAGCAGAAAACCATAAAAGGTGCTGCCCTAGTCCTGATCCTTATACTAAACTGGGTCTGTTGCTGCAGTTTCTAATCCTTGCAGCTATCAGAAACCATCCAAGATAACAAGTGACAAAGACTAAGAGATTATACGTATATGCCTTCAGGATGCCCTTCTTCAGGGTTGCAATAAGTGCAAAATTTATATCAAATGCATCTCACTTACAGAGCAACTCTGTGCAGGCTTAACATCAGTTACAGGAAAGGAGTACATATTTAAGGCTGTCTAATTTGTAGAATGGGATGTAGGTAACACTGTGGGAATGTTGCCAGTATATGTTTGTATGTGCTTAGATTCAGCTAAAAATATGTTTTTAGCTAATGCAAATGTGCAAAGGAACATGGCTTATTTCCAAAAAAAACACTGGAATGGCAACAAAGTGAATTTGCTTCCCTGCCATACTGTACTGCAAAATTCCTTTCTGAGATAATAATAATAAAAATAGATTTTACTTCTTCTGTTTTTCAGATTCTCCCACTCCCCATGCACCTAAATTCAATTCTGCGAACTTTTCAAAATGTTGTGAACTTCCCAAAGGCTTTGTTAAAATGGTTCAGATTTCCTTGCCAATTTGTGTATCATTCTGTGAAAAACTGCAAAAGGAAAGCAAAAGTCTGGGCATAATTTTAAAAGACTTTTCATTGCCATTCATTCATCAGTGTATAGAGTCTTGATAACAGACAGGTTTTATGAATGTGTCATATTTCACTGCAATATGAAAACTAGGCTACAGTTCCAAAAATTTCCCAGATTTCTCCTTGGCTAAAGATTCTGTTATTCCTAACATTATAAATATTACATAGTATTTAAGCCCCATAACTGCTTTAGGGAAGAATTATGTGCCTTGTATATTTTTAAATTTTTAGACGTTCACTGTGCACAGTTTTTCAGTCTCCTGCCTCCTGTGCCATTTGCTTGTTAAACCATGAAGATACTAACAACATGGAGATTTTACATGTAGCAGTATTTCTGGTGGCATAGATCACTAGCCTGTTGTGTAGCATTAATGAAATTAAGACATCCATACACCCTATTCTATATACAGGCAGTCCTTAACTTACAACTGTTTAATGAGGGTCCAAAGTTATGAGGGTATTGAAAAGGATGATTTCCAACTTGTAAAGCACTTCTGACCATTGTAAAATGTCACATCACCGCACATCCATGATCACAATTCATGTCCTTGGCAACTAGCTCACATTTATGACTGGTGTCCCATAAATATGTGATCATGTCTTGCTAATTTTTGCCAATTTCCAGCAAAACAGTGGCAAAAAATACCATTTGTGAGGGTTGTTTGTACTTATAACCATGTGATTCATTAAATCACCACGATTCATTTTATGACTGCTATAAAAATTGTGATAAAGTCACATGATGATTTACAACCACAAAGACTTAAAATTGAAATTTCGGTGTTAATGTAAGTTGAGGACTGCCTCTAGATTCCTCCCATCTTAATTTATTTATATCCCACCTATATTCCTTTTACAAATAATTCAGGGGATAAATATATCCAACATACTTTCTTCCTCTTATTTCCCCAACAACAACCCTGAGAGGTAGGTTGGGCAGAGAGACAGTGATTGGCCCAAAGTCACCTAGCTGGCTTTCATAAGGCAGATTTGAACTCACAGTCTTCTGCTTTCTAACCTGGTGCCTTAACTATTAATCCAGACTGGCTATCTTATTCCCTATTATATTGAAGTAGGGATGCATTTTTTCTAAACCTTAGTCCAGGAACTGAGATCTTGTCGTGGTTAGAAGCATTAAATAGGCGGGAGGAAAGATGATAGCTACAGAGCAAAGCAAAAGCTATTTGGAAAAAAAAAACAGTAGTTCCATCTCAAACACATTTCCTAAATTACCACAGTCCAGTTCTTCTGTAAGAAAGAGATCCAATGATAAAATGTTGCCAAGAGGAAATTTCGGACTTGGGATTAGAATGTGTCTAAAACTATAGGAAAGTAAATATCATTGGCTTATTAATGAAAGAGCAGTAGAAATGTCTATAACTTTCTAGCAGTATTTCTGTTTGTACAAATATATATTTTTGTTTCTGAAATTTATTTTCATTACAGAAAACAGAATTAGAATAGAATTCTTTATTGACCAAGTGTGATTGGACACACAAGGAATTTGTCTTGGTGCAAAAGCTCTCAGTGTAATAAAAGAAAAGATCCATTCGTCAAAAGTCAAGAATCATAAGATACAACATTTAATAATAGTCATAGGGTACAATAAGCAACCAAATCCTACTAGGAAACAGTCAAAATAGAGATAAGGATACAAGCGACAAAGTTACAGTCACAAGTGGGAGGGGATGGGTGATGAGAAATGAGAAGGTAGTAGTAGTGCAGACTTTATAAATAGTTGGACAGTATTGAGGAAATTATTTATTTAGCAAAGTGATGGCTTTCTAGTTGTTCTGGTATGCAGTGCTCTATAGCAGTGCCCCCCAACCTTTTTTGTGCCACAGCCCGGTACCGGCATCACAAAATGATCAGTGGTCCAGTACTGGCATCAGCATGCATGACGAGGCAAGGTGAGCCGAGCGACCGGCCAGCCAGCCGTCCCCCGCTTCTCCCCGCCATCTTCAACTCCTCCTTTGTACCTTTGTCGATGGGCTTTGCTTCAGGACGGTCACTCGGCTCGCCTTGCTTTGGGTGCTGAAAGAATCCTCATGCCTTAGTTTCATTCAAAGCCCCCCCCCCTTCAATGAAACTAAGGCGCGAGGATTCCTTCAGGACCCAAACGCCGCTTTCCAACTGGAAAAGCTCACCCGGAAGCACTTTCTCGTCAAACAAGATGGCGGCGCCCAGCGAACCGGCGGCCCGGTAGGAAATGTGGTTGGGGACCCCTGCTCTATAGCATCATTTTGAGGGAAGGAATTGAAACAGTTTATGTCTGGGATGTGAGGGGTCTGTAAATATTTTCACAGCCTTCTTTTTGACTTGTGCAGTATACAGGTCCTTGATGGAAGGCAGGTTGGTAGTAATTGTGTTGTTGTTTTTTTTGCAGTCCTAATTACTGAAGTCTGTCTTGTTAGGTTGCAGAACCAGGCCAGACAGTTATAGAGGTGCAGATGACAAACTCAATAATTCCTCTGTAGAACTGTATCAGCAGCTCCTTGGGCAGTTTGAGCTTTCTGAGTTGGCACAGAAAGAACATTCTTTGTTGTGCTTTTTTGATGATGTTTTTGATGTTAGGTGTCCATTTTAGATCATGTGATATAATAGAACCTTGAAATTTGAAGGCCTCTACTGTTGATACTGTGTTGTCTAGTATTGTAAGAGGTGATAGTATGAGAGGGTTTCTTCTAAAATCTACCACCATTTCTACGGTTTTGAGTGTGTTCAGTTCCAGATTGTTCCAGTTACACCACAAGGCAAGTTATACAACCTCCTGTCTGTATACAGATTCATCACTGTCTCAAATGAGACCAATCACTGTTGTGTCATCTGCAAACTTCAGTATTTTAACAGATGGATCTTTTGAGATGCAGTCATTGGTATATAGGGAGAAGAAAAGTGGAGAAAGCACACAGCCTTGGGGGATGGGCTGTGCTAATTGTGCAGGTATCAGATGTGATTCTGCCTAGCTTCACCTGCTACTTCCTGTCTGTTAGGAAGCTTATGATCCACTTACAAGTGTGTTCAGGTACCACTAGCTGGATTAGTTTAGTTAGAAGAATGTCTGGAATGATGGTATTGAATGCTGAACTGAAGTCTACAAAGAAGCCCCTTGCGTAGGTATTTGGAGATTCAAGGTGTTGAAGGATGTAGTGCAAAGAAGACTGGCAAAGATGATTAGGGGCCTGGAGGCTAAAACATATGAAGAACGGTTACAAGAACTGGGCATTACTAGTCTAGTGAAAAGAAAGATCGGGGTGACATGATAGCAGTGGATGGAAACTGATCATGGAGAGATTTTACCTAGAAATAAGAACTTCTCTGACGGTGAAAACAATAAACTAATGGAACAGCTTGTCTTCAGAAGTTGTGGGTGCTTCATCACTGGAGGCTTTCAAGAAGAAACTAGACAGCCACTTGTCAGAAATGGTATAGGGTCTCTGTCAGAAGTCTTGAGCCAAATTTCCAAAACTTCAAAAGGAATTATTGAGAGTTAACATGTCCAGCACTGCCTGGATGTCGCCAACTCTAGAGACACATAATTCATTGTCACCCTTGACCCTGGTTGTTCCCCCCGGCCCCCACCCGGGTGTATCATAATTCATAATTTCCAATGAGACACAACCATAGCCAAGAGTCATCCATCATGTTCTCCAGTTAGAATTTTGTGCAGCAGAAATTTCAGTCACCTAGTTACTATCTTTGAAAACTATTTATGGAATGCATTTTCCATTTCCAAGCTGCCGCAGTGCTTTCAAACCCCTTTCCCCCCCTCCCTTTCTGTTGGCAATTCTAAAAAGACCATAGAAATATTTTATGAGTTGACAGTCTCCTGCTTGAACAGGGAGTTGGACTACTAGATGACCTACAAGGTCCCTTCCAACTCTCTTATTGTAAGTCTTCTAAGTCTAAGTTAACCATGGGAAATAGGTTTTTGTGTGTATGTGTGCACGCACACCTTTTAGTCAGTATAGGTTGGACGGTCTGTGCAATCTATACTTTTCTTCTGCAAGACTTTAGAAGTGATTTGTCACTGCCTTCTAGGGCTGAAAAAGTGACTGGTCTAGGATCACCCAGCTGCTTTTGCACCTAAGGTGTGACTAGAACTCACAGTCTCCCAGTTTCTATCCCAGTAGTTTAACCATTGCAACAACCAACTCTAAAATATCCATTATTCTGCCATAAAATCTGCTGTGTACTTAATGAAGCAAACATAGTACATAAACTAATATCTGGGGGTGTTAAATTCTTAATGCTTATCCAATTAATCTATAACCTAAACAGAATGAAGGAGTTGTTTCTGGTATTTTCTGACAGGAAGATACTTTTAAAAGTGTTAATTCAGTGATTGAAACCTGTCTTGTTTTCCTTTTTCCTGCTGCCAGTCTCAGAAAGAAACTTTATGTGTATGTATGTCTATATGTGTGAACAACAACTACTAATTACTCTTGTCATTAAATGCACTGCTTGCGGCATTCTGAGTATTATAAAGATTTAATAGTAAATTGTTTGGATTGGGAATTCAGCACCTAGACTTTAAACACTTTTCTCTCTCTACTATTAAACTGAGTGAACTGTCTACTTCATTTTTTAAAAAAATCTGTTTATTGGATTTTTATTCCATTATAGTTGTACAATGTTTATTATGACTAATTGCACCAAATGAGGAGTTTTGTCTGAGTGTCAGATGAAAACAGATCTTCTCTTCCTCACATACTGAGAGCCATTCTCTGACCTAGTGCCTGAGATTCAGAAGATCCTAACCCTCTTGGCCTTTCAGACAGCCATTAAGACCTGGTTCTTTGGGGGCAAACCTTAGTGAAGCCCAACTGTGACTTGTTTTTGAAATTCTCAGTTATGATGTGATGGTTTTTTTTAATTGTATTTTATACTGCTACATATTGGGGTATAAATTATGATTATTTTTTATGTTTATTAGAGTTACTTGTTTAAGATTTGAGACTGTATAAAATGTCCACAATAAATACATTTAAAATGGAGGTAAGATTCTGTACAACTTTAAATCTTGGGGAGGAGGGGAAAACCTCTTTATATGTTATACCAGGGGTCTTCAAACTTGACAATTTTAAGACTTGTGGACTTCAACTCCCAGAATTCCTCTTCCAGTCATGTTAGCTCAGGAATTCTGGGAGTTGAAGTCCACAAGTCTTAAACTTGCCAAGTTTGAAGGCCCTTGTGTTATACTGTTGGGTGATATATTTTAAAACAATAATAGTTGTTAAAACAAGTAGTTGTTATAAGCTCCTGTATTCCCCTTCACTTTATCCCCACAACATTCCTATGAGCATGTTGGACTGTGAGAAAAAGCCCGTATCAAAGTCCTGCAGTGAGTTTCCATGGCTGAGGGTGGACTGCCCAGGCCTAGTTTAGCATCTTGACCAATGCATCAGGAAGGAAGCTTGTTCCTGTGACACCAAATTCATTAGATTCTGCTGAAGTTTGGCATCTGCATAATACAAAGCATGTTTTCATTTATCCGGGAGAAAAAGGGAGAACTCTGAAATTATTTCAGTCCTGAATGAGTATCTCCAGGCTTCATTTCTGATCTCCTAGAGCCCTGGGATGCAACTGTACTGCTATAATAGCAGTCATGCCACAAAGAAATTGGGAGAAGGGCTTTGATCATCGACATAGAATAACATGTCGAGTGGAAAGGAAGAAGCACTACTGAATTCTGTGACAAATCTGGGTTCTTGGGGTAGCTGAAAAGAGATTTATTTATTGAAAAGATGAGTTTGTCTCTTACATTTCTATTGCTCACTTCAACAATCACTTACTACATTCAAGAAGTGTTAGTATTCTTTGAGATCAGTTTTTCTATATACAATCCAATATAGCTCCTTGAAATTTGGCAAGGATATTCCCCACCAGAGAGGATACTGGACCCACATTCTCTGCCAAGAAAATAAAGAAATAATAGCTTGAATACTCCGACAGCATTTCTATGGAAATGAGTCCGTCTGCTCCCCTTCTAACATTCTAGCATATTTTGAACATTTAATACCATTTTTATGAAGAAGAAAAAAGAAGTTGCCTCATTCATGTTTTACCCAGTGATAGGATTCAAGCATTTGTTCTACTGGTTCTGTAGGCATGGCTTGGTGGGCGTGGCTTGGCTTGATAGGCATGGTAAGGATACTGCAAAATCCCATTCCCTCCGCACCCCACTAACCTGCTTTCCAGCTCCATTCTCCTATGCAGGGCAACAAAAGAAGACCCAGCCGACTAACTGGAACTCGGGAGATAGAGAATAGATGGGGGTGGGGCCAGTCAGGTGGGATTTGCCAGTTCTCCGAACTTAAAATTTCTGCTACCAGTTCTCCAGAATTGGTCAGAACCTGCTGAATACCATCTCTGGTTTTGCCCATATTGGCTCAAGGAACTACATTGAAGACAGGCAACCTCTGGTCAGCAGTGATTTGAATCAGATTGTGTCCTTTCGGCAGCTCCTGTATGTGGTTACATGAGGCAAATCAAACTACATGCTGCCTGGCCCACAACAGACCACTGAATTTCTCTTTCAACCAAAAATAGTGTAGTACTTCATGTACTTGCAAAATATCCTAGAAGAACTTCACTTTTTGGTTCATCATGAACTTACAAACACCAGTGAATTGAAACATCTATAAATTTTAGACATCTGAAACATGAATGTGTGATAATTGAATTAAAATGTTGATAAGAAGGTAATGACTTGACAAGGAAAGCTTTTGGAAGCTGAATTAGGATTTTTTACCCACATTGATATATGAATTGATCTAATTTTTTGTCTTAATTTTCTGGTTAGTATTTTAACTGAAGTTTTTAATGAATATAGTAAAAGCTAATACAAGTTTATATTGCTATGTTTAATAAACAGCAAAAACTAATACAAACTAAAGAAAAACAAAAATAAAAGTTCAGAAGATACAGAAAAATGAAAAAGAAAAAGAAAGGTAGAAGACAGCAAAGACAATACTGTAATGAAGTGGCTTTGAACATTCATGACACATCAAGCATAAGCTAATATACTTTCACTCTCTTTTAAAGTTGCAAATTTTTAAAAAAAGCCTTCCCTTCTCCCTTTTTATTTTTTATCTAATTTTTATCTATATGAAACCCAGAAATCATATTTTCAATCCCAGTTCAGCAAAAGGTCCAGAAATATCAATAGTTTATCCCTGTTCAAGTAGCCCAAATGTATATGTCTTTTTTGCTCTACATAATCTTGATCATTAAAATCATTCTAATGATATTGCAGGATTTGATTTTTCATCATATTTTTGCATTTAAAAGGAGTCTTCAAACCTTTCAGCTACTTTGTAAGTCCCATAAGGAAGCATTGTCTAGGATTTCTTACCACAGCTGTTCCATGTCCAGATCCTTTTCTTGATTTCTCTTTTGTATACACATTTTGGTAATTGCAGTTTCTTCCATGTGTTTGAATTCTATAATGTTTATGTAGGTAAACATTTGTAAAAATTTTCTCATCATGTTCTAAAAGTCTATCTATTGAAATATGTATTGGTTATTAATATATTTTCAGTCCATGTTTCAAAACTCTTTAAGAAAAATTTAGAGCTGGCTTAACCATTTTAACTCTTTCCGCCTCATCCTTTAGTTTTTTATTAGGTCCATTTGCAACCTTCAGTTTCTAATAGGGTTTTAGTTCAGTTTCAGTCATTTCCCACAAGTATATTATTAAATTATCTACTTGTTTTTTTTAAAAAAAAAAACTTACCATAAAAATAACCAATATTCATCTTCCAATCTGTTTTAAACTTTCTTAAATCAAAATCTCCCTTTTTTGCTTTTGTCAATTGTATATTATTTTACAATACAATTTAAACAATTGTATATTATTTTAAATTTCTGCTTAAAATGTATTAAATCCAAATAAAGTAATAGTCGACAGGTGTCATATTAAGCTCACTATTTTGAAGGTCTCTAATATCTATAAAGTTATTAAACTGAACTTTTCTGAATGTGATTAGAAAGTAAGTTTAGCTGGTTTAGGGTCCTTCTAAAACATGCTGTCACTGGTGAGACCTCAGATATCATCTCCCTCAGCCTCTGGTGCCCAGAACCATGGGAGACTGCTATTTTACAGTCTCCTTACAAGGAACTACCATTCAGAGCGCTCATTGGGCAATTTCCCAATCTTTCCTCTTCCAGAGAGATTCAAAGGAGCCAGTCTACTTGCCAGCCTTTCATTCTTTATAGCATTTGTCTACAAAATTTATTTCTGAAATGTAATATTATTATGTGGAGAATCTGGACTGTTTTTTCTTCAGACAACAACTATTTAATAAATACATGTGATGCTATCAATTTTATTGCTGAAATTACATAGTTGTGGAGTAGAATATAGTGTAATTATATTCATAATGAAACCCTCTAAACAGAACATTTGTTTTAATGTGCATTAATGTGTCCCTCAGCACCATTATCAGCTCATGAAGTCATTCCACTTATTTATTATGCCATTGTGGAAAAACCTTATAATATTTAGTAATCTTAAAACCTGAAATAAAAGAGAAGCCAAAATAAGTGCAGTAATATAACAGTGTAGTCCTCAATAATTCAAATCATTTCATATTTGCCAATATCAAATCTGTTCCTAGAGTTCCCTGGAAACATTTTATTAAATAAATTAAAGCAATACTTTGTCTCTCAAAATGTTAATATCATTTTTACTCATATCTATAAAATTACTTGTGCTGGTTCTCCATTTTCAATTTGCCTTTCATTGCCTTTTATGTCTATATTTCCAACTTTATTAAAACTGTTTAGTTTTTATATCTATTAAAGAACATATGTGTTTCACGTAAATCCATTCAGTTGATTGTTAAAAGTGAGACAGAAGGAACCTGTGATTTATCTGAAACAGCATCTAACAGAGTCATTGAGAAGGGAGGGAGGGAGGGAGGAGAGGAGGAGGAGGATAAAGAGGAGAAAGAAAAAGAAAGAAAAGAAAGAATAATCCTTGATTCCAAAAACAAAACATTCTCCTGCCTTCGGCATTTTTCCTCTTCTTTTTCTTTGCAAAGGGCCAGGCTGGGTGTCCCTTGTAAGTTCAATAGTTAAGAAATTTCAGGTTCACTTATCTGGCTTAAAACCATCAAGAATACATTCCTAGAAGAGGCTAAATTTTAATCTTGTGCCCATGGGGGTGCTGAAAATGGCTGTATGTATTATTTGTTCAGTGCCACCCTAGCTTGGAACAGTTGCTCAATGAATGGTGAAAAGAACACAGACACTGTTTTGGCAGTCTGGCTAAATTATCAGACCTTCCACACAAAATGCACACTGAAGTTCTTCAGAGAGATAGGGAAAGATGAGCAATTCTCCAGTCAATCCTTTTGTAATGATAGAAGACAAAAATGCTTCAGACAATCCCTCCATCACATGAAGATAAAGGAGGCAGAAGAGGAAGCATATTCAGACTTGCATAATTCTATTACTATAGCTGTTCTAATAAAAATAGTTTTAGGCCTATAGGGTGTCTGTTTCTTAATTTAGTCTACCTTATGGAGCTGACATAAGATAGCTGAGGGCTACCTCTTTTAGGGGAACCCTATCTGTTTTCCACTTAGGGTAGTCTTCATCTAATTTTTATGTTAGGGAGTCAAATGTATTTATTTGAAATATATGCCTGGAGGATGCTAGATAGAGAATTTTTTTCTCAAAGTGAAGAATCCTGAAAAGTGAATTTCTTGGTCCACCATCAATAGGTGGCGCAGAGCATCTATGATCCTGACACATTCCTTCAATGACAAGCAGGTACCAAGGGAAACTGTGGCTCACTCTGTTAGAGAAGCAGCAACTTTTACAGCATTAGATGTAGGGTTCCTCTAGAACAGAGGTCCCCAACCCCCGGTCCGAGGACTGGCCCAGGTCTGCAACATGACAGAAACTAATCCGCACAAACAAGTGACGTGTCAGGGTTCCAAATAACAGCCCAAATGGAATCAAAACTCCAAGGACAGAGGCTTCCTCAAAGTACAGAGTTATTAGAAATGTCATATTGGCACAGCTGGTGAAAAACCGACTTTGAAGTCCCCTGGGTTTTCTCCACCCAATTCAAAGTCCAAAGCGCTCCCTTCCCATTACACACAACCATCACAGGCCCCAATTAGGTCACACTCTCCCTCCTGGGTGACTTCCCTCCAGGCCTCTCCAGGTGCTGGTGGGAATGTCCTTGGTTCCCAGAAGAATGAATGTTATTTTGGCTACACATTCCCCTCAGCTATCTCTACTCCCTCATCCATGGGATGCAGGCAGCATGTGAAACCTCTCTCCATGGAACTGGTCCTTGGTGCCCAAAAGGTTGGGGCTACTGCTCTAGAAGATATAACTCAAATTATTTCAGTAGTTGCTTGCTCAGTTTTATATCTCTGATTTGATTTTTTTTTTTGTAAGCAACATCTCTCTTATAGATGTATGAGCAAATGGAATAGCCTGAGATCGTTTGATTGTTTCTTTTATATATCTAATGCTATATATCTGTGTATTGCATTAAAGGCTTGTGACAGAGATCTGCAATGTGGTGGAGGCATGTGCTGTGCTGTTAGTCTCTGGATCCAAAGTCTTCGAATTTGCACACCAATGGGCATCTTTGGAGAAGACTGTCATCCTTTAAGTCATAAAGTTAGTCTATTATGTAATATTCTAGTTCTTGTATAATGTTAAATATAGAAAAAAATTAATAGAAATATTAGCAATAAACCAAACTGTATAAAATAATATTCTTTCTACAAAAGTTAAGAAAGTTTTTTATCATTATTCCTATTATACGATATCCTTATAAAAGATCTAAGGTGAACTAGTATTTTGCATTCTAGAACTTAATCAGCATGTTATTATCTGCTTTTACTTTATCTTGTCTCATTTAACCATTTTTTTTAAAGAGAAAGACCAACTATTAGGATATTTAGGCCCTTATGTTCTTCTAGACAGAGAAGATTATTTAAAAATCACATTTGAAACACACATTTCTTTGATCTGGGGCAAGCAACATAGTATCTTTCAGATGGATTTGAATTTGAACTCAACCAAGACAAAATGGGAGATGTGATCACAAACATCTGGAAGGAATCAGGTCATCTATTCCTTATATTGGGGTACTTCTTTTAAATTGAGTGCTTTCATTTCTATTGGGCTCCTAATTGCCACCTTTCTGAACTGAATTATGATGGTTACAATGACTAAAGTTCCTCTTATAATACCTAAAGATATCCAGTGTTAGCTAAATAATTTTACATAGAATGTGATGTAAAAGGATGTTAAACAAATATTTTTATTTTTATTTCAAAAACTTCCTTTAACTTCTAAGTTAAAGTTGAATCCAGACTGTTAGTTGCACAATCCCCATTGAAATAAGTGGGAACAAAAACCACAAAGTTGTAGCATAAATTTCAGTGGATCAATTGTCCTTTTAACTTAAGCTTTTTAATTTTTAATTTGATTTAAACTTCTGAAATTTCTGAATGTGTTACAGTTGCACCTCCAGAATTCACATTCTTAGAGCAGAAGATTGGAAAAGGCACCATTATATCATGAATGTATTTATTAACTGATAGATTTAAACACATTTACATATCCTATTTATTGCCTGTTATGCAGACAGAATAATTTCTTTTTTGTATTTACTGGTTCATTCCTCCTTATTAATCATGATTATTTACTACAATTTGTTTTCTAGTACATCCAGTATCGCTTCTTTAAGGAGACAGAGAAAATGATAAAATATTTGTAACTAACAGAAGTATCTTGCTATCTACCAAAGACACTCACAACTTGGGTAACCAACTTATAATGTGTAGTTGGTTGAAGCTATTGAAATGCTTTATCTAGCAAACTGCCACGTGGGAGTTAGCTAATATTTGAACTGATTCTTCAAAGCTGATGCTTTCATAATGTAACCATGCTATGGAAATAGTTAATATTGCCATATGCTACAAAGAAGATAGAATAACTGATATGGCATATCTATGAAACAGCTCGAAGTGTGGAAAGTACATTAATGGGCACTGAATCAAAACATTGCTCAGTTTTGGGGGGAGTCACTCTATGTCTTAACTCTAAAATATTTCTTTCCAGGTTCCATTTTGGGGAAGAAGAATGCATCACAGCTGTCCCTGTGAACCTAACTTGGCTTGTGTCCAGATTTCTCCAAGCAAATACAAATGTTTACCAGAGTTCAAAAATGATGACATCTATTTTTAGCAGAAGGATGATGAAGAATTATGTATCATTGCATATTTCATGAATGAAGACCCCCATTTGTTACTGTGATGACATTGTTTCACAGAAGAAATTTAGAGTATACTTTCTAGCCTTATTATTAAGATACTATACTTAAGATCAGCCCAAGAGTTTTTGTTAGATAAGTACAGTTTCTTTATATTTGTATCCGCTCAAATAAGGATGGGCTGAGGTAGGCCTGTATAATATGAGCGATGCTAGCTGGAATACAGCCCATCATCTATGCTTGGCAGACCAAGGAGACCCAATTCATTTTTCTGGGTACAAAAATATTATTGGCAATGTCATAAAAATAGGCAAATTGGGCCACAAGTAGAGCACACCTAGAAAAAAGTCATATTATTGTCGAATTGTCTTCCCATTAAAATACTCTAATCAGTCACCCAGTCCATTCAGTATCCAGTATCATCAAATCATTTTTTTAATTGGAGGGTTTTCTTTAGCCTGCCAAACTGAAATGAACACATCAATGTTACTGATTACAGGAAAAAAAAATAAAAAGCAAAGAAATCTTCACATCCAATTCCTGGTGGATTTGCACTAGCAAGTTTGGAAAGAAAACAAGCATTTTTTCTATTAGAAGCTCTGGTCTTTTAGGGAAAAATAACATGAAATTCTTTGTATTGATATCAGTGAGAAATAATTAATTTATATTAGCTCCGTAAATAGGATGGATACAATGCTGGTAAAGGTGTGTGTCAGATTGTGTATATACGTGTTTATGTTGCTGCACTTTGGAGGTACAGTTAGAATGCCTATTTCCTATTTGGGAATGTTGGTTTATACTGGACAACATGCGCCCCATTGGATTATTATTTTAGAGATACTTCCTTACCTGAATCAAGAAAGAATGACCATGGGTGGGCAAAAAACCAATGGGAGCAGGAGCAACTTTCAACTTCCTGCTGGCTCCCCCAATGAGTTTTCTTGTGGGAAACTGGCAGAGAGCATTCCCTTCCCTTCTCCCTTTCCCCTTCTCCATCATTATCTTCCTTCTCTTTCTCCCACCCCTTCTTCCTTCCCTTCCACTGTTTTTTCTATGCTTCCATCCTTTCTTCTCTCCCTCCTTCCTCTTTCCTTCCCTGCCTCATTCCTGCCTTACTTTCATTCTGTCATTATTTTTCTTCCTTCTTTCTCTCTCTCAAATTCCTGCCAACTTTCCCATTTACTTTGCTTGTGGGAAGCTTGCAGGGAGAAAGTCAGTGGACAAGCCAGTAGGAAGTTACAAGTCCGAGAACATCAGGCAGGTAAGTGGGGGAAGGAGGGAGGGAGGAAGGAAAAGGGATGCATGAGAGGTGCCACGTGGTTTGGGAGGGGTTGGGTGTACATCACAGGTAACACATGGCATAAGGATGGGTGGCATAGTCTAAGAAAGGTATCTTGTTGAGAGGTATCATGTGGGTTGTGCTGAAGGGGGTGGGGGCAATGCAGATCAAGAAGAATGAGTGGATCATAGGGATGTGTAAGAGATGCTGCACAGTCAAGTAGGGCATGCAAGGGGTTGTAGAGGGAAGAAGAATGTGAGAATGGTGCAGGGGTGTGTGTGAGAGGTGCCGTATCAGTTGGGGATAGCATGCAAGGCGGTGGCATGAGTTAGGAAGTGTGCCTGAGATTGCTTGGAAGATCACAAGAAGCATCATGCAAGTTAGGGACAACACTCAGAGGGCAGTGTAGGTTGGGAAGGGTGCACAAGAAATGCCAAATTGGGGAGCAGTACAGTCAGGAAGGGCATATGGGGGTGCACAAAAATGCTGTGTGAGTCAGGGAAGGCACACAATGGGAGCAGGTCAGATTATGGGAGTGCAGGTGTAGCAACAGACAATAGCATTGAAGCAGCCACAACTTCTTCAAATTTCATTCTTAAGCAACAGTTGCTTAAGATATTTCAATTACAAATTTGCTGTACTAAGTATGCTTTTCTTTAAAAATAGACAACATGTTGCTTTTGGTTGAAACAAAATTGTTAAAACCAATAATCTGCACCGCAGAACTTAAATTTTGGAAGAATCATTTAAAATAAAATCATATAATGAAAATGAGGAAAAGAATTATCTAGTATAAATAGAACCTGAAATCCGGTTTCCTGTTATATTTCTTAAAATCTGAAAATCTTTTGAAGCCTCTGACTTCATATGTAAATACTGATATGCAAAGGTTTCTGTATCAGAATAATAAAATTAAAATATTTTGTTGAGGTCTGCATTGTTATTTTTACATATAGTTTTTATCTTGTAAAAGTTGTCATTCACCAACATATTCAGAAAACATTCTAAAAACATGTAGGTGCTAAGGAATTCACAAGGTTTAACACAAAAAAAAGTTTAGCTTAAAATATGGCCTATTAAATTTAAGATGTTTTTCCAATTTTTCCAATATATGAAAATTCTGAATATATTATAAAGCTTCATAGATAAGTTAACAATAATCAGAAAAATCATAAACATATTCATTTAGAAATAAATCTGATTGAGTATGAGTAAATGTTGGGTGTTGAGAACTTCCTTACCATATTTTGTTTCTGCATTTTCTTTGTTTAGAGAGATAAGATCTGTTAAGTATTTCAAAAAAATATGAACTATAAAAGTGAAACAGAATTACACATATATTTGACAGTATATAGGCAAACAGTAAGTAAGTAGCTAAAGCCAGATATTTGCTATTTTAAGTGAGGCTACTAAAAACTGCATAGTCAATATAAGCTTACTCTAAATGGATAGTAAAGCATTGGATGTATCACATCAGAATATCTTGCTTGCATTAAAGTAGCATTGTCAGGGAAAATCTAGCTTAATCCTTCCAACTAACATGTACATTATTAGGAAATTCAGAGAAATCTTAATGCCAGATTTGATTCACTCTGAACTAATTAAAAAAAACAGTGTAGGAATAATCATAACATGGTTCTGATTAGCTAGTAAATTTGAAGATGTGACCAAATTATTTCTACTAACAGGGTAAAGAACCTTTATTGCTCTATTCCTAGAAATTGATTTTAGATAAAAGAAAATACCCAAATATAATCATGCATTTGTTGAAGGAAAAACATTTCTTAGCTCCCCAAATGTACTCTGCTTTACTAGCTAAATGGTTAAAATTCTTGCAAAACAGATTTGGAGAAAATGAAAGGTAGAGGAAATGCATAAGCTTAAATCTGCTTAGGTTTATAAGAAAGCTAAATGTTTCAGAGAATGTCTAGAAAACCAGTTACGGCACATAAACTTGCATAGAATCTTTAGAATGAATGAATTTGGAAATAATTTGGTTAAACCATTTCAGGCTTTTCTTTCTATTACTTGTGTTCTGTAGCACTTCAGGTTTGTTTTATCCTCTTTAATTGCCTCTAATAATCTACCCATTGCTGGAAGAACTTAGTCTCCCTCAAAACTGTCTTATTTCTTCAGTGCTTGCTTATTTTTCAAAATGCATAAGTAGATCAAATGCCATAGTGCACTCCACTGAGGTCTTTGCTTTCTGTCATTTGCAATATTGTGAAGAGACCAAGAAGCATACAATAAAATATATAAAGTGGAACAGCAATAAAATTGTTTTGGATTCATGGAACGACGAAAGAGAATTTAGTCAGGTGCAGTGCTTCATATAGCTCATATCTTGTCAGAGCAATGCTGCCTTTTATCAACTAGCAAACTATTTTTCAGGCAGGCATTGATTGTGTGAATGGAATTCATCAGCCAAACACGTCAAGAGGAAAGAACTGTCCTTGCTCCAAGGTCTCTCATGACAGTTGAGAACGAATGCAAAAACAGATGACAAAATGATGATGCTTTATCAATGGCTCTCGATCAGTGGGAAACGGCAAGGAGAAAAAAAGGAGGGGGGGGGAATCTTTATATAAATCTTGAACTTCTATTATATGATTCGTTAATACCTGATTGGGAAAATGGTTAGTCTAAGGGGACATCTTAATTAAACCTAAATAGGTCAGTTTCTAATTTCTAGTTGACATTTCTAATGCAATCAACAACCCATCTAAAGTACCTGTCAATCTTGAAAGCCATTTTTTACTTGGAAGCTTTGAGGCTGCCAATTTAGTGCCTGGAGATTTGGGAGGGGGCATTTCATAGTGAGGTAGAAGATTAAACTCAGCAACATTCTTTCTCAGAGTCAAGGACATGTTGTCCTGCACCTGGAGGAGAGTGTCTGGAGGAATGTCTCCAGATGGGACGGTGATTTGATTGGGCCATATGAGGGACTGATTGGTGCAGGGCATGGATTTTTTATTTTCTTTTGGGGAAGGGAAAACCTGAAACTCTTAGATTTGGGTTTTCCCAGGCATGCCAATATGACAATTTATAAAATGGAACTTTGAGGAAAAGCCTGTCTCGGAGTTTATTGGTTTGGAGTTGGTTAGTTGGAATGCTGACAGTATCTTGTTTCAATCTTCAAGGAAAAATAGACAGTGATGATACTAACCTCCAGTACAACTGAATTGTATTGATTTTTCTGTTTCAAAGATATATGAATATATGGGGAAACTATGGAGATAAAGAATTTTCATAAATATCCAAAGCTGTATTATTGAGGTAAGTTTTCCAAATTTTGCCATATAATAATGCTACTGGCTTTAATTCTTTAAATTTTCAAGAATAACAATGCGTCTTTGATGAATAAAGACATGAAGTCTGCCCTCTTATGTCATGTCAAATGGAGACTAATGCTGATAGTAGATTTAGTTCTGGGGTAGCATTGTCTAAATTGGTGTTTCTCAAACTTGGCAACTTTAAGATGTGAGGACTTGAACTTCTAGAATTCTCCAACCAGCCATGTTGGCTGGTGAATTCTGGGAATTGAAGTCTACGTGTTTTAAAATTGCTTAGTTGGAAAACACTAGTCTAAATTGTTAGGCGTCTATTGCTTTGTACGAGAAGCTGACCCAAAACAATAGAAAACTTTATTACTTCTAGAATAGAAGATAAAATTTATGTTAGAAATGCTAATTAAAACATGGTTTTATTTCTTAAAATAAAATTATAGTTGTTTTAATTGTGAAGTTGGTGAGAATCTGAAAGTTGGTCTACATACAAATCAAGCATGTGGTCAGTTTTATTTTTATTTTTGTTATCCATCATTGGATAATACATATATAAGAAAAACTAATCCTTTTCAGAGTTAATAGTTGATTTAGTCCAATCTCCAGCAATGGATATTAACCATTTCTACTTAAGTTAAAAAATAAAAGTGATAAAACAAAGATGCAAATTAAATTTTGAAAAGAAAAAAGATATAAGAGCATGAATAACTATATTTCAAGAGAAGCAAAAGCAAGAAGTCAAACAACTTCCAGAGCAGTTATTGATATTTAGAAAAAGAACATTGATACCTTTTGATTTCCTAAATTTTGCTCATAATTTCAAAGAATCAGCAAACCCTATCTGCTAAACAAGATGAAGAAAAATATTGTTCATAAAAGTGCCCAAAATATAACAAGTACAAAGGAGTTTGCAAGGGAGTTGCTGCATTGTGGGGGAGATCTGCTAATTTTCAGGATGATTATTTGATTGCTTGTGTGGAGCTATGTAGCTTTTTTGGCTGCAGAGATGTTTGCTTCTTTGCTGAGCAGATGGTCTGAGCTCATCACCAGGATAACAAATAGAAACATAATTTTTTCAAAGGAGGAAAACTGGGAGGGAGGCAATTTGATTTACCTCCAGAGACTAAGCTTCAAAGGAAACCAGGACTTCACACTCTGGATTTATAACACGGGTGGAGGGGTCCTTTTATATTCATACAATCTAAGAGCTAGAAGGGAAACTAACTTATCCCACCTAATTTTGCCGGAAAGTAGGAATCCAAAAGAAGCGCAAAATCTCTAGCAGGAAAAGAGAAGGATAATAATAAAAATGCAGTCAATCAGTCATCCAATGAAAGGACCTCAAGACAAAAGTAAATTAACAACTCAATAGGAACTTGTTTAGATATTTTCAAAGTTGAAAACCAGCCTGGAAACTGTTAATGAGTTAGATGACGAAGGGGTGAAAGGGGTACTTGGAGGATATGAAGACTGTAGAGGAATGATAAGAATGTTGTGCAGATATGAGACAATTATACTAGCAATGCTGCTTTTATCTCAGAGTGAATCAGAAGAACTAAAGCAAACTGGACGTCTGGAAAGATTGCCCAATAAAAAATCAGGCTGTCTGCATTTGCCTTTAATTCTCCTCTCCTCTTCAAGTAGGGAGTAGAAGAGGAACTCGTCAAACTTGCAAATTATACTAAGGTGGCAGGAATAGCCAACCGTTAGGTCTTAGACAAGAAAACCCAAAAGTACAGGTACTGATTAGGTGAAACCTGGCTTAACAGCAGTAATTGTGAGAGGAATCTTGAAGTCCTAGTGGACAACCAAATAAATATGAGTAAGCAGCGTGCAGCAGCAGCCAAAAAAGCCAATGCAGTCCTAGGTTGCATTAATAGAGGAATTGAATCAAGATTACATGAGATATTATACCACTCTATAAAACCTTAGTAAGGCCATACGTGGAATACTGCATCCAGTTTTGGTCATCGCACTATAAAAACGATGTTGAGACTCTATAAAGAGTGCAGAGAAGAGAAACAAAGATGATTAGGGGACTGGAGGCTAAAACATATAAAGAATAGTGGCACGATCTGGGCATGGCTATTCTCATGAAGAGAAGGACCAGGGATGACATGACAGCAGCATTCCAATATTTGATGGACCAAAGGCCAGACACAGAACATGGATAGAAACATGAATAGAAACAGACATGGATAGAAACTAATCAAGGAGATATTCAACCTAGAAATAAAAAAAATTCTGACAGCGGGAACAATCAATGGAACAGCTTGCCTTCAGAAGTTGTGGGTGCTTCATCACTGGAGGCTTTCAAGAAGAGACTGGACGGCCACTTGTCAGAAATGGTGTAGGGTCTGCTGCATGAGCAGGGCGTTGGACTAAAAGACCAACAAGGTCCTTTCCAAATCTATTATGTTGTTCTGTTATGCAAATATAACTGAGAGATGCAAAACTGCTGAGACACACATTTGAAAGACCTACTCTTAAAATAGAGGACAGACTGGTCCACCCCATGGAAAAAAAGCCCATTCATAAATCATACCTAACCTCAGCCCAGCAAATGGAAATATTTTCTTTTTACAATTCTGGATACCTCCAGCTGAACCACAAATAAATTTGTTAACATACAACACAGCCTAGAACACAGAGACTACAAAGATGTAGAGTTACTTCTGCTAAATGTGGAAAATCCCACACGGAAGAACCCTCAACTGCAAAAAAAACAGTATGCAATAGATTTCAAAACCCCATAGCAATAAAATCCTCCTTTGATTTACTTGTGTCATTGAAACTGCTCAGCTGCTTTCTTTTCATCCACCTTCTAGAGCTGGGTGACAGATGAATAGACTGAGGATTTTGATAGAATGAACTAGCATGCTATTAAATCACTCCACTTTCTCTGGCTGTCAAAAAGTGCCATGAATTTCAGTCTGAAAACTTTATTTTTCAGCATAGTAAGGTAGCGCTTTTTCCCTACAAAAATGGCAGTGTTAAAATGCTATTTTTGTTTCAGAAGTGACAGAAGGATGCAAGGGTTAATATCTCTAGTATGATCTGTGATTCATTCTGTTTTGATAAAAAAGAACAAGCACATAGACGCATCCATACTGCTTTCAAAGAAAAATACATGAGTCATTAGTAAGCAGGAGGTTTTACAATTTAGAAGTGCACAAAGGTACAATTTTATGAACAAGGTGTGCTGCATTAATGTAAATAAATTGTGAATAAAAATTTTATGCAAATAATTAAGGGTTAGAAATTATAATAGGTTTCCACTGTTTCAAAACAAATATTATTCCTACTAGAATTATAGTTTGTAAACCTAAAGTCTCAAAATGTTCCACCATTATTTTTTATTTATTATTAAACTTTGATGTCAGTCATCTCACCGAAGCATTACTGAAAATGTCAGAATAAATATTTGAAAATTGAAACACACATGTATCTTTAAATAAAAATGTGTCCACCACTCATAGACTCTGGGCTTCCTCTTCTTTCATTCCTTATATCTCTTATGTCCTGGAAGAGAGCCTACCTTCTCCAGGTTCATCATATTATCTGCCTGTCTCATCCCATGGAAGATATTCTTCTTGAAAAATTATGTTGAGAAAAAAAAATCGATATTAAAGTAAGCTAGCTTTTTTTTTTATGTTATACCATTTCTAAATGTTGTCTACTGACAGGAAAAGATTTTTCATAGCACCTTCTCTTTGGTCCTCTTTATTTAATGTTATTTAACTGGAGATGTCAAAGTGTGAATCTAGACTGTTTTGGTCAACCTTGAGCTTCCTTGCTGTCTTAGGGAAGGGGCCACAAGCCAAATAAAGTAATCTAGACTGGGCTTCCGGTTTGAAGTCTCTTCGGCGACAATCAGAAATCCGCAATCGTGCGCGGTTTCAGTCTGGGCTCACCGCTGGAGCAACCCGAGCCGGCTGGTTCGGGGCTAAGCCACCCCGTAGAGGTGGTGAAGAGGGGGGAGACCGCCACATCTCTCCTCTTCAGCTGGCCATTAATCCCTTTCCCGAAGGTGGTTTTGTGATGTGAGATTGCAGCTGCTTCTTCCTTTTAACTGCCTGAAAGAAGACACCTGCACAATAATCCTACCAGCAGACAAGGGCAATGCGACAGTGGTAATGAACACATCTGACTACCAAACCAAGCTAACCAACCTACTCCAAGACCCCACATACAAACCCCAAAGACAGACCCCACCACCTACCTAGAAAAAACTACCAAATCCAAAATAAAAACCTCCCCATCAGTGAAGAAATCCAGCAAAGAATCATACCCAGAGAAAATCATCCAGATGCCCCAAGCTTTATGGTCTCCCCAAGATACACAAAGAAGGAACCCACTCAGACCAATAGTCAGCTCCATAGGCTCACCTCTACAAAACCTGGCCAAATTTCTCGCCAAACAACTACAACCCTATGCAGAATCCATCAACTCACATGTAAGAAACTCATTCCAGTTCATCGAAATCATAAAGAAACAAAACTTACAACCCAGCGACCTACTAGTAAGCTTCGATGTCATATCCCTCTTCACCCAAATACCAATAAAAGAAGCCTTGACAGCCATCCAAAACAAATACAACCCCCAAGCACATCCTAGATCTGACCAACCACTGCCTATCCAATACATACTTCACCTACAATGGACAAAAATACAAACAAATAGAAGGAGCACCCATGGGATCACCCTCTCACCTGTCATCGCAAACCTCTACATGGAACACTTTGAAACACAAGCTCTAGAAAATACGACCACAAACCCAAACTCTGGCTCAGATACGTAGATGACACCTTCATAATCTGGCCACATGGGAAAGAAAAACTAAACAAGTTCCTCACACACCTCAACAGCCTACACCCCAAGATACAATTCACCATGGAAACAGAAACCAACAATCAACTTCCCTTCCTAGATGTCTTGGTATACAAAAGATCCAATGGCTCCCTAGGACACACCATCTACCAAAAGAAAACACATACAAACCGCTATCTACATGCACTCTCACACCACCACCCAGCACAGATCAATTCCGTAGCCAAAACACTCATCTCCAGAACAAAATGCTTAGCCGATGAACAACACCAAAAGCTGAACTACACACCCTCACCAACGTACTTACAGCCAATGGATTCCAAAACACAAGATTACCCACCTAATCCACAAAGAAACCCCAACCAAAATCCAAGACAGAGAACAAGAAAACGGCAAAGCCCTCCTCCCATATATAAAAGGCACTACAGACAGAATCAGCAAGATCCTCCAAAAACACAATATTAAAACAACATTCTGCACAAACAGAAAAATATCCACCATCCTAAGAAACCCCAAAGACAGAGTCGAATTAGAAAACCAAGGAGTATACGAAATCCCCTGCACTGCCTGCCCTGCCACATACATTGGACAGACTAACAGAAGAATTAGTGCACGCATTGAAGAACATAAGAACTCAATCAAAAAAGAAGAAACGACCTCTTCCCTGGTCCAACACCTCAAAGCCACAGGACATAAAATTAACTTTAAAAATACCAGAACTATTGCCAAAACCGAACACTTCAACAGCAGAATAATCAGAGAAGCCATAGAAATAGAAAAACGCCCACACAGCATGAACAAACGAGATGACACCTCCCGCCTCCCAGCCATTTGGAAACCCGCCCTCATGAACAGACGAATACCTGCAACCTCACCACTGCCCACTCCAAACCCCTCCGAGCCATACATGAAGCAAGCCGACACCAACTATGGAGATGCAGCCGACCTCGAACTCGAGCCGGGCAGCAAGAAATCCAGCCAATCAGAACACGGCCAACCCCCAACCAATCAAAACACAGCCAGGCCCCCACCAATGAGAAGACACCCCACCCAATCAGAACACAGCCAAGCCCCCACCCATTCAAATCCCACCCCCACTGACAGTTAGAAAGAAAAAAGCAGCTGCAACCTCACATCACTCTGAAAAGCAAGAGCCAAAGACAGAGGCCTGATGATGATGAATGAGACTTCATCGAAACGTTGCCTAGACACTTTGAATCTTACGCGGAGAAAACCCGAACAACCAAAGATCCATATATATATATATATATATATACACACATACACACACATACACACACACACACACACACACACACACATGTGGTTTACAGTTTTCTGTTGCAAAATATGCTTACTCACACTAGTGTATGGAAATTTCACTGTGTACTAAATACAATGTGATTTATGTTCAACAAGCAATATTTATAATTTCTAAACTTGAATGCATATCATGGATTAAGAGTTTGTATCTTTCAATAGTTACACACCAAACAGAAGTTATGAAAAGCAAATTCCTCACAGATTTGCTTCCTCACAAATTAACTTAGAATAGAAAAGTATAGAGAGACGCCTTTGTTCCAATTTATTTACTACTGTTGAATATTCAGCATTTGGATCAAAACTAATGAAATATGATAGATGGAGCTCCTTGTTGAATGTACTTTTACGTTTTGCATAGAACGACCAGATTCCAACCTACTTTGTTTTATATTGCATTTTACTGTGACTATATTGTGAACTGCCCAATCACTTTGGATTGAGGTAGTGTCTAAATTGAATTAAATAAACATGCATTCATCCAGATTTTGTTATCTGCAAACAGGTTGTGCAGGGTTGTTGTTGCTCTTGTTGTTTTGCAATTTCAAAAACATGAAATAAAAAATAGAAAACCATATAAACATGTATTGAATATACAGCGTTTGGAAGGGATGCCTCTCTTAAGCCTCTTTTCCCTTTTACAAATTAACTGCATTTGCACATTAACATTATTAAACAATGACTTATTGAATTAAGCCAAGAATCTGGATTTGCACAGCATCAGATAAAATGCAAGCCAGATTCATATTGCAGCAGCAACTAGCCAACTGCATTTTAGTCTAATAAGCTATATGTCACTTGTCTGTTTAAACCTTATTTTAGGAATTAATATTGCTTTGTCCCAATTTTATAAAATATATTTTTGAATTATATTTAACCTCTAGAAGTTTTGGGACCATTCATAACCTAGTGAGTTTTAACCATTTTAGTTTTCCAGTTTACTATGAGTGCCTCTAAATAATTTATGTAATTTGTAGATTATGTTAGCCCTATCAATGTCCTGTTGTCTAGCTTGTCTCCCAATATTATATTAAAATGTAGACAATAACCATATTTATATTAATTTATGGTCTTTTTGGATGATTACAGATTGCAAAAATTAAGATCAGGAAATATGAAAACATCGACATTTTATTGCTTTGTGTCTAGTGTGGATCTGAAGTTACATCATCTCAATTTTGCTTAATGAACTCGTTGAATTATCAAAAGCATGTGTGGTTGAGTTTCTACATTGCAATCTTGCATAAGCTTAATGATGGGGGTCATTAGAGGGGCCACTTCTCCCCAATTTTATCTAGCAGTCCCCTTAGCTGTGGCTGAAGGGGCATGTTGCAGGTTCCTAATATTGGAGGATCTAGAAGGAGGTTCTTTTCTGCTACTATACCTACCATTTCCCCCAAGGTTAGGGTGGTATCCTGAAAAGGCCTGAAGATCTGGCTTGCTATCTGGTCTGGGGATCAGGTAGTGGTAGCCTTATAAATGGTTGTACTGTTCCTGAATTGACTGTGCTTGTGCATTCATTATATGGTGTTTGCATTGTTTTAATGTTTCTAACCTTGTATGGTTATTTTTGCCTTTTTTGCTTTCTTCTTTTTTTTTATTGTGTTTTCATTTTATAAACTGCCCAGAATTACATATTTGAGATGGCAGCTATCTAAATAAAATCAATAAATTCAGTGACAGTGGCACTGAATGCCCTGTTGGGAAGATCTAAGGCAACAGATTAAAGTAGAATTTCGGGGAGGAAATCTGTGTGGGTGCTAAGAGTTGAAATGACTTGATAGCACATCATCAGCTTCAGTAGAAAGTTCACTTGAATCAAAGGGATGAGAGCTTTTTCTAAAAAGGATGGCAATTCAGGAATGTAAGAAATAAGATTTCACATAAAAGTTTAAATACTTTAAACAGATTGTATGTGTTTCCATTTCCTTATTTCTTAAAAACCCACATTGCTTCTTACTATGATGTCAGTTATGTATTATGAAACATTGCAACATTTCCATTTTTGAAAGTTCTGGAAGAGGTATGATTTTTGATCATTCAGTTTTGAACACCTTTGGCTTCTTTGGTATTAAAAATAGATTTAAAAAAGAGGCTGTTAGCTTATTTTCTAAAAGTAAATCGGGACATTTTAAAGGTTATTTTAAAAGCTTTAAAAATTCATAACCTGCATCTTTAAAAATGCTAGGGCTTGGAAATTTAAAATACACTAGCAACTGTGCAAACAAATAAACAGATAAGCAATTATGCACAGGAATTGCTTTGTCTACTAAATTTTGCAATCCAGAATTGTCTAGAGACTCTTCTGGCACTAGCAGATGAGCAACTATTTTTAAATAGAAATTACATTGGGCAGATATGTATGTCAGGGAGAAGGTAGTCATTTTACTTATGTCCTAAAATATCATTAACATTATTATAATATAAAAACATAATTCTATTTATAAGTAGTCAAAAATAAATACAACTTCTTTATTAGGTCACCTTGTCACTACTCAATTAGACTACTATAATGTGTTCTACATAAGGCTGCCTTTAGAAGTCATTGCATTTTGTCCAGCAGTCACAATTTATTAGATCCATGCTGCAGAACCCATGTCAGCTTCCAGTGCAACTTAAAGTGCTAGTGTTAACCTATAAAGTCCTTTATGGTTTGGCACTAAGTACCTTCAGGGCTACATTAGAATTGCTTCCACTGACTTGAACTTGCCAGGAAAAGCAAGAAGTGTGGGTTCTCCTCTCTGAGGAGGTGTGGGCAACTGAGGCATGAAAGGGGCTGTTTTTATATTAAACTAACCCTGGCTCTAGCTACTTTCCAAAAGCATTTAAAATGAACTCTTCTAGACAAGGTTGGCGCTTGATGCCTGTCTTCTGTTTTTCTTGGACTGGATTTTGTGGTTTGGTACTTTGTTTTTGGGTGTTACTGGATTATGGTTCCATTTGTGAAATGGGTGGCTACATAAATTAAATACATAACTGTTTTAAAATCTGTATTTTGTGAAACCAATGAGAATCATATGAGAGCATACTGGGATAGATGGAAGAAAAAAATTAAAGTCTAGTTTGTTCACTAACTTCCTGGACAAGTGTAAGGTAGTAGTCCACCATTGCCTTCTTCCATATTGTAGACAACACCCTGAGATTTTCTGGACATTTCCCATCCAAGTCCCAATTAGTTGTGATCCTACTTAACTTTCTAAAATAAGAGATGGTCCTATGGGCTCAGATTGTGATCTAAGGTGTGATTTTCTTAAAAAAATGTTGTTTGAATGGTCTGTAGGCAAATCCTGCTTATTTAAAGAGAAGGCAGCAAAGCATACCCAGACATTTAAATTCATGTATGTACAAAAACTGGAGTGTTTTATTAAAACAGTTGAAATATACAAGTGTTATCCAGTTTGTAGATAGGAACTTATAAAGCCAATAAAGTATGAAAGTCACTATAATTTTAAAACCTGATAACAGTTTTAAAAGTTGATCATTTTTTTCTTTTAAAATTACCATTTTTCATTAAGTTTCTGAAACACTATCAAAGAAACAGTACAACAAGAAAGTTTAAAGAAGTTCTACATCAGATCAGGTGACACAATGTTCATTAGGTTAGCAGGAAATGACCTAATGATTCTAGTAAAATCAGGGTAAGACAGTATCCATATATTTCAGGCAAGGCCAGAAAGTACCGAAACAAATTTAGCCCCAAGTCTCCCCACAAGGAAGTGACGTTCTCCATCTCCACTGCCCTTGAAAGACAAATATTACAATACAAGATTCTGAAGTCATCAAAAAATAATTTTACTACAAAATTTTGTCTTGCCCTTTTTATCAAATTTTACTTAAGGAATAAAATTGCTAAACCTTTATCAAAACTGGCAAGATTGGGAAGAAAAATTAACACAAAATTATGGCATTTAATCCATGTCAGAATTATCTGTAGAAATTCAGAACAGATGGGAAAAAATGGACTTTGTCTTGGGTTTTTTTTTCCTACCCTCCAGAGACACAGAAAAGATTCCCCAACCCCCCTCAGATCAAATCTGAATATAAATACCTTATTTTAAACTACTGATTTGGCGAGGCCAAGAGGTTTGCTTAGATAATCATTAGCAAGTGCACATGCCAGAATAAGCATAGACATTTTAAACTTTTTCTTCTTCTTTCTTGGGGTGGGGGGGTGAATTATATCCTCAAATTCTTCAGATCACACAGAATTGTGCCTTGAGTGTTCTGTATGCTTTGGCAACAAAAGAAGTGAGATCTGAAACAGACTCTAAGCTCCTTGTTGAAAATGAAACAAAGGATGGGGTTGACTCCTGCCTGGGCAAAGGTCATCCAGACTGAGATGGTCAAATAAATCTGTGGGATTGTGCTGGCTTTGATGAAGACACGTAAGTAACAAGTCACAATGTAGGGAGACCAGAGAAGCAAGAATAGGAGGGTGATCATGTAAAACATCTTGCAAATCCTCTTCTCCGTTTTGAACTCCTCTAAGACCAGCAGTCTCTTGATCTGGCTATGAGTAGCATTTTGTCGGATGCCCACCAAGGTAGGAGGAGTAGGACCCCGGCCAAAGCCAGCTGTCCAGTTAGCAGCTGCCTGACCAGTCGCTCCAGGCCCATGGAAAGTCCAATTCTGGCTAATGGCCGGCACCAACTGGGCCGGCTTCATTTTGCGGTGGCTGTGAATGAAGAAGAGGAGCTTGCCATAAACCAGGTGGGTGGCCGCCATGACCGTGGCAAGCATGAGCATGAAACCCAGGGTGTCATTGGCCTTTACGTAACGGTGCTCAAAGATGCACTGCTCCTCCTCACGGATGAATTTGTAAGTGCCGACATCAAAGACAGGAGGGAAGGCCATGGCCATGGAGAGCGTCCACACCATGAACACCACGGCCAAACAGGTCCAGCCGGTCATGCGCTTAGCATAGAAGCGGTGATGGGCAATGGCCATGTAGCGCGTCACCCCCACACAGAAGAGCAGAAAGGCGGCGTGGAAGCAGAAGAGCACCGACAGGAAAGCCAGCACTTTGCAGCTGAGCAGCCCGTGGGGCCAGAAGGCCGCCCCGCTGTGCACTGAGAGCATGACGAAGGGGAAGCAGGCCAGGGAGCGCAAGGCATCCGCCAGGCAGAGGTCCAGGAGCAAGTAGTAAGGGGCCCGATGCAAGTGGCGGTCCTTGAGGATGAGCCAAGCAAAGAGCAGGTTGCCAGCAAGGCTGAGGCAAAGGATGAAGCCCAGGGAGGCCAGCTTCAGGCCAGAGGCGCCCAGGAGGCTGCCGGGGCTAGGCAGGTGTGGGCTGCTGCTGCTGCTTCCCAGCTCGCTGGAGTTCGCCATCTATAGCAGGGCCGGCGACAATCCCCCTTCTCTCCCGACGCTCAGGCACAACTATGGCAGGGGCGGGGACGAGGCGGCTTCTTCTTCAACGGCCGCCGCCGTCTCGCCCTGCCGGGGTCCTCTCGCCCAGAAAACGAACTCCCGCTCTGGAGCCCCCTTTGCTTGCACCCATGTTCCCCTCAGCGTCATCCCTACCCCGCTCCCTTCCCGTCTCGCTTTCCCCTCCTCGGCCTCGCTCCCAAACCGCAGAGCCGTCCTCCCGCCCGGCGGCGGCGGCGGCGAGCTCAGGCTGTGCGCAAGCCCGGCGCCCCCATTCCGGCATGGCAGGCTGGCTTCAGCGGAGCCGCCTTCTCCGGCACCCTCCGCGCCGAGGGCTTTCCCTTCTCCTCGGCGGCCCGGCTGGAACGCGAGACTCCCGCTTGATCCGCGGGGCGGCCATCCCGAAACTTTAAAACGGCCCCCGGGGAGACGGGAGCGGGCCGGCAGGGCTGCAGGGAGAGGAGCGACTCCCGCGCGCCTTCCTTCTCCGGACCGGGGCGCGCGGTTGCAGCCGCAGCCGCCGCTCCCCCAGCATCGCGCCTTCCTCTTGTCCGGTACCTTCTGCTTCGCTCTTGGATTCCGCGGAAAGGCTGGGCTCGCCTCCTCCTGCTCCCGCTGCTGGCCGCGGTCTTCCCGGACGGCGCCCCAGCAGCTCTGGCGCGCGAGGAGCCCCAGTTCAGCCTCGAGCGCAGCCACCTTGTCTTAGTGGCTGCCGCTGCACTTCCGGTGGGCATGCTCCTCCGGGGATGAGGGAGGGAGGGACAGGCTGAGCCTGCGCAAAAGGGGACCCGGTTTGTGGGAGGGGGAGGTCGCTCCGCGGCAAGCGTCGCTTCTTTTCATTGCGGCTTTCGGTCAGGCAACGCGTTGCCCCGTTGATACTCCTGGGAGGCTGGGCGTCCGAGCCTGCCTGCCTAAATCCATCCCACCCAGCCCATCAGCATCCCCACAGATCAGGGCAGGGCAGGAGATGGCCAAGGCGCAGCTTGATCTTCGACAACAAGCCGAGATTCCCTGACAATAAGCGCACACAAGGCAGCCACAACAATGCCAACATGATGTCATTGGGATGATTTCAGTGCACAAAGGATGCCACCGCGTGCAAGTTTGCATCGACATGTCATGGCTGGATCAGTTCCTCCCTCCCTCCCTTCCCCAAACCACCACGGTCCTGGGTCAGTCGGTCCAAGTGAGACCTTTCGTTTCCGGGCAACTTGCCCTTTTAAAGTGCCGTTCGCTCATCCTTCATTCCGAGCCGCCTCTGATTTGGCCATATTCCCCCTTTCCCTCAAAAGAGAGAATGAAAAAAAAAAACCAACTTGCCAATCAGCGTGCCGCAGAAAGAAAGGGGGCGGGCCAACTGCTCTCTTTAAGCTGGTTGGTTGGCTCCTCCTCTCACTTTGCAGTTTGCTGAGGCTCAACTTCCAGCTCGGCTGACTTGAGCTGCGAGGGAAAAGATGAACGATAAATGCGGTAAACGAAACAAATAAAATGCTGGGTTCATAGTTCAAGCCACGTTTTAAGGGCCACAGATCCATCTCTCCTGGTTAATATCTCTCATTTAATTGGAGAATTCAATGCATGACTCCGGGCTGGTTATTTGGTGGTCAATTTACTTTTTTTTTTTAAACAAATTTTATTGATTTTACAAAACAATATACAAACAAACAAAACATAAAATATGGTGACATAAGAAATCTTTTTCTAAAAAAAACCAATACAACATCTTATTTAAAGACAGAATTATTCCAAGTTATCACATTTCCATACAAACACAATTTAATATATATATTTACCTTATCTGTTCATCTTCATATCTATCCTGAACTTCTCTTTATTACTTCCTTTCCTTCTATTTATTCAAATTATATCTCTTTAACTTTAGATTGTATACATTTTTTATATCTGTCTGTCTTATACATTTTCATTATTCTCTTCCAATGCAAAAACAGACAAGACATAAAACATAAAAACATAAAACATCTTTTCTGAAAGTTGCTTGATCCCGGGTTAAAACTCATCGTACAGACACCACTTCAAAAATCATTTATATATCATTCCATATCTTATTACCGTTTTCCATTTTCTATATAGCTTCTTCCTTTTTTTAACTCTCTTAGTTTTATTCTACTTATCTCATCTCAGTTCAAATCATAATACTGTCTGTTCTCAACTATCCATTCATCTTTTCTCTTTAAACAAAACCTCTCCGGTACACTGATTGGAGTATGACGCCTTTAACTCTTTCCCCTAACCTAATATAATACTTAATATCACACATAACTTGTATTGGGATTCTGTTTAGCACATCCTAAAGTTACACAATATATTATATAGAGAGAAAAAGAAAAAAAAAGAAAGAACAACAATAACAAAGAAACAAATTTATAAATATATAATATAGCTAGTACCCCTGTCAATAACATTTTAATCATACATATTAATACTCATTTATATCTTAAACATTTTATTCTAAAAATGCCTATAATAACACAATCTTATGTACCTTACAGAATCCCTTTTTCAGTTAGATTTACCCATTGTCTCTAAATAAATTTTGTTTCTTTAAATCTTGCTTCCCATCATTGAGACTTCTCACCCCTTCCTTTCTCCCTTGCTTATTCTTTTCCTTACCCTTTTTACCCTTTGTCTCTTCACCTCCCTTTTCTTCTTCTGCTTTCCCCCTTTCTGTTGTTTTCTAACCTTATATCCACCTTTCAACTCATTTTTATCTTTTTTGGTTGTTTTTTTAGGTTTTAAAATCCCTTTTTTCTTTTCCTCTTTCTTCTCCTCCCCAAATAGGATCACATGTTCATCAAAGATGGTTTCTTCTTTGTCCCAATTATCCTGCTGCACAATCAATTCTCCATAGGAACGCACTGCCATTTCTAGAAATTGAAAAAGAATGTCCAAAGTATCTTTCCAGTCTTGTTCTTCCTTTTTATATTTTGGATATTCAGTTTTAGATTCATCCAAGGATGATGCCATTATAAAGAGGAAAAATTTTTCCCAAAACAACCACCCGAGTGTTTTTAAACAAAGAAAAAAGATTTCCCAAAAGATCCAAAGTCACCAAACAATCCAGATAGACTATTTCTTTTAGCACTTTTTCCCTTCTTCCATTTCTTTTTCTGGGGTTGCTATTAAATCACAAAATTCCAATTAAAATATGTCTTTTTAAAGTCTTATTAATGTTCAAGTGGCTCTTTAAAATTCTAGGCAGTCTGCTCCTTATTTTCAAATTCTACTTCAATTTTTTTCCTCTCCCTTCCCACTCACAGCAAAAGAAAAATTTTTTTTTAAATATTTAGAAATCCATATCCCTTTGGCATTAGCATAGTCTTTAGCATTTAGCATACCTTCAATGCGGGTTTTCCAATTTCTCTCAAAGCTGTTCCGTTTGGAAGGAGAGTGAAAAGAAAAAAAGTTTTCCCTTTAATATCCATACGCTGCTTACTCAGTCTGGGAACAATGTGTCTTTAATAGGTGTTAAATACCAGGATACTTTCACTGTTCCTTTGTCCCGGTCAGAAAAATCACTTTCACTTCTTCACAAACTCCTCCAGCACTTTCTTTTTCCGGCTGAGCTCTTCTATGTGGCGGCCATTACAGACCACCGCTCAGCTGCCTTCGGAGAGGGAGATTTAGCCGGCTAGGGAAGAGAGATGCGATGTCTCTCGTCCCTGCCAGAACCCCCCAGTCTTCACCACCTTCTACAAAGGTGGCTTAGACCGGAAGCCAAATGGCTCGGGGCACTCAGACAGTGAACACAGGCAGGGACCGCGCACAGTCGCGGATTCCTGCCTGCACCGAAGCTCCACAAGCCGGAAGCTCGGTGGTCAATTTACTTATACAGATAGATACAGAGGTGGTCATCAAACTTCAATTGAGCCCAAAATTTGTGTTGCTAAGCAAGACAATTGTTAAGTGAGTTTTGTCCCATTTTATTATCTTCCCTGCCACAGTTGTTAAGAGAATTACTGCAGTTGTTAAGTGAATAAATGCAGTTATTAAACAAATGTGGCGTCCCCCATTGATTTTGGTTGACGGAAGCCAGCTAGGAAGATTACAAATGGGGGATCACATGACCCCGGTACAGTACCAATGTCATAAATACATGACAGTTGCCAAGCATCCGAATTTAGGTCATGTACTGTAATTGTGGGGATGCTGCAATGGTCATAAGCATGAAAGCCAATGGTAATTCTCAGAGACTCTTCCCATCTTCCCATTACAATCTTTGTGAACTCACAGAAGATGCAAAACAATTAAAACTCGGACCACACGTTTTCTGAACAGTTTTTATCCCAGAGCTATAGTTGCACTTAACAATGAACTTAAGGACCACCATCAATGAGCTGTTGGACAGTATTACTTGGTCTGTTGTGTGGATACTTGTTTTTAGGGGGCGGGGGGATTTGGGGGGATTGTCATGTACGTGTGTGTATTGGGTCTGGTCTCTGGGTGTTATGTGAATTATGTATGTATACTGTATATATACATTCAATGACAATAAAGAATTCAAAGTCAAAGTCAATTTTTTTCAGTGCCATTGTAACTTTAAATGGCCACTAAATGAATGTTATAACTGAAGGACTACCTGTAATATGACAATGCTCCCAAAATATGCTTAAGAGGAGAGGAGAATTTTATATATAAAATTTCTGGTGCCCTCCAAATAGAGTGGACTGCAATGCTTTTATCATCAGCTTGGAGTCTGAGCTACTTCTACTCCCTTTTAAAGGGTTCCAGAAAAGTGGTCACATTTGGTGTTTTGCAGTCCAAACCAACAAAATGGGTGACACCTTAAAGGCTAATAAAATGTATTATCTTAAATTTGTGTGAAGTGCCATTTACATGAAAAAAATAAACAGTAATAGAGCCAAAGCATATTTTGCTGTTCCTATATCTTTTGTTTTGTTTGCTAAAAGACTTCAGACTTATCAAATTTTATACTGTGTAACTAATAAAATTGCTTTAACTTAATCAAAATGGGCAAGATTAACACAACATTCAGATCTTTTAATCTATGACAGACTAAACTAGGTAATCCTCAACTGGCAACAGTTCATTTAGTGACCATTCAAAGTTACAAGGGCACTGAAAAAAGTGACTTATGACTCTGTAAACTGCTTAGAGAGGGTGTAAAGAACTATGAAGCAATATATAAGTCTAACTGCTATTGCCATTGCTATTGCTATTTTTCACACTTATGACCATTGCAATATCCTTGTGGTCACATCAGTGATAGGTTTCAAATTTTTTACCACCAGGTCTGTGGACGTGGCTTGGTGGGCATGGCTTGGTGAGCGTGGCAGGGGAGGAATACTACAAAATCTCCATTCCCTCCCCACTCCTGGGGGAAGGTTACTGCAAAATCCCCATTCCCTCCTCACCCCATTAACCTGCTTTCCAGCTCCGTTCTCCTGCGCAGGGCAACAAAAGAAGACCCAGCCAATCAGCTGGGACTCGGGAGGCAGAGAATAGATGTGGGTGGGGCCAGTCAGAGGTGGTATTTGTCAGTTCTCCAAACTACTCAAAATTTCCACTACCGGTTCTCCAGTACTGTCAGAACCTGCTGAATATCACCTCTGGTCACACGATCAAAATTCATACACTTAGCAATGGATTCATATTTGTGATGGTTGCAGGGTTCCCGGTTCATGTGATCATCTTTTGCAACCTTCTGATAAGTAAAGTCAATGGGGAAGCAAGGTTAACTTAAAAACCATATTACTAGCTTAACAACTGCAGTGATTCACTTAATCAGTGTTCACTTAATCAAAGGACATAAAATGGAGCAAAATTCACTTAACAAATGTCTAGCTTAGCAACAGAAATTTTGTGTTCAGTTGTGGTTGTAATTCAGGGGCTACCTGTATTGAAAGTTTACTTCTCGAACTAGTGTCACAAATTGTATTGCTTCAAAGGTGTACAGAGGCAGAATTTCAGCAATTTATTATATGGTTGAAGAGCCGGTTCCTACGGTTTGTTTTAGAAACCTAAATAGTGTGAGAGTCTCTAAGAATTTAAGCTTGACCCGAAGCAGATTTACCATGGCTTATATTATAATAAGTATCATTGCAAAAGAAATGCCACAGTTCATTGACAGCACACATCCTTGTATTACAGAGACCCTCATGCTTATAAGTTGGGCTAAAAGATTCCTTACCTAATATCTGGGCGAACCATTCCCATTTCCCAAGAACAAATACTGAATTACATGGAATATAAAAGGAGTTTTTTGATATATCTTTTAATATTTCAGACAGAACTCAAGGCCTAAGAAGTGCTTTCTAGTACAGAAACAGAAGAAGAACATGTATCTGTTTAATAGAGCACTACCTCAGAACGGTATTCTAACTTTTGGAAAAGCCAAGTTAGAAAAAGTTTTTAAAAATTATAGTACTTTTTCAAAGTACCCTGGGATATATACTTGTATACACATATACTTTTCATGCTTTGGGTGTTCTTTAGAGTACTCATGTTCAAAAGACTGGATTTATAAACTATATTTGGGGGTGGAGGCAGAGGTAGAAACAGGCCCTTAATACAAAAAGTCTCATCATCTTTATCACTACCACCTCTTAATGTCATTAATACCCACATACTATAAATACCTTGATATTTTGAACACCATAAATAATGACAGAGTTGATAACATAATTATGGCTCCCTTTTTGGCTCATGTATTATATACACATTGATGTTATGTAATAGGCTAATTTGAATGCTTTGTTTTAAAAGAAATAATTGTAGTAATTCAGATTTAAAAAAGAAAAAACCCAACCATGATACAAGTCAGTATAGACCTGGGCCAGAAAACTAACATCCGAGTTCTCCTTCTCCCCATTTCTATTTCAAAGAATGCTCGTGAGACTAATGTGTGAACCAGGAACATTCTTGTAAATGAAAATTGTTTTACAAGTCCATAATTACATTTTTTTCCCTGCAAGATCTGTTTATTAATGCATATAGTATAATATGGAGTTTCCCTTGTCAGTCATTGTTTCCACTCAGTCAGGACCACTTTGAAAGTCTCCAAATCAGTGGTGGGATTCAAACTTTTTACTACTGGTTCTGTGGGCGTGTTGTGGCTTGGTGGGCGTGGCTTGGTGGGCATGGCAGGGGAAGGTTACTGCAAAATCTCCATTCCCTCCCCACCCTGCTAACCTGCTTTCCAGCTCCATTCTCCTGTGCAGGGTGACAAAAGAAGACCCAGCTGGCCTTCTGGTTTGAGCTCTTTGGCGACAGACTGAAATTCGCGATCGTGCACGGTTTCGATCTGTGCTCGCTGCCAGAGTGCCTCGAGCCGGCTGGTTTCAGGGCTAAGCCACCCTGTAGAGGTGGTGAAGAATGGGGAGACTGCCAGCAGGGTCGAGGAGAGCCACATCTCTCTTCCCCAGCTGGCCTTTACTCCCCTTTCCCTAAGGCGGTTGCAGCGGTGGTCAGAAATGGCCGCCTCAGAGAAGAACTGAACCGGAAAAGAATGTGCAGGAGGAGGATAAGAAGAGAAAGTTTTGGTCGATTGGGTTAAACCGAAAAAGCAACAATGTAAGGTACCCTGGAATTCAATTAAATTTTGAATTTAATTTTGAAGCTGCGAAGGAGAGAGAGAAGGGAAAGGATTAGGTTTTTGTTTCTTCCCTTCCTTATACTGACAGCCAAGAGACTTAAGCAAGAAATTGAAAAAAAAATCCACTTTGACATTAATAGGCATCTCAGCTGAAAATAAAAGTCAAAGGAATAATAAAGGTTTCTGGATATTTAAAAGTTTTTAAAAGCAGGAAAGGAGAGAAAAAAAGAATAAAAGGGCAGGATCTGGAAAACTGGAGGGGACTGCCTGGAACTAAGGAATGGAACTGTAACTAAAAGGAACTTACAGTGAAATTTTAACAAGATTCCTCAAAGATACATTTTAACTGAAACTTGCCAACAAAATAATAGAACCCCAGGAAGAGAAAGTGGGAAAAAGAAGTAAGAAGAAACAGCCTTGGATTATTTGGTGATTTTTGGTTTTTGCATCTATATGACTAAAATTAACCGGGTGGTTGTTTAAAAGTCTTTAAAATGGTATCACTCTTAGAAGAACTGAAAATGGAACTTAAAAAATGGAAAGAAGATGCACAAGAAGGGAGAGGTTCTTTTGGCTTCGTATTTCAATTCTTAGAAATGGAGATCTGGAACTATGAGAAACAACAAGAAACACTTGCAGAACAAGAAGATTGGGACAAAGAAGAAGCCATCTTTAATGATCAAATAATTTTAAGTGGAGGGAAAAAGGAAAGGGGGGAAAGAGAGTGAAAGGTTTAGAACCAGAAAAAAACAACCAAAAAGAAGAACAATTTGAAAGATAAGTATAATATTAGAAAGCAACAGAAGAGGGGATTACAGATGAGAAAGTTAGAAGTAGAGAGATGAGGGGGTAAAAAGGGGAGGGAGAAGAAGAGGGGGAAGAAGGTAAGGAAAAGAAGTTGTAAAAGACAGAAACAAGAAATAGAGAAACAGGGAAAAGATATAAGAATTGTAACCATAAGCTTGTTTAGAGATAATGGGTGAAAAATTAATTGTAAATGGTAGATAAGATAGCATTGTTATATTACAAACAGAAATAAATTTAGAAAATATGACTAAAATGATGGATAAAATATTTACTGTAATGTAGTGGAATGTTTGTTAATAAACAAATGAATTAAAGTGAATGAGAGAACCTAAATGGGAACATTTTAATTATTATTAATGATTTATAAAAATATAAGTGAGAAATATGGGGAAAAAAAAGAATTAACTATGGAAAGTTTATAGGTGTTCCCAAGGAAGTATGATATTTAATTGAAAAGAAATGTTAAAGATGTTAAGATTTTAATGAATATTAATGACAGAATTGAATTGGAATGGAATGTGTGTTTTATTTACATATATATATATAATCTTTTCTTTTTAAGAATATAGTGTGTATTTTAAGAATGTACCAAGCAGAATTTGATTGGAAGTTTATATTGAATGCTATAATTTTAAAGGTATACATTGAAGCTTAAATAAGATGTAGAAAATATAAAACAGGAATAAGATATGGAATAGAATATACAAATGAGCATGAAATTGAGTTTTGTGTCTGTATGAAAAAGTGATAACCTGGGACCATGCTATTTTCAAAAAAAGATGTTTTATTTGTATTTTGTTTTTGTGAAAACCCAAATAAAATTTTCAAAAAAAAAAAGAAGACCCAGCTTATCAGCTGGGACTCAAGAGGCAGAGAATAGATGGGGGCGAGACCAGTCAGAGGTGTTATTTGCTGGTTCTCTGAACTCAAAATTTCTGCTACTGATTCTCCAGAACTGGTCACAACCTGCTTAATACCACCTCTGCTTCAAATTGCCTTTATTAAGGGTTGGAAATATGATACATGTTTCTGTCAGGCAAGATCCCAGTCACTGTATCTATAAGGTTTTGTAGTCACTTTTGCACATAGAAGGAAAGTCATACTACAATATTAACTAAAATAATATAGTATTCCATGTTTGATCATCTTCTAATTCTGAACTTTCCTGTTTATAGCTTATCTTGTACATGCATAACAGAACATCCTTAAGAAGAGCTGTGTTATTAACAACTGCAGTGATTCACTTAACAGTTGTGGCAAGAAAGGTTGTAAAATGGGGCAAAATTTACTTAACAACAGTCTCAGCAACAGAAATTTTAGGCTCAATTGTACTTGTAAGTCAAAGACCACCTGTATAAGATGGGCAGCTGTATGTTTTAAATAAATAAATTAGTGGAGATGAGTATTTAAAGATCATTTATCTTTTGTTTCAAAAGTGTTTGTTTTTTTTATTTTAGATCTATTACCACCAAGAAATAGGTTCACAAGACAACAAATATAAAGTAGAATCAATATTCTATTACAGTAAAAAAAGTATAGTAATTGTGCAACTTTAAAAGGAAAAGGAGAGGAATATTCCTCTAGTTTCAAAGTACTATTCCATTACAAATGCTCTGTAAAATAACCCATTTTCAGTATCACAATCACACAACTAATATTTAGCTGGTAAGTAATTATATTTGTTTAATATTAGTGAAGTCATTTTTTCCCAAATCAGGACAAATTCTAGATTTGTTCAGTTCAAAATTAATTCATCTCAGAACATCATCAGTTAAGATTAAGTATCATGTTTGTAACTCAAAACATTAACTGGACACCATGGTTGCTATTAAAATTTCAACCTGTGTCACTTCCCAATCCATATGCAAAACTATTTCAAAGCACTAGGTAATTTGAATAATGTTGAATTGTAAACTCTTTCATTTCTAAAACAATTCCCCTATTGTAGTTTAAGATAGATATTACTTCACTAAATGGTATTTATGGATACATTATTTAAATTGTTCGTCCTTAGGTAGCAAACTCAGGAGCTGCATATTAATTCAGTATACAGCCAGCTTTACCTTTGAATGTATTTCAATAACCATTCATATTTTTTCAGATTATTGCATCTTAGTTTATATATCTTAAAAACTGGTTATTTAATAACCTGCTCTTGAATCCTGTTCTTTCATTGCTACTCTTCTTCAACAGTTTTCTTAAATCTTGAGTAACCCACAGGCACTTTCTACATGTTTATTTTAACAGCTTTTAAAATCATTGGCCTGTGTTCCTAAAAGCAACACAGTGAAGCTAATGAGCTTGGGGAGATACTAAGACACCATAAACTTCTCAATCCAGTTGTAATTAGCATTCAGAAGATCACCATATCTTTGCTCTAATACTATTATTGGCTCATGTTGTGTGTTTTTTTTAATTCCCCTCCAGAGGTGAACATTTTGTATCTTGTAATTAAGTAAGTGCTTCATTACCTTATACATATGTAGAACACCAGACTGGAAGCATCCTACAGCTGTATTTAAGTATATCGTAGAGAAATAGATTTTTCCATTCTTTCCCCTAGGTCATGGGTGTCAAACTCGCCATGTCATGTTGCTGTCACGTGATGTTTCATGACATTTTCCCCATTCACAGAGCTGGGGTGACGTGGCCTGTGCATGGCACATCTGGCCCACGGGCCACCAGTTTGACACCTCTGCCCTAGGTCTATCTGACATAGTATTAAGGTATGGTAAGTTTGCATATAAATAAATAAAGGATGTCCCACACTCTTAAAATATAGATCTACTTATCATTTGATGAAAATAAAATTTGTCCTCTTTCAGTTACTGCATTTCTGTAACTTTACTGCTGAATGTTATATATACTGTAGGTCCTACTAATATATAAAAAGAATATAAATCAACAACAAAACCTTTAAAAAAAACCAGTATGATCCAACATGCAATATTGGAGTCACTAATGTGAGTTCTGTGTCTGTAGAAATCTGTTTAACCAATACATCAATAAATACATATGTCACTGTGAAAAAGTAATTGACCTCTTTGATTCCATAACTGTCTGTACCATCTTTGGCTGCAGTAATTGCAACCAAGTGCTTTCTATAATGGGTCATTGGTTTCTAAAATGCTTAAACAAGTTTTGGCCCGTTTCTTTATGGCCAACTGCTTCAGTTTTGCATCATGTAAGAGATTTAGCACGAACTAAGTACTTGCTTATGGTCCACCACAGTATTTCAGTGGGGTTTAGGTCTGGATTTCAGTTTGATTGCTTGAAAACATCAAATCTGTTACTCTTCATTCTCTTAGATGATTAAGATCACTGTCCACTGCCTGAGCCGATTCAGATTCAGTTGATGTACAAGTAGACTGATATTTTCCTGTGACATTCTCTGATATAAGGCAGAATTTATGGTTCCTTCAGTCATGGCAAATCAGAGTCTTAAAGCAGTGAAATATTCCCAAACCATGACATTATCACCTTCATGCTTTATAATTGATACAAGGTTCTTGCAGAATGCAAAGCTGTGTTTCTGCCAAATGTAATGATACCCATGTCACTTGAAATGTCCTACTTTTGACTCATCTGCCTTTATAATATTCCTCTACCAGTCTGGATCTTTAGCTATGTGCTTTTTTGGAAAATTTAACACAAATGTGAGTGTTTTTGCTTCTTCTTGTTATTCTCCCAGGAATCCCAATTTTATCTATCTGGCTGTTTTGATGACACAATCTTGAACAACCCCTCACAGCTTCAACTTCAAACTGTCTACTGTGGACCTCACCCTATTCTTAAGAGGACCTTAAAGGGGGCGTGCATAAGCACATCCGTGTGCCTACTATCCCAGTCTTACTGTCCTAATTTATCCCTTGTATTTGCTTCCTTTGTTCTTGTTTATGTTCATACTTATACTTGTTATATTGTACATGTTGGACAAACAACTAAAATTAAATAAATAAATAAACATTGATTTTAAGAAAGAATGGCCTATCCATTTGGATTTTTTGTAACATCTTGATGATACGTTTGTGGGACAATTTTGACAAGAAAGCTACGATTGGGAACATGCATATTATTCCAAAATGTTGTCATTTCAAATTTATGACTCTGATTATAGATTGGTAAGAGCTCTAAAATCTTAGAAATGGTGCTGTAACCTTTTCCAGGCAGATAGCATCATGGGCTTTCTGATAGAACTCTTCAGAAATTTATTTTTAGCAGGCATGATCAATTTCTGAAATCTACAGGGTGATTACTGAGATGTCGAAGTCAAAGTTTGTGAGACTTAAATAAGGCACAATTGCCTCTAGTTATCCCTTTAAATGATGGGGGAAATATGTATTTCTCACATTGGAAAACATATTTGATTACTCTTTATGAAATAAATGAAAACCTTCAAAATTAGTGTTATACATAAAAGAGAATAAGCAAGCAGGTAAGTAGAGCTGAAATGACTCTTCATTTAATTCATTGACAGAGATGGATGCGTTCAGAAAGTCAGACAAAAAGTACTTTTTCCCAAAAGTGTAGATTTTATTTTTCTTTCCTTTGGTTTTTTTTTTTAAAGAGAGACATTGTAATTTCATGGAAAAGTTAAGCTAGTTTGAAGGCAAGATGAAGCATTTACTTTGCATATGTAAAGTTCTAAACCCAATATGTCCTTAGCAGGGTTAAATAGTAGATGAAGCATTCCTAGACTGATAAGACAGGATGTTTGTATATTCCTTTACTGCAGTACAAATTATATTCAAGGACTATATGATACATCAGCTCTGGGAGCATTTAACTGTTAGGCAACTTCGGTACTTATAAACATGACATGTGAACCAGAATGGAATTGGTCAGCCTTTTCAACAAGCAAGGAAGAAAAAAAAAAGGCATGGTTTGGATTGGAGTCAAATGGGGATTCCTACATAAAGGATGTTAAGAGTTTGGCCAAGTCCTTTCTTGGACATTTGTCAAAATTAAGTTTTATCATTTCCAAAATGTATTGGGATGAAATAAGCATGTTATATAACTCACACTTTATATAGGCATACATATAATGACAGTTGTTTTTATTCTATTTAACCGTCAGATAAAGTAGATAGCAGTTTTAGGGCTTGAAGTCTACTATTCTGAAATCTGATTTACAATTGTTTCAAGCAATGTATATTTTTGATGAAAGCCACAGCAGGCAAGAAAGTTCACATTCATAAAATGTTAAAGCTCCCTCTAATGGTCAGTTGATGCTCTGGTCCACATTCTAATTTTTTCTTTTCTTGGTGGAGCTTTGCATATTGATATGCTTGGAGAGAAAAGGGGAATCCAAAAATTGGGCCTGCAACAAAGTTAGCAGTATTGAGGAGAACAGACAAGTGTATAATAATCATCTCTTGGGGGGGACAATATAGTGCTTACAATTTTGGTAGGTAACAGTAACAGAGATTAACCCTTGATATGAAAATAATTCATTGTGTCCCCACTCTGCATGCATGTCTTTCAGATATAGGGTTCCCTCAACTACCTGAATTTACCTTCTTAAAATTTAACCACAATGCAATTCAGTTGGCAGTAGATCTAAGATCACCTGGTTTTAGCAAACAAGCCAACATTTTTTGGATTAAGCATTTCAGATGACATTATGCCCTCGCCCACTGGCTAATTCCAGTTAAGGGTATGAAATTATTGGCACCAAAATAACAAGTAGGAACAAACCTTTCCAGGCATCAAACTTTACTGATGATGCTCAGTTCATAAACACCATGCAACTTTCTGCTTCTACAATTAACAAGACCTCTTAAGCAAAATGACAATTAAGCCATACTGCTTTAGACATCTTATCCATCCTGGTTTGGATTGGAACATAGTAGTATTCAAATTGATGAGGATTGTTTAAAATCACATAGTATTGTGGTTTTTTTTTTTTAAGAAAACATGAAGGCAAATATACATGTCTCAGAATATTGCAAGATCCAGTCTGGGTCGGTCTCATTCCAGTAGAGAGAATTTCTCTGAGAATAGGCTCCAGCATAAGTCCAAAAGCTCAGGAGACTAAACCTCTTGTCCCAGTGATCGACCCACATTGGATCCTGCAAAGAAAACATGTTCCCATAAAGGCAGAGTGGCATAATCTATTTAGCAGGATTTTGATTGAGGGTTGTTGCAGCATGGAAAGTATATTTCATACACCACCTTTTAAGGTTTTGGGTATTTTGTTAAATAGGATGTAGAATCTGAAGATAGTTCTGATTAAATGTATTGTGATCCCCCCCTTCTGATAAAAAAATTCATAACAACAAATAAATCTGCCCTAATTATATAAATCTTCGTATGCCCCCCATTTGTGCAAATTTCAAAAACCGGGCCACTAGAAATACAATAGATATATTGGAACACATTTTTCTAGCAAACGCTATTAAATTAGCATGATCTTTTTAATGCAAGAACAGGGGGTGATTCATACAAAATAGCAAAATGTTTGAAACTTGATCCTGATGAACTATGTTACCTTTCTTTAGAATCTGGAGGATTATAAAATAAAACCAGCAGGATATAAATTCTTGGATTTACTTTATAAATTAAAGTATCAAATCTAGAATGGCTTTCATCCCAAGGTTTTGTTCAACAATTACACATATATATCAACAAAGGGGATGAGTATACAGTAACTTATCTCTTCTGCCAAGACAGGAAAAATTCAAATGCTGAGATCATTTTGAGAGGCTGTAATGCTAATCAGTTTATTTCCTTCCAATATATTGGGCTTGAAGCCAATAGGAAGTTTAAAGTTTACAATGAACGTTTACTTGAAGTAGATATATTGAATTAAGAAAAGAAATGATCCATAAGTTTGGCACAAAATCACTGTCATTTTACATACAAGTCATCTGGCAATATTTACCAAAAGTTGATTAATGCTGACTCAGGTTCTCCAGATGTTTTGAGTTACTATCAACATATAGCGTAACAGTTAAACTAGCTGATCCACAGCATAGTTACTGTTTTAATGGAGAATGCAGAATAACATTTTGTATGGTTAGGAGTGAAGCAAGAAGAAAGAATTTTGGCACTATTTTCTAGTAAAATCCATGGAAAAGATTAGATTCCAGGAAATTTACTAAAACTTAAAACTGTCGATGAAAAACCACTTCGATAACATCAGTTTTTTCTAAAAAAAACCCCTGTTTTTATTAAAGTTTATTATAAGATAAAATAAATATGAAAATTTAGAAAATTTAAAAGGAGAAAAATGAAGAAGTTAAAAGGAAAAATGTGACTTGTTTTTTCCAGTGCAGTAGAATAAATATGAGCCAGTTGCCAAGTGTCTGGATTTTGATCATGTGATTATGCTGCAACAATTGTTGTAGTGTGAAAAATGGTCATAGATCAGTGCTGCTGTAATTTTGGTCATCAAACCAACGGTTGCAAATCGAGAACTACTTGCACACACACCTCCTTTTGCTCTTGGAGGAAAAGCAGGTATAATTAATGTTATACATAGGCCACAATATTTTCTTAGACCACAGTCTCGAAACACTACAATGCAAATACGTAACTAGTTCCATATAACATACTATACTCAACCATAAATCTGGGAGATTATATATCATCAAGGCAGATAAGATCATTCCAGTTGAGGTATTGTCATCCCTGTTTTTTTCTGAGAAAGCCACTATAGAAAGTTTCAGAAAAGAATACACAACAGTGGTTTTACAATACACAATTCCACCTCCCTGTGTTGGAAGTTTCATTTGACTATGATACCTTTGAACAGTGATAAGCAACCTAAGACTATACAACCAACCACAGGGTGTCCTTCTTGTGACTTCTAGAAAGACTTCTAGACTTTCCAGCCATAATGGGTACAAATTAAGTTTTTTCTGTCTATTGTGAAGCAAGAAATACACAATACCTGTCCACTGGGTTTCTTTAAAAAGTGAAAATCTAACTAAGGAAAAAACATACCAAAAAAGGTTTATTGTTCCAGCCACATTCTCTGGTTACTTCAGCTTTTTTCTGCTGTGCAAGAGGTATTGAGGGCACCTCAATCAGACATTTCCTCCCATTCTTGAAAACTGATGTAGTACCAGGACTGAGAAAATTGGTTTTACCTTTTGCCAATATATGTGGAATACTGCTGAAGCCATGTAAACCCTATCATTAACTTATGCAACAGAAATAATCTATCACATGGAAACATACTGCACCCCATTTATGTATATTATCAATAAAACTCACTCAGTTTCCATAGCAACAAGCATTAAGAAGCTTAGCTGATGTTTCTTGAATGGGAAGCTTAAAACACACTTTTGTAGAATACATGTGCATGTGCATGCACTGACATGTGCATGCACTTATGAATTTTTATTGCCTTCATAATTGTGGTGAATGCTCTTATGCTTAACTTTCATTTTATGGATGGAAATTTATGAGAGATTCAACCTGGAAATAAGGAGAAATTTCTTGACAGTGAAAACAGTTTGTCAGTGAAATGCTTTGCCTTTAGAAATGGAAGTTTTTAAGAAGACAGTTGAAGTGGTATAATGACTCCTGCTTGAACAGAAGGTTGGACTAGACCTCCAAGGTCCCTTCCAGCTCTAGTTCTGTTCTGTTCTGTCTGTTCTGTTCTATTCTATTCTACTCTACTGTATTATTTCTATTCTGTATAAGGAAATGCCATGCATTTTCTATATTCCCAACTCATTCCATAACATAAAACATTGTGTACAGACTGAACTAATCTATCAAGCCAATGATTAGTCTATCAAGCCAATATTTCTTCCTGATATGAGTAATGGTATTTCCCCCCAAGTGAGTTGACACCAAGTACATCTGCAGTATGTAGAAACAATGTGTCTACCTATGATTCCCACATGCAAAAGCTTCCTTTCTGGTACAGTTCAATAGTAGCTACCATGGGTCAATTATCTTAGTGAGCTTTGACTGTGATTCTTACCTGACCCTTAGTGCCTTTTATATTGTACTCTCTTGCTGATGCTTTATACATTAAAGTGAAACAGAAATAATAAGTAATACAGCCATTAGTTGGCCTCCACATGTCATCTGGCTAAGAATAACAAAAGTTGAAGTCCAATACTTCTGGAGAGCATATAAGAAGACAGGAAAGAATGTAAGCAGTTACTAGAAGTAACTAGGAAAATCTTTGCCCAAACTTTATCTCTGTTCCTTGTTTATTAACCTTCTGTATGATCCAAACCACAAAGTGCTATAAAGGAAGCAAATATTGTGTTACAGGAGGAAACAGTTTCTAGGGCTACAAACTTAAAAAGCCAGATTAAAAACAAAAATATTTTGGAGTGTGGTTTTTTTCCGTTTTCCGTTTGTCAATCGCATTGCTATTCATCATTTTAATCCTTTTAGGCAATATAATATCAAGAAAAGAATTTTGACAGAAGACAATTTAAAAGCTTTATGTTCCCTGGACAACTAGCATTACCAAAAGAAGAGTCTCAGAGGCAATGCAATCACAGCTGGAGGTGGAAATTAAGTCCCCCTTTCTCCCCACAATAAAGCAAGTAGAAAAGATGCGGATCCAGGGCACCAACTTCTGTAATTATCCAGGGATCTATGACAATTTGCTGTGGCCAATTGGCCATGGCCAACTCACCACAGCCAACTTGCCATGGCCAACTCTCCATGAGACAACTCATTGAGGGACAAGAATTACATATCAAAGAAATTGTGATATAAAATCGTTAAAGAAAGGATGCAAAAGGAGGGACAGAATGAAATGTGAATGACAAAAATTAAAAATTTTATTTATTTATTTTAAAGAATTAAATTGAATTATTAAATTGCCCTGCCTTGCAGAGTTGTCCCATGACAAGTTGGCCATGATGAGTTGTGCCACAGAGAATTGGGCAAGGTGAATTGGCCACAGCAAGTTGGCCATGTTAGTTGACTGCAGTGAGTTGGCTGTGGCAAGTTGTCCCATTCCTTTATCCAGAGTTCTCAGTGACAATGTGTGAACAGTCACAGGCTATTATGTAAATCCAAGGTGGGGAACTTTGGCCTTTTAATGACTTGTGGACTTTAAGTCCCAGAATTCCTAATCTGGCTCAGGAATTCTGGAAGTTGAAGTCTTCAAGCCCTAAAAGGGCCAAGGTTCCCCACCCCGATATAAATGGTTCTGACGTTTCAGGAGTGATAACCACAACTATGTGGAAATCTTGTATCTTACAGTGAAGTCCTTGGTCTAGCAAGATTCACACAAATGATCAAGAAAGCAAGATTCACACCAACTTTCTTTAACAAGTTTTAATGCCAAGAATTAGGAGTTAGAGATTCAGAGTCTTGAAAACTTAGACAGAAACCTTTCAGCCTTCTGTTATTAGTGAGTCCGTTTTCACTGAAGATCTTAAATCGTTTTCCCTAAATGCTTCCATGAAGGAATGAGACTCCATTTATTAGATAGGCTTGTAATGGGATCCTTCCATCCCCCGACTGTTTGTGTTTAAGGACTCTTTCTTTTTTAGCTTCAGTACAATCTCCTAGACACTTTTGGAATTGAAGCTGTGAAGGTGATGATTCAATCAAAAATAGTAAAATTGAATTCACAGAAGTGGGCAGACATATTGATTGCCTCCTTCCAACATCTAAGAGGTACAAAGATATTGATCTACGGTGCAATCTATTCAGAAATATATCCCATTGAACTGAAAAGGCTTATTCCAGTATGTGACATTTGCTGGCTCTGCTTCAAGTTAAAGGTCCACAGACGACTCATTTCATATGGCAACTAAAACCTTATGAATACATACAGTAAGCAGCATGCAAAAAACAATAATCCTCCACAGGAAAAGATTTAATCAATAAATAAAACATAAATGGACTTACTAACAGATATTTGCTGACTCTCCAAGAGCCAGTTTGGTTTAGTGGTTAAGGCACCAAGCTAGAAAGTGAGAGACTGTGAGTTCAAGTTCAGCTTCAGCTATGATAGTCACTCAGTCATTCTTCTCAGCCCAACTCACCTCACAGGGTTGTTGTTGTGGGGAAAATAGGAGGAGAAGATAACCACCTTGGATTGTAAAAATAATAAAGGTGGGATACAAACACAAACAAACAATTAGGTGTTAATACCCATATGTTACAAGTTACATTTGCTTAGATCAAAGCCTTTATCACTGCGTTTTTGGTGGAAGGGCCAAAACCACAGAGTAAAACAATGGGGGGGGGGAGTCTCAAACCTCCCTAGTCTAACGGACTCTTGTGCAGCTGCTTAGTAATACTGCTGTGATTGCTTATTTTCCAGAAATAAGCATCCTCCTGGGAAATAAACAATTGCAGTTGTGCCTTTATTTGGGAGTCTCCTGTTTAACTCTGGCACGTGAGGTAGACAAGAATCCCACAGCCATGCTTTACAGCAAGTAACAGAAAAATGCAACTGATCAAAATGAAGTACTGTATATTCTCTGCTGCCACTTCCTGGCTGTATAACACAGGATTTGTGTCTAGGGAATTTAGCCCCCTCTTCTCCTTTGGTGAGAGAACCACCTCAGAGGAATAAATAGCATAATTCTAAAAAAGAGAGAAAGAAAAAGTAAACATTTTTGAGTTGTTTTAAGTAGTCACATGTAAAAAGAAGACCTTGACCAGCGCATAGAACATAAAAAATAATCTTGGCTCATTGGATATTAATCTACATTTACCCAAGTAACAGTTCCTTTGAATCAAAAATTCCTTTCTGATCCAGATGCCCTTGTTTGTTTTCAGGAAATACTCAGCTTAAATAAGAGATTGTTAAGAGGGCCGTTTCAATTTTCCACTTCTTCCCACCAGGCACTTTGATTTCCCTTCCCTTCTTCAGTCTTTTCAACTTCACAGCAAGGGGGTTTGAGAGGAGCATTTGTGAACAACCTGGTCATATGGAAGACAAGCCGGGAGGATGTTTTCTCATCAATATCCTTCTAGTCAGCCAGCAGAACATCTATTGCAATGTTAATGGCGGAGAAAAGGAAAGTAGGAGGGGCTAAAGCATAACCTCTTGATCCTGGACAATCCCCACTCTCACCCCCCTTTTATGGTTTTCACATCCTCCTAAGGTCAGATTCTCATTAAAAATAAATAAAACAGAGTTTGAGGAAGTTTCAGGCATGTTTGTTTGTTTTTAATCCCAAGAGCCAAAAGCTGAAAAGCATAGTCGAATGTTCTTTTTCAGCCACACACTCTCTGTTCTTTCCTGCCAAATGCAATCCCAGGCCACAAAGCAGAAAGAGACAAACCCATCTTTGCCTTAACAACTAGGCTGAAGTTGCTCATCTCATCATCCAATTATCCTGTATTTCTCAAAAAATGTACAGAGTCCCCTGTGACTGATTCCAAAGCCTCTCTGAAGATAGCAAAACATTAGAAACGAATCTGGCAATATAGCAGTCACTTACAAGAGAAACTCAAAAGGGAAGATAGCCTGAAGACTGGATCAAGAAAAGACCACAACAAATTTGTCGAGCATTCCTTGTAGCAAAATTTTAATTATTAGAATACATTCTGCTTTGAAAAGCACAAGTAGTGAGAAAAAAAATCTTTCTCAAAATACTAAATATAAATATCACTGATTCTTTACATATTGTGTTTGTAATATTACATACTACATTTTTAGTACAAATTAGAATCCTTAAGGAACATTCTTCAATCTAATTATTGTAAAATCTGAAAAATCCAAGCATAAACTTTGGTGGCCTCATATATTATTAAGTCCTGCAAAATTTGTTTATTTGTTAATTAACTGGATTTATAATCCAACTCAAACATTGTAACTCGGAATGGCAAGAGTTAGAAAGATGCAATTATTAAACTGTATTATTTGTTTTAATTTTAATTATTATTACATTTTTAAATTGTATCTTATTTTTCTCCCAATGTTATATTGTAAATTGGAAAAAAAAAGATACTTGGTGACTCCATGGACATATTTATATAAGTTTTCCAAGATCAGCCAAATTTAGCTAGGTAAAGAGAAGCAGTCAGAACCAAGTTCAAATCACTTCATGGGCATGCTCAATTATTTTGATTTGCCATTGTCTTCTGCAGTTTTTTTAATCTATTATTCCTAGTATTTCCATATTGTCTCTCATCTGAGTACAATGAAGCCTCATCCTTAGCTTTTGGAGTTCAACTGAAATTGGCTAAATACTGTCATTTTCCAAGTACTATAATAAATCCTCAAAGAAATGTCAAATTGACAAGTAGTAACTCAGGACTTACCAAAGAGTTGTCCTCTCCTGTTTCTCTATTATATAACTCTTTTCCCCGACTGATAAAGATGTCATCATTAGCTTTTGTTGCCCATACTTACTGTATTTTATAGAATTAGTCCAGTTTTTTGCATTTAAACGAGACATGGATAATAAGTTAAACCAGGCTAAAACATATATGAGTAGTACCTTGTTGCATCATATGAACATAAATAATTAATGCAGAGAGATTGAATATGAACCCTCTTCACAGTGATAGGGCATAAGTGGCAAAGTTACAAGAGCTTAATTAAGAGCTTAATTAATTAATTAAGAGCCAGAACACGGATTAGTGAGGATCTGGAAGATAGGCAGTTTAAAAATGTGATAGATAGATAGATAGATAGATAGATAGATAGATAGATAGATAGATAGATAGACAGACAGACAGACAGACAGACAGACAAAGCTATGCCTTAAAATTCCTCCTTAGTTAATTTCAGTAATCAAAACATGTGAAATGTTTTCTGTATTTCTGTTTAAGGGGCAGCTGCAGAATGCAAAGGCAAATCAATATAATATAGACAGAATAGCTATTTTTCCATTCTAAAATCAACTATAAAATCAAAATCCAATTTTCTAAGAGTAAACTTGCTTCTAATGGATGCAAGCTAATAGCTATTCTAAAATACTACATTCAGAGTTAATTATGCTAATTTCATAACCATCAGATAACAATATCATAATGTACTCCCAAAATAGGTAGTGAAGCTGCAGATCCCCAGTGAATGAGGAAGCACATCTGGAAGGTTCCAGACGCTTCAAGCCATCTGCCTTCCCTTTTAGGATGTTTTCATAGCATGAACACTATTGTGCAGTGTTCTTCTCATCCTTTCCTTTAAATTTCTCCCAGTTTGTTGCAAACATAATATGTACCAAAACACTTATGTGACGTGAGTTTCTCACCACAAGACCTACTGACCACATAAAGCCCTTATAAGCAGAACACCAACACTGATATTCCCTAAATTCTGATAAAGATGTTATCTAGTCCAGTAATGAAATGTTCGGAAACCAACCCACAAGCTTGGAGAACAAACCTGTACCCTAGTAATACACACACACACACACACACACACACACACACACACACACAGAGTCCTCAAGTTATGAAAGTAATGGAGCCTCCCCATCACATTTGTGATTGCAATGGTTATAAATCAGGGGTGTCAAACTGGATTTCTTCAAGGGCCAGATTAGCATTGTAGTTCTCCTCCAAGGGCTGACTGCGGGGTGGTGGTGTAGAGATGGACTGGACACATCCTGCAGCACCCTGTTGGACAAAGCGAGGTGCAGACGGGCTGCGTGAGCCCCCCCTGCACCCCATTTTTGCCCTGGATGGCCTCTTGCAGCACCCTGTCAGCCAAACAGGCACCGCGGGCAGGGGTGGTGTTACTACCAGTTCGGTGATTACATTTTGTGCGTGCGTGTAAAAAAACCTTAGGCTGTGCCACCTGGACAGCTGAAAAGTGCTGTGCGCAGGTGCGCAGCATTTGAAAAGCCACTTTTTTCCTGCTTTTTCAACCTCAGCTGTGCCGCGCAAAGCAGCTGAGGTTGAAAAAGCAGGAAATAAAGGACAGGTAAGAACCCGGGCAGGTGGGTGGGCTAAACAGCAGCAAACATAGAACCAGTTTGGTGTCTGATGCTCTTCAGAGCCACCGGTTCTATAGAGCTGGGCAGAACCTGTAGCATCCCACCCCTGACTGCGGGCCAGTCCTTTGCTATTTTCAGGCCAGCCCCATGGGCCAGTTTTAACCATCCCATGAGCCGGATCTGGCCTAAGGGCCTTGAGTTTGACACCCCTGTTGTAAATCAAGTCACCCATATGATCGACCTGATTTTATAAATTATTTTGCAGCAGATTAAGCAAATGCAGTAGTCATAAAGCAGCTACTTCAACTGTTAAGCAAGCCAATGGTTTACTATGGTCAGGTATTGCCAAAACCTGGAAGTAAATGCCAGTTTTCAGCAAAAGCACTGTAAAATGCAGTCATGTCACTGCAGAATGCTGGACACAGCAATACAGTTGCTGACTGCCGAAAGCACAGTCAGGAGATGGTGGGAGATGCTGTTGGAATTTCGAATCCAGTTATAAATACTGCCAGGGAGGTCACTTACAACTTCAAAAGGTCAATAAGCAAACTGTCATAAGTTGAGGACAACCTATATTTAAATTTTAACTCAAAAATATATATGTTTTAAAACCAAAGATTAAAAATTCATAAAAATGCATGAACAAGGAAGAAAGAAGAAAAGGAAACCAAAGAAAAAGTTAAGAGTGCAAGAAAGAAAAACAGATACAAAGATACAAAGAGGCTTCCAATCCTATAACTACAAGTATTAATTTACCTCTTCTTCTAAAATTAGGTCAAGACTCTTTTCTTTTGCCAATTGATCCTATCTAATTGTCAACATCATAAATCATAACTTTATTTTTTCTGTTTTATACCAAAAAAAAAAATCAATAAGGGATTACCAGGCAGTAATAAATGTAGATCGAACAAGTCAATCTGGCCATCTCAGGAAAGTTCTATTGTTTTCATCAATCATTTCTCTCTTGTATGTATTTCCATCTTTGTGCATACTATAATCTTGCTGTGGTTATCTTACACAAAAGCAAAGTTCCATGACATTTTTCCAACTGCTTGTCTCATTAGTCCCAAGAGGAAGATTCTTTAAAATCCTTTGAATCTGTGTATGGTATTTGAATCCAAAATTCTTCTAGCCCTTTTACACATCTGCCAAGCACAGTAAAATGATCCTTCTTGTTATTCACATTTCTAAAAGTGCCTTTTATATATATTTCAGACAATGTCTCTGATGTCCTATACCAATAATGATGCTAATTTTCCTGTACCTGAACAGTAAGGGAGCTTATGAGAAAAGAATTGCAGAAAACCTTCCAGCAGATTATGTCCAAACTCTCTAGGGAGAATTCCTAAATATGAAACTGCTTGAGCTTTGCCTGACCTCATACATTTTGATACTAAAGCCTTGTTGCAGATAACAGAATCTTTCCTTGTTACAGAACACAGGAATACTAATATTATGGTGTAATCAGTGAATTCAGAAAGATGGGCTCCATAATCAGGAGTATTCAATGATAAGCTTTTGGTCTGAATGACCATGGCTTATTTTTCTGTTGTCTATATGTATTGCTGGTGGTTGTGGAAGGCATCTTCAGAGGCAGAGTGAACTGCTTTAGGGAGTATTTCTGGGCAGCCCATAGGGAATTAACAGGGACTGTTAAGTCCTGCTCAGTTGTTGGCCAGTGTCAATCAATCAGTGTTATTTCTGCCATAATACTGCCTACACCAGGATACTTGGGAGTACCTTAAAGTTTGAAGATTCCAGTATAAATCGTTAAAGTATTGTGTACGTTCATGTTTAGTTTACATGTTTACTTGTATCATACTGGAGATTCAGAGGAATAAAAACTGAAGTAGGATGAAGAGAGGCTGAACCAAAAGGCTAAGTATACCTAGGTTTGAATTTATCCTTGTATTTGAGTTTCTTTAAATACAGTAAAACTTTTCAAAGAAAAATTTACTTAAGTATAGGAATTACATGTTTCAATACATTCTCACTGAACTGAAACAAATACTAAGCTACCTTTATTAAAAAAAAACTTAAAGGGTAAATACAATGTTGCCTTCCCAATCTAGTGACCTCCAGTTTATTCCAATTGCAACTCCAAAACAATGGCCTCCAATTGGGGACTTGCCACTGCCACACCATTTGGAAGGTCTCCTCTTGAAGAAGGGACTTTGTCCAATCTACTAGTGGCCACCAGGTACAGAAAATGCTTGAAAGCTGCTGCTGCCACCTAGTGATGGTTCAGATTTATGCTCCCTTGGTTGAAAACTCTGCCTGCATTCATGGAAATAAACAGGCGAACCGAATTGCGCCTTAGCAAATTCATGTGTAACCCTTACCTATCCCATTGGTGCATTAACCATTAAGCAGACAAAGCATGTGCACCAGGCCCAAAGGAGGCACCACAAAGTTGAGAATATGGCTTCATTTGTACAGTACGTACAAAGGAGGGGGGGGGGCATCAAGATTTGTCAGTACTTAGGGCACCAGTGACCTTTATCCGCCACTGACCTATCCCAAAGGTGTTTTTCTTTTCCAAGAAGCAACTGAACTTTCTGGTTTTTCTCTGAAGCCGTTTCACTTCTCTTCCAAGAAGCTTGCTGAGTGAAAAGCGAAACGTCTTCAAAGAAAAACCAGAAAGTCCAATTGCTTCTTGGGAAAATTGCATCCTTGGAACGACCATGACCTGGATGAACCCTTACTTATCCACCGTCACTCTCCATTTCCCCCCCACCCGTGTCTTCTTGCTAACTTCAGACCGCCCGCATTGCAAGATGTCAGCTATCTGGCCAAGCGCCTTGCACAGCGTCGACTCTCAGCCGAAGAGCGAGTATAAGAGCCTCACGCATGTGCGCAGGGCTGCCGGCGGGCTGATCCGAGCCCCGGCACTTTGGGTAAGCCAGAGAGCGCCCCCTGGCGGCCGCTTGGCCGCCTATGCAGCGAGGCGGGCTTTCGCCGAACAAGGCGGCGCTGACTCAGCCAGGGCCGAAGGAAGCGCAGGGCAATGGCGCTCAGCCCCCCCGAGCGGCAGCCGGGCCCGCCTGAAACCCCGTGCCCGGCGCCCCAGCAGCAGGAAGACGAGCCGGACGCCGAGGCCGCCCTCGATTCCCAGCAACTGCGCGGCCTGGAGGCCGAGACCGGTGGGATCCCGCTCCACTCGCCCTGGACCTTCTGGCTCGACAAGTGAGTGCGGGCGGGGAGACCGGATGGGGAAGCGGGCGAGAAAAAGGGAGAGCGCTGTCTGCGCCCGGTTCGGCTCGGCTCGGCTCGGCTCGGCCTGGCGGTGGGGCGCGAAGGCGTCGTTCCTGGGCTCCCCGCGCCTTCGCCATCCCCGGCCCGCCGGAGACACCGAACGCCTGGCGGGGGAGAGTTGGCCTTTGTTGGCTTTCTCCTCGGCCCTTCCCCCTCACTGCGCCGGCAGGTCTCCGCTTTTTCAAGGGCACGAATTGCTCAAGCCCGGCAAACGGGAGTCTCTTGCTCCCCTTTGCCTCAGCATCTCGGCCGCCCACGCGTGGCTCCATCGCTGGACCCTCAGCCGGGTTTGCCTAGGAGCCCGTGTCTGCCTACCTGCAAAATGCCCGCGGGCTACAAGTCTACTGACATTCTCCTTGCTATTTCTGGCAACCTCGGAAGCCTCTGTCGTGATGATGGGAGGATAAGTAATAAGGGGGGGGGGTCCTTAAACAAAACGCAGGGGTGAGTGGGTGGGGGAGGGGAAGGAGCTCTGCGGTGGTCACTCTTCTCCCCTCCCCCACAGACTTTTAAAGTGGGCAGGAATTCAACAAGTGCACCTCCCTCGGATGCCCACAAGAGTTTTGGAAAGCACATAGAAATGGCGGCAAGGCTGGCAGAGTTAGTGCCTCGCTCTAAATTAAAAATGTGTGCTTTGTTTGTGTACGGTTTGGAGAAGGTGTGAAGCTACCCACTATCTAATAATTCATCTTTTGTGGCTTAGTTTTAGATATGAATTGGGTTACCGTTTTTCCTCTCCAAGAATAACAGTTGGAAGGGACCTTGGAGGTCTTCTAGTCCAATCCCCTGCTCAGGCAGGAAATCCTATACCATTTCAGACAAACAGTTGTCCAATCTCTTCTTAGAAACTGTGCTTCAAAACAAGCCCATGGCTAAGAGACTTGATTCTAGTTGACAAAATCAGAGAAAAGGGTTCGTCTGACTTTTGATACTTAGGCAATTTCATTGAACTTTTGAGTGCCTGCTTCTGAATTCTGAATATTAAGCATCACACTAATGTTATTTTAGAGGTTTAATTCATCTTTTCTAGAGGTTATTTTTAATTAGTTGCACTTTTCGAATTGATCCATGACCTGCCAACCTTATCCTAAATAGCTAATGTTCTGGACTGCACATTTTATCATCCTTACCAGGGTATTTGTGGTGGAAGATTTTAAGGGTTTTTTTTAATTATTGTGGGTAGATTTTGTTTTAATTTTGGGTTGAAAGTCACCCAGAATTTGGCTATTTGCATATTTAAATTAATTAAATAAATAAAAGTTCACTAGTGGCAGTTGTAACCCAATGTATTTTGGAGAGTGTCATAGTAGTAAAAACTACCTTAAGGTAGGGATTCCCTGCCTGGAAAAAGGTATTTTAGAGTGCTTTGATGTGAATGTTTTGTCTATATCTCACTTACCCAGATAATGAAGATAATTTAAGGGGAATGTTAAATGGTTTGATTTGGTTTAGTTGACAACAAATGGGAGACCTCCAGGATATTTGTAATAGTTGCTTTTTCTAACATATAAAATTTGAATCATAATTATCTTTAAGAAGTCTACATCCTAAGGAGCATTTTGCTGCTCATCCTATGCCACTCCTAATTCATCATAGTATTATCTTTTTTATAAAAAAAGACTAATAGGCAAGGCTTCCAGATAAAATGTGTTGCTTGCACAGGCATGAACCATTTTGAAGGAATTTAAATTTTAAATTGTACACCTCCCTGTTTAAGCATTATATTGCTATGCTTTAGCCTATAAACCTCATCACTTTAGTTTAAGGTGAACTTTTTATAAATTGTTAACTGTCCCATACATTGTATCTTGATCTTTTTCTGCATTCAATATTTTAAAATTGGGCTGCCTGAGAATCTATACTCCCTACATTCATGTTATTAAACACAGAAAAAACACACCCCTTATGCCCCCTCTCCATTTTACTGCAAACATAATCATTTCTAAAAATAACAAAGTATTTTTCCTGCACATTTATAAATCATGTTGACCTTTTCCCAGATCAAAACTCCCTCCATCAAAAATAATGTCAGTTATTCCAAAATTAGGCAGATATGCTTATTTGTACTGAATCAAATGATTGTGTGTGTGTGTGTGTGTGTTTTCTAATTTCTTGATATCCCAACACTTGTTTCACTCCCTGTCCAGTCAGATCATGTAAAAGGTAGCTGAGTTTCTTTACAGAACTGGAGTTGTAACTTGAGAAAGAAAGGAGACCTTAAGGAATAAACAGCTTCCTCTGAGGCAAGGCACTCTGGCCTAAACTATAAACTATTTAGGACCAATTGTATTTTATTAGCACTGCTGAACAGCTTGTCAAAAGAAAAGGACAAAACCAGATGATTTGTTTTCCATTTTAAATTTTAAAAGGAGTTCAATTTGATTTCAGTATCGGGTCATATAAGTCCAGAGTGCTGATTAATGACACTTATTTTCCCGTAGATATTGATTTGTTGCTCAGTGAAAATCTCTGGGTATCATAAACAGTTAAAAGTACTTGGAATGTAAGTGTACAGGGAAGTGTGATATGAGGGGATAGCATTCTGTACTCCCAGTTTTCCTTCCTTTTTTTTTTTTAGCTAGATTCCGGCTTCATTATACAATTAAGTACAAAATATTGTAATCTCATCCTGGAGAACTTCTCTTCATGTGGTCACTAAGAGGCAACAGTGATTTGATGGCATGTAATCAAAATCATTATGATGATGCCTAGATTGACGCTTATTCCATACTGATGTTTTCTTGCAGTCTTTGAATTGCACACACAGGTCTTGGGTCAGATTTTTTTTTTTTCATGAATGTGCCTGCTTACTGAAAAATAAAGGAATACAATAAATATCCTGCTTAGAATACCATTTTTGAATCAATGATGGGGTAACAGATACTAACATCAAAAATAATACAGATAGTCCTCATTTAATAATCACAATTGGGATTGGAAACTCTGTCTCTAAGCAGAATGGTCTTTAAATGAAACAACACATGGCCATACCCAATTTATGATGTCAACTCCACAGGGGCTATTAAGTAAATCACCTAAGGTTGTTAAGCATAATATTACTATAGGTAGTTCTTGACTTACTGTAGTTAGGCCTTTACTTATGACCAGAAGTGAGCCCAAAATTTCCATTGCTACAGCTGATTGTCGGGTATCTGGCACGCATGTGCAGGGGTGGAGGGGTGTGCATGGAAGATGTGCATACATGAGCAGGGATGCGCTGAGTGCAAGGGGATCTTGCACGCATGCTCAGATGTGCTGTGCATGAAGGGAATCGTGTGCATGCACAAAGATGTGCAGCACATGAGGGGGAATCGCACATGCATGCGCAGGGGGTGTTTGGGGGGGGCAGCATGCGTTGTCTTCTGGGTGCTGGCATGTGAGCGTGTGCAAGCGAGTGCATGCATAATTATCAGTATGGGAGCCAAAAAAGGTTAGCCACCACTGTCCTAGGAAGATTGCAAATGACAATCCCAGGTCCCCGTGACTCTGCAGCCATTGTAAATGTGCTCTGGTTGCCGTGTGCTGAATCATGATCGATTGACCATTGGGATGCTGAAGTTGCTATAACCTTAACAACTGACACTAAACCTTCTTTTTCAGCACTGTCCTAAGTTTGAACAGTTATTAAACAGGGAAGTAGTTAAACCTGTAGTGAAAAAAAAGTAAAACATGAAAAGTGTGAATAGTTTAAAAGGCCTTGTTAAAATGATGAGTGTGGTTCTTCTGCATGAGAGGCGGAATGAAAGTAAATAAGCCACTGCAGAAAACTCTACTGTACATGTATTTTGCAAGGTTTTTAATTATGGTAAGTAGAACAACATGCAAATAGACATCAGTTTCCAAACATAAAGTATAACCCCCATTTTGGACTATCATTCTGTAATAGAGAGATAGTTGGGTAAATACTTTCTAAAATTGGAGTAAATGTACATTTTTCTGAGAATAGCCATAGTAGCTAGAAGACTATTAACAATACTGCTTGTATTAAATAACCCCTAATGTATTGTTTTATATGAATTAGATTCACAAATATATGCAGAATTGATGGAATATACTCTTACAAATAATATCAGAGAAGATAGTCATAGTAATATTGAAATTACGAACAGGATATTCTAAAATGATCTCCATATTCAGATAGTCCTTGGGTGGCAATTGGAACCGGAATTTCCATCGCTAAGTGATGTAGTTGTAAAGCGTGACACTGTAAGACCATGTTGCTTAGTGATGGTAATCCAGACAGTCCTTGATGCCGTTGTAATCCCAGGACCAGTTTCTTAGGTGGGAGGAAATTGCGGGTCAGTGTGCAGGAGTCATGGAGCAGGGTTGCTATAAACAGGCGCTATTGAGCATGGAGGTGCCATGGGAGATGGAGGGTACTGCAGGGAGGCACTAGAGAATGTGGGTGGGTGAGGATGCCATGTGGGTGGGTGTGCTACAGAGTGGGAGTGGGCATGATACTGTGGGTTTGTCCATAATAATGGAGTATTGGCAGGAGGTGAGTGCTACAGAATACAAAGTCCCTGGGGTTCCTTGGAAGAAACAGTGCCAGGAGTGAAATTCCCTGCTGACTTTCCCATTGATGTTTCTTGTGAGAAGCCAGCAAGGAAGATTGTGACATCATAATTTATGCAATGTCATAATTGTGACTGGGCTCCTCAGCTCCCAGATCATGATCATGAAGTTGTGATGGCCACAGCTTCAGGAACTAAAGCCCCCTTCCTCAATACTGTCGTAATTTTTAACTGTCACTGAACAAGTGTCACAAGTTGACTACTTGTGTTTATGTTTTTAATCGCTGTCCTACAATCTTAAAGCTGCTAGCAGTAGATTAAAATAGTGAGCTGATTACTTTGGGTTCTTTACCAATTAATTCTGTCTACTTAAGCTGGTGCGTTCTAAGCAGATGTTAGGAATATTGCAACATTTTCCCTGGCCCATTTCTTGAACTAGACAGCTGTTGGGCTTCTTCCAAATCTACTTACTGAAATATCAGCATTCTCCTGTCCTTAACAGTTTGCTTCTATACCAATCTGAAGTTCTATAAATCAGTCTGTGAGCTTATAAGGTTCTGCTGCTATGTATGTTTACTTCCTCTTGTGCTTTTCCCACAACTATGATTTGCCCAAGTGTTACAGCAATTAGTAGACAACCCAGATGTTACTGTTGTCAAGTTTCATAATGAGTGTATCCTCTTGAGCATCTCAAAACAGATCTCTTGGACCTGGAATATTGTACTGGATTACATACCTTATACATACATACTGTACATACAAAAACCTTGGTTTTACAAGATTATTCTGCCATTCTTGCCTGTACTATAAGTTTCTGTTCATATTTTGCAGTGTACAATATTGTTCTCCTAAAATGCGTATTTAAACAGCAAATGGAAAATCCAGTCCATAGTGGGTAGTACTTTTACTAAGATCCCTCCATAATGCCACAAATGATGTGCAAACTTTTGAATTGCCTAGCATCCTGGTTGAACTAAATGGTACAGAAAGCAGTGGGTAGAAAAGAGAAGAAAGATTTGAGTGCTGTGGAATTTTCCTTGGTCACAAACAAGGAAAATTTGTAAATTGGAACTACTTTAATAATACACATTGTGTTCTTTCCCTGTGGATTAAATCCTTCAACCTTTTTTGTATTATTGGAAGATGCTGTGAGCAGCATCTATAATCTTCCTGCATTTTCTAGATTCAAATTTATTTTAACCTGTTTTTAAAATCATAAATAAAATTACTAACTTTATAATACATAATTGTCCTTGTTCTCAACTTGTGGTTCAGTGCTTCTATCTTCAGAATATTTAAAGAGAGTCACATTTATGAAGTTGCTGTTAAATGACATCCTCCACAAAGTACTAGAGAATCATTGTTTAACCCCTTGCTTTAAAAATGATTTGCTATTGTCTATGGCAGAGGTTTCCAAACTTGGCAACTTTAAGACTTGTGGACTTCAACTCCCAACTAGTATAGTCACAACTCTAAAAGTTGCCAAGTTTGGGGGATCCCTGGTCTATGGCATGGATGTCAAGTTATGAATGTTTCAACACTGGAGGTTTTTAAGAAGAGATTGGACAACCATTTGTCTGAAATGCTATAGGGCAATGGTGGCTAACCTTTTTGGACTCCTGTGCCAAAAATTGTGTGCACGCTCGCACTCGCGTGCCAGGACCCAGAAGGCAATGCGCACCCCCCCACACCCCCTAGGCATGCGTGCGTAATCCCCACCCACCCTGCTGCTCCCTTACCTGCACTGCGCCTCACAGCTGATTTTCGGCCGGTTTGAGGCCTTTTTCAGCCTCCCAAAGGCTTGAGGAATTCTTCTGCAGGCTTTGCAGTCCGAAAACTAGCCCCGCTTCATCACTTCTGGTATTTTCAGAAAAACGGGAAGTGCTGAAACAGGGCTAGTTTTCGACCTGCAGAAGCCTTCCTCAAGCCTTTGGGAGGTTGAAAAAGGCCTCAAACCGGCTGAAAATCAGTTGTGAGGTGTGCACATGCCCAGTGAGGTAAGTTTGCCTGCACTTGTGTGCCAGCACAAATGGCTCTGCATGCCACCTGTGGCATGCATGCCATAGGTTTGCCATCATGGCTATAGGGTTTCCTGCTTAGCAGGGGGTTGGACTAGAAGACCTCCAAGGTCTCTTCCAACTTTGTTATTCAATACTGACTTAATAGCACATAAATTGATTAAAAAAAGAAAGGAATAAATGGGCAGTTTAAAGGAAATAAGAAGTGGAGTCTCTCAAGGATCTTTTTGTGGCTGGTGTAACGTTTGTCAATTATCTTGATAATAAACTGAGGTGGCCATATTTTGTGGATAGTACAAAAATGTTCAAAATAATAAAACACAAAAGGGGATTGAACATGTCCAGAAAAATATCTTTAAATTGAAAAAATAACCAATCAAATAGCAAAAACCTATTTTAGTTTAAGTAGGTATAAAATGATATACCTACCTGGGAGAAAACCTATATTGGGATGGGGGTGGGGAAACAATAGTAACTTCATTAAACCTACATTGATAGATCTGAAGCTTTGAAAATAATAATTGAAAGAAACAATGCTATTATTTGCTATTATGTCTGTATTAAAGAGTGCATATTTTAAGTTTTTGAGATCTTGTGCTACCTTTTATTCTGCTCATTATTGTAAGCTCTTTTGTGGGCTATTGTGTAAGTTTGGAAAATTGTTGGTGCTTTAAGGAATGCAACTGTCACACTGACAGCTGGACAGTGGGTTTAATATTGCCTATTCTCTATGGCAAAGTAAACACAAATCTTTCAACATTAAGGTTGGCTTTTTTAAAAAAAATGGAACTGCAATGATTAAACCTGTAACAACAAACAATGAAGAAGGGGAATCCTTGTACTTATTCAATATGCTTAGCCATTATTTCTTTATCTGTTTGTGTAACTGTTATCAGTCAATAGTTCTAAACATACATTCAATTTGTTTTTCTGCTTTAGATTGGATCTCCTTTAGTTTAACAATATGTATATTTTCAAAGCTGCAAGGATGACATATTGTCATTCCTCATTAATATAGAATATTTAGAATACGGTATATGGTAACATTGATCTGTGGCTCCTTTATTCACACAACAAAATGCATGAATAAAATAAGATTATCATTGATAGTAAAAGTATGACTGCAGATACTCCTAAATCAAATCCAACGTTCTGTCATTTTATTGCCCTGGCTTCATGCTTCGCATATTTCTCCATTTTACTATAGTATTTGTCAGTTACATTTTCACCAGAACAAATTGCTAGTGCATATTGGGTACCTACATTGGCATTAGAATTAATCGCTGCTGGTAGATTAATTTGTGGAATAGAACATAATGTACAATACTTACATTTATGGTTAAGCATTCACACTGTGTTATACTGTGCCAGGTTCTGATGCTTTTCAGTACTTGCATGTACTAAAGTAGTTCCAGTGAAATTAGTTTTTTGTTGAAGTAAGATTTAAGTGATCATTATTTAACTTGTAACAAGTAAATTCATAGTGGATTGCCATCTAGTGGTTAAAAACAGGAGTTGAATAAAAGAATTTGTCAAAACATGAGAATGATGAATTTAATATCCATTTAATCCCTATGAAAATGCAGGAGATATACACCACTGTGCTAAAATAAAAGCTGAAACTAAATATTAGAATTAAAATTAAATTATGGAGAAGGTATATAATTAATGTAATAGTGAAATATTTTTCCCCAACTTGTCTTTTTTCAATATCTGAATGGAGTTGTACTGTATATAGTTATAATGTGGATTTATGCATTCTTACTTATAAATGCAGTTTGGGAATTTAATCCAAGTTAGGTGGGTATACAATTGCAGCCTAAACAGCTTAAGTAGGTTTAAATGCTTTTTGGTTTAAATAGGCTAACAGAGTGAACAATTGTAACTTTGCACATTTTTATTACATAAAGTACCGGTATGTAAAATCCCCTGTTTTTTCCACTGTGTGATTTTCTTCATCACTATGGTTGTATGTATCTGTGCATTTATTTATAGAAGTTATACATTGTTTTTTATTATGAAAACAATTAAATTATTGATTCTGAGAAGTTATGACTATCCTATACAATGGAATACAAACATATAAAATGATAAAGCAATACCATTATTAAGTAATAATTAGAGCAGATAGCAAAAAGCTAGATATAGAAAAATGTAAAATACTTGGGTCATAACCAAAATTTCAATTTAAAGTAGAAATATTTTGCAACATGGACCCATCTAATCTTCACATGGAATTTGTTTCATGTGGTGGATTATCAATAAACCAATCTCCACATCATAGCTAGTCATGGTTTTTCCAGCAAGACATTTCTAGAATGCAAAGACCCTGGGGTGTGGCACAAAGGCAACACCATCAAATAAGAAAGAAATGTCCCTTTAATACCTCCAACTTTGCCCCCAATGTCCAGGTTAACTTCAGCTGGAGGAAAAACTCACCCAGGAACAGTCTTTAAGTGGAGGAAATTCAGTCCAAAAACAAAGTACATACAAACTGTAAAAAATCCACACAAACCACACTGCAGTAATTGACTTGACAAGGCAAGAGAAGGAATTGCAGACTTGAAAGCCCAGCAAAACACACACAGTTGGGAAGATGCCAGGAACCCTCAACGATACCAGATAATTCACGATTTGCTCCCAACAACTTTGCTGTACGCAGCTTCCCTTTCTAAACACTGTGTTCCCAGCTACAGCTAATGAAAGGAATCAGGGTCCTTTCCTCCCCTGTAAGCCATGCAATTTACGTCACTCCCTTCTCTGTTCCTCCCTGCGTGCCCTAGGATGAAGAGGGGGTGGGCCTGGGTCTTCCTCCGAATTCCCTCTCCCCTGCTCTGCCTAGCTGGCTTTTACCCTTCCCCAGTTTCTTCCACAGCCAACAGAGCCACACTCCCACTCCCTGTCAGCTGGTCGGTCTCCCCCTCCAAATCAGATTCCGACAGGGGCATGACAATATACGTATGCATGGAAATAGGTAATCCTCCAATAACATGATCTGAAGCTCTGGAATCTAGCTTGGTATTTGACTGATGTTCACTCTTCAATATAGAAATATTGTGTTTTATTAAAAACCCTTGAGCAACTTAGTAATGGCATTTTGTAATGGCTCCTTAGAGGTAATTCCCATGTAAAATATGTTAAAATAATTCAGACCTGAAGTTATTAATGCATTAGTGCATTGTTTGTCAAGTTTAAGATGCTGGCTGGGGAATTCTGGGAGTTGAATTCCAGACATCTTAAAGTGGTTAAGGTTGAGAAACACTGCATTAGGGCAATAACCATTCATTCATGATCAACCCTATCCAGGAAAGACTGCATGTATCACTCCAACTAAAACCAGTAACATGTTTTTAGGCACTGATAATTTTGCAGATCCCACCCAACTCAAACCTTCCTCCTGCAGGAGGGTACAATAACCACAGTGCATAAAACTAAACTGAATATGGGAAACACTCACCAAACCTAAATCTTAGTAGGAACTACTAGCTTTACCTAATTACCCTTTTATGGTCTGTTATTGCACAGAAACATTGGCCATGAACATTCATGTTGTATATGCAATAGAAAAGAAGAAATGCATGTTATTTTGAATGTCACCACTTTGCTACCAATCTCCTAATGGCTGTATCAATTATAATGTTAAGTACCATTGGAGATTGTTAGGAATATGAGTCACCTAACAGCTATTTGGGTTAGAAATATATAAACCAGGATAAACATTCTAAAACTGTATCTTTAAGAAAATGCAAAACTGTAATTAGGTGTGGTTTCTCAAATGGCCATAAGATGGAGGCAGAAACCTGGGTTGTTTAGTCTTCATCTCAGAAGAGAGAGTGTCTCAGTCTCTGTTTCCTTCTGTTGGAAAGAGTTGCCCTTCCTTCATTTTTCCTAATTGACTGATATTACTGGATTTGATGTAAGTCTGATACTGAACTGTTTTTTGACACTGGACTTTGATATTTGGATTATCCCTGGATTGAAAACTGACTGATTTACTTGTGAATGACTTTGGATTGCTTATTTTGGACTTTGCTTAAACCTTTCTGGAAGTAAAAAACGTACATTTACTGTACAGTGTATCTGTGTGCTCTGTGTGTATTATTCAAACACTTCTCTCAAATACGTCTCCCTGTATGCGCTCATTCTCCTAATGGGGAATTACCTCAACAGAGATTTTAAAAAGGATTACATGTTTATGAGTATTAGCATCTAAGGCAGGGGGCCAGATCTGGCCTGCGGGGCCATCCTGGAAAAAGCAAAGGACTAGCGCACAGTGCTTCTGCCAGTGAAAATAGAGCTTGGTTTTTGCTGACAGGGTTGCAAGAGGCTGTTGCAGCTGAAAACAGAGCTCAGGAGCCTGTTTTCTTTAGCAGAGTGCTCAGGCCATCACAGGTGCCCCTGACATGAGTGACATCAAACTGGCCATGCCCACTCCAGCTCCCACAAGGTCAAACACAACCCTGATGCAGCCCTCAATGAAATTGCGTTTGACACCCTTGATCTAGGGTAAACTGCTTTATATGTGTAACATCAATTTTATGGTCACTGTTTTTAATTCTCTGGTGTGTATTGAGTACATTTTGTTTATACAATTATCTTCTTTTACATTTAAGATCCCTACCTGGTACCACAGCAGCTGAATGTGCATCAAATTTGAAGAAGATCTACACAGTAGAAACTGTACAGGTAAAAATGTGTGTTAAGCATGATAATTGTATAATGGAATACAAAATTATGATGGTCTCAGATTTTAGGAAGGAAAGTTTCTTAAGCCAAAGGAGACTGTGAGCATTTTACTTGTTGTCACTGCATTAACTGCCAGTGATTGAAAAGAATTTGAGGCAGTTTCTCTTTAGCTGAACATACTCTTCAGTGCAGCTGAATTTTTGTGTGTGTAAAGCAGATGCTTTATAATTGAGCTTTGAACTTTTCCTAAACAAATGGTAATTTCATATTGTTTGCTGGTATTTGTAAATTAATAAAATCATTATCCATGTAGATCTTCTGGAGCGTTTATAATAATATTCCTCCTGTGACAAACCTGTCTCTGAGATGTAGTTATCATTTAATGCGTGGAGAAAGACGACCACTGTGGTACGTATTCAAATGATTGATGTGTTTTGGGAATCTGTTGTATTTATTGGTGGGGGGGAGCAATATAAAAGACATTGGGAAACAAAGAACAGAAGAATATTAGGTACTTTTTTTTTACTATGTCTAATATGGGACATTAACATTAAGATGATTCATGTTTGTCTTTCAAAGCTTCATGGATTGTTCTAGTTAAAAGTTCATGTTAAGCAATACAATGTTTGCCTATTGCATGTATTTGAACTAAAACACACTTTGCAAAATTTTGGTAGAACTTTACTAATGAATGCTTGCAACAATGCTGCTGAAAAGCCAAGGTCTACTTTTGAGTTTGCAGTGATAAATCAGTTGAGCCACTTTTTCATGTAATAGTTTACTGTTCTTCCCTGAAGTCCATACTTTCACTTACAATTGTAGTGATGTCATCTGCATCCTATCATAAATCAGAGATGAGTAGCTTGTAGGCCCCATTTGCTGTAGTGCCCCTCATCTCAGTCCCCTCCCATCATTTTAAATTTTGGCAGCAGGCAGGCAAAGAGGAATAGTGGCATTTACTGAGTTATAGTAAAACAAGTTTTTTAATTTTTTAATTTAAAAACAACTTTCTCCAAATGAAAAAGAGACTAGAATTTCACCATCATTTCTCCAAATAATACTATCCTATACTTTCATTTCCCCCTGTGGTTGTCCCTCAGTATGTAAAGTGAAACCTTCATTTTGAAAATTGCTTATATTGTCTAAAGCAGTGGTTGCCAACCGGTGGGCCATGGGAAAATTTTGGTGGGCCGCAGAAGAAATGGCCCCCAAAAGCAATTAAACTGGGCCGTGCATTTCTTTCACCTCCTGGCTCTCCGAGGGACCCTGGAGTCAGGCCCCTGAAATGCACACGCCAACCAGCTCCTACACCCGGCGCCAGCGGCAACAGCAGTCCCCTCCCCCAGCGCCCGCTGTCAGCTCTTCCCCATTAGTTCTCTAGCTTTGAATTGCTCCTGGCTCTCTCTCTTTCCTCCCCCCACCCCCATGAGCAGGCAAGAAAGGAAAGGGAGACGGAGTCGTGCACAGATCTCCCCTTTTCCAGCCCTTGCTGCCTCTCCCAATATTGAAGCCTCGGAAACTCAGGCAAAGCCACCGCAGTGGTAGCGTCCTGAGTTGCCTTGGCATGCTGGGTTAGTTAAGAATCGCCCTACCCAGAGAAGGAAGTGGTGCTGGAGGAGGAGGAGGCAGTAGTGGAGAAGCAAGCAACTCAGGACGCTACTGCTGTGGCGGCTTTGCCTGCATTTCTGAGGCTTCGATGTTGAGAGAGGCAGCAAGGGCTGGAAAAGGAGAGCTGTGCACAGCTCCAGCTCCCTTTCCTTTCCTGCCTGCATGTGGACAGGGGGAGGAAAGAGAGAGAGCCAGGAGCAATTCAAAGCTAGAGAACTAATGGGGAGAGCTGACAGCGGACGCTGGGGAAGGGACTGTTGTTACCGCCGCCACCATGTGTGGGAGCAAGCATCTCAGGGACCTGAGCCAGGCGGCACGGGAACTGCAAGTGGGAGCATTTGATGATTTCAAAGAATTCCTGGAACACGGTATATTGGTGTTTTGTATGTCTCAGTGAAAGAGTGAGCTTTGTTTCGTCTCCTTTCCTGCTCTGGTACTGCGAGAGATGCTTTCTCTTCCCCCCCCCAAAATAATCACTGGCTGTGGCTGGGTTTGGCAGCGAAGTGCTAAAGTGAGCGAAGTGCCCCCAGAGACACGTTTCTTTGCCTGTCTCCAGGTGACGATGGAAGAGCCTATCCCCAGCTTTTCCTCAGCTGCAGATTTGAGCCTCTCAATCCTCCACCTGGGGTCTGAAAGGAGCTCCCACTTTCTCCCCCTCCCCTCCCCCAATTAATCACCAAGAGCAGCAGTCCTTCTGCAGGCAGATGCCTGCTGAGAAGCCCCTGGAGTGGCAGCCAAGGGGTGCTGCCCCCCAAGGAGAGCAAAGCCCCTTTTCTGCCTCTGCTTCTCCCAGCGGCAGTTGCCATGAGGCCCCTCAGCTCAGACACAGACACACAGACACACACACATCTCCTGCCCACTCTTCTGTCTCTTTGGAAGGTGCCAGGTGAGGGGAGGCTTCCAGCCTGGAACATTTTATTTTGTTATCATTAAGCATTTACATTTTTGTTATAATTAAATAACTGTGTGTGTGTGTGTGTGTGTGTATGTATGTATGTGTGTATCGTGTGTGTGTGTGTGTGTGTGTGTGTGTGTGTATATATATATAATTTATATTTAACAAAAAAAATTATATTAAATATATTAACTTTTTTTAAAAATCGTATTAGTGGTCCTCGGGATTTAAAAGTATGAGTTTGGTGGTCCCTGAGATCCAAAAGGTTGGTGACCCCTGGTCTAAAGTGCTCCCTGATTGAAATAGAAATGTTGGTGAAAGTCTGTAATGATTCTCAGTCATCCAGGTCATGGTTATCCCAAAGGTGCTTTTTCAGGAGGCAACTGAACTTTCTTTTTTCTTTGAAGAGGTTTCGCTTCTCATCCAAGAAGCTTCTTCAGCTCTGACAAGATAGTGGGGAATGGAAGGATTTATACTCTTTGCAGACAGCTGGTCATTTTCATCCTTTTAGAGGGTCCTTGAAGCACTTAGAGGTTTATCTGTGTCCTTAGAGTCAGTGCTTCTGTGTCCTGAGTAGTGCTTCTGGTTCCTGGAGTCTGCAATTTTTCTCTCTCTCTGGAAATCATTCCTACTCCCATACCATTCAAAGGGTGTTCATTCCTAAATTGTATAGCTATTTGAATGTAGAAATGTTGGTGGTTATTTCAGATTGTTTAGTTAGACCACCTAAGATCATGAAGAGAATTTCATATTTTCCCTAGAAACAGGAAATTTATATAAGGCATATGTAGTGGAGGAAATTATTTTGCTAATTCAGTTTGTTGGTCTTAGAACAAAATTAAGAACTCAACAGGAGTTTTAAACCTAAAGCTTATTGATGACCATTAATTCGCCTTTTCTTTTTCTGAAAAGGAAAGTGTTTCTTCTTAATCAATGCCACAAAACTCGGGAGAAACAGAAAATTTAAATGAAATAACATTCTAAGCTTCCGACTTCTTGTGTGTTACTAAGTTCTCTTCATGATGTTTCTATGGAATAAACGTAGCCCTGCATTCACACTATTGTAAAACTGTATAGTGAATCTTGTGTTTTTTCACAAATCAGGGAAGAAGAAAGCAATGCCAAAGGAGGTGTATGGAAAATGAAGGTGCCCAAAGACAGTACGGTATGTTGTTTTAGTGTGCATGTAATTTTATGTTCAGGTATATTAGTGCAGAGAGACTCATATCACATTTCCAGTTACATGGGTTATATAACTTGGAACCTACACAGCATTATTTAGTGTCACATAAATAAAAACAAAGCCTGTTCATAAAGTTTTCTCTCTTTCTGCATATCTTCCACATGCTTTGTTTAGGGGAGGATTTTTCAGCACACCAAGTGTTCACTCATCAAAAGAACACTTATTTGCTTGCCTTATCTTAAGAATTGTGACACTTAAGTTTGCATATCACTGTCAGCTTCTTCTAGTTCTGGCTTAATTCAGTGCATAAATTATTAGTGGAATTATTATTAAATTAAAAAGTTTTGTTTTCAGTGATAAAACCCCTGCTGCCACTCTGTTTCCTTTTTTTGTGTCTGCCCATTAATAGATAGCCAAGATATTTAGACTTTGAGCCTCTAGGGCAGAGGCATTCCAAACCTTGTGAGCAGTCACCAGAACTGTACCATATGGACAGACAAAAGGTGATGTACTAATGGTAAATGTAAGTGTAGTCATCATTTACCATTCATGGTGTTTGTAAGTGGACAAATTAATAGAATTCTGTGCAGAATGAGCAGAAAAACTGACACAGGAGCAATAATCTAACCAAATCAGTTTCTAGACGAAAGAATCCTTTTTCTTTGTATCCTCAGTTAGGAATGTGCAGTGTTTTTATAAAACATGATTAAAAGGATATTAGTTACATTACCTGTTCAGTTCAGCAGCTTCCAATCCATAAATATTTTTCTGCAAACAATTATGAATGCAAAGCTATAATAATATGCATAGCTAAAATAACATGGTAGTTATTGCAAGAAGTTCATTGCAGGTCAAACTGGATATGTAATATGTGGCAAAAAATACATGGCATCTTAATTTCCTTTTTTTTTTTTTTTTTGCTAGTCTGCAGTTTGGAAAGAGTTACTGTTAGCTACAATTGGAGAGCAGTTTACAGACCATTGTGCGACAAGTAAGGATATGTTTTTATTATTTGATGTTTGCTTTAACTTGTGAGCATCTGGTGCCTAAGCTTGCTGACCATTTTAATTTAGCTGGCCAATGTTTGCTAGGACTTTCACATTCATAGTGGATTGGTTTTTGGCCCGAGTCAGCTGGTACTAAAAGGTACCTGCACTGATTTTTCTTCAACTTTATCTAAGGGTGAAGCCAACAGAAACAGTAGTTTCATTCAGTTATATGTGTATATGTTTGACATGTCAGTTGGTGTTTTTTGTAATCTTTTTTTTTTTTTTTTGGTAAGGATTAGTTTACAAAATCTGCCCAGTTTTTATGGGCACAAGGCTATCACCACACCTACACAAAAGGAACAGAAAAAAAATATGATCTTAGAAAAGATAATGCTACGTTTTATCTGCTAGCACTGTTGCCAAACGGAATGGAAAGCTTGACTTTTATCCTGGTGTGTAGCTTACTGACTAGAAAGAGAGCAGTTCCTCTTGATGAGGTCAAAACAAAGAAAGAGAAATTTAGGTCATAGAGTCAAATACCTAATCAGTGAAGGAATCTAAATTAAAAATATCCCCAACAGATGGGACTGTCTCATCTCTGCTTGAACATAGGCAGCGAATGGAACCCACCTTCTTGGCTGGGTCATTGATTCCATTGTCAAACTGCTCTTACCATTGGGAAAAGGTTTGCTTGTGTGACATCCTTTCGTGTATTTATCTACCATTTTACTCTGTTTTTATATTATTCCCTCAGGGTTCTCTTGACTAAACATACCATGTTCTTTCAGTTTGAATGTGTGGGGCTTTGTTTTTACCCACAATCATTCTCACTGAAATCATCTTTCTCTGTTTTCATCTGTTTCAGTTTTTCTGAATATCTTTCTTAAAGTGCAGTGCCCAAAGTGGGCAGAGTGTTAAGATGGGTTTGTCCAACACAGAATATCATAGAACAATTATTTGATTTGGAAATGATACAGTATAACATTACATTTGACCTTTTGTAGCCACAGTATACCACTGATTCATATTCGGTTTGCAATCAGACAGAATATTCGGTTTGCAATTAGTTAGTACTTAGAACCCTTTTTTGCAAAATACCATCAAGTCTGTATCTTATTTATTTTGTTTCCAACATTTAATTATTGTTTCCTAAAGTGAAAAGATTTGCATGTATTTTCATTAAAATCCGCCCTGTTATTTTCTCTAAGCTATCAAGATTTTTTTGAATTATTTCTTCTGATATATTCTCTACCTCATATATTCATCTGCAAATTTAATAAATGTTTCCTATACCTTTTTATAAAAATTGTTAATAAAAATACAGAGTACAGAACACATATCTGAAGTAGCCACTCAGTTATCTCCCTCCACTGTAATAAGGAGCTTTCGATTAGCATTTTGTATATTTTTAGATAGTTACATATCTATTTAATTGTCAGGAAAACCTCATCAGATTACTTTACTAAAATCAATATATGTTCCTTCTCCATCATTCCATATTCTGTGGAATAAGGATAATATTTGTTCTTGACAAATCTATGTTGGCGTCTTGTAATTGTCATACGTTTTTGCAAGAGGTTTACAGATTAATGTCTTTATGATCTGTAGTAGAATCTTTCCCGATACTGACTGATATTGATTGGTGTGTACTTTATTGGATATTATCTTTCCCTTTTTTGAAAATGAGGGCAAGATCCTGTTGTCACTTGGCACTATGTCAGTTCACATGATTTCTTCAAAAAGATTTGGCCGGATAGTTTGTTCCTTCAGTAGGATGCAATTAATTATGAATTTTAGCTTTGATGATATTATTTCTCCACTTGAAGGCTATATGTATGTACTTTTTCATCATGACCTCTCTTTCCACATTGTATATATTTGTGAAGCCACATTAGCTTCTGTTGCCATCCATTTTCTTCCTGTCTTTAGCATTTTGTCTTTTAGTATCTTTTGAGGAAGTTCCATCTGTCTTCAGCTCCTTTTCTTATTAACTTCTCCTGCCATGGATTCATTCTTGCTTGGAATCCAAAATACACAGCTGACTATTCAGACTTTACTTTCCCTTAAAATCAAGACCTCAAGTGCTACAGTTATTTTTCTCCTAATGTTCATGGCTGCTTTCTGTTCCTTGACTAAGTCTTCCCTGCTGCCAGTGGTTAAGGTTACGTCTAGGATAACTGATTCTCTTACACAATACTCTTCACCCTCTGAAACTCAGTATAGAAATATTGAGGTAGAATGTTTAGCATTGCATGTCAAAGAACATAAACATGTCTTTTCATTGTGATTGTTACACTTTATTTAATAAGCTCATTTCGTGTCTCTGTTTGTAGGGTAAGAGTTCTGTTCTATCACTTGACTCCCAACAACTCTGGTCAAAAGCATTGAAAACAGTACCAAAGTAAATAAAAATAAAGAAGTCAAAATTGGCAAAGATGACAAAACCAGAGAGGAATAAAAAAGAACAGATCTCCATAGCCCAAAGGAGGCTTCAATCATTCTTGCCAAAGGCCTGGGCAAAGTTTTTTAAAAAGCAAAATAATATTGTTTTTTTTTTCCCAACAGATGATGAAGTAATTGGTGTTAGTGTCAGTGTCCGTGACCGGGAAGATGTTGTTCAAGTCTGGAATGTAAATGCATCATTAGCAAATGAAGCTTCAGTTTTAAAAAAGATCTATGAGCTTCTGCCCCAGACATCTTTTAAAGCAGTTTTTTATAAACGTAAGTGGCCTCTGCACGCGATGTAAGTAGAGCTCAATGTTTACAAACTGTATCAACAAAATCTATTTAAGACTCACGAGCTATCTTGCCTTTCAGCCCATAAAGAACATCATGCTTTTGAAGGTAGACGTGGGAGACATTAACAAGGACAGAACTTGGAAGATTTTTCTAAGATCACCGCAACAGAAAGATGGACAAAACATTTACAAAAGCACCACAACCCTTAGTATATTTTTTTAGATCTTTGTATTCCTCTTGAGCCACTGGTACTGAAAAGCAAGGAGAACTGCTGCCTCAGTAGCTGATACTATTTTGATTTGTCAGCTCAGTAAATCAGTTTCTTTTAGTATTCCTTTCTTTTTAAGGTAGAAGACTACAGTTAAGCAATTCTCGGTATCTGCTCAAACTGCAAATGTGCAGAAGCATGATATGCTGCTTCTTTTTTTTTCTAGATCTGTATCTAGATAAATCATAGCTTAGGGAACCATGTTTTCTGAATTTGTTTTTAGACATTCCTATCATGTTCACATCTAGTTGTAGATTACTCCCCACCCCACCCCACCCAAAATGTGCACTGTTCTAATCCGCAATGACTAATTGAATCATGCCAATTCTTCCCAATCTCCATTAAACAAATGGAACTTTTACTGCACCTCTGCTATCTGGCTTGCTTTTTAGCACCCCATAACCTTTGCACTTGATAATGCTTATTCTGTAATGATGTTTTAATGATGAATAGAGCCTATAAATTGAGGATACAGTTCTATTTTGACAAGGTCTGGGGGGAGAAAGCCCTTAAGAAAGATTGACTTGGTCCACACCCATTAATCACCCCTCATTCTTGAAATTCTAAGCTAGGCAATGCTTAGATTGAAGCACTGTTTGTGATTATGTATCTACTGTGATTTCTATGATAGTAGCAGCACTTGAGTTGCTACAATTGTGCTGTTAGTGCAGAGACTACAGTCAAGTGTGAAGCAGTCAATTGTTAGTTGATGTCTGTTTTATGGCTATTTCAAAAATCTTAACGTAGAAGAATAAGTTTTCATTGGGAAACCCTACAATTTTTATTTCTTATGTTTGATTTTTTTTCTTAACACTATATTTTATGTATCTCTGAAAAATAGATAATGCTTTCTACTATGTTCTCACTTAAAATACAAACTTCACATGTCTATTCTTCATACTTATAATAATATACCTCCCCTCCCATCATCCTCAATACAATAACAACACATACTTTATTTATCCTTTAAGGTCAATATCAATTGAATAGTACCTTTATGGTTAACATAATCAGTACAATTTTGTGTAGTTACAAGTTATAACGCCTTAAGTACACTTTTCAGCATAGAGAGAAGTCAATTATATTTTAAAGCATGAATGTGAACTTTTCAAATTGGTTTGTGTGATTTCCTCCCCATACTAATTTATTGGAGGTTGCAATACATTTTTATTTTTTATTACAAAACCAAAGATTTATTTAGTTCCTCAGCAGAGGATGCCGATGTGCTAGAAGGGACGTTCATTCCCATCTAAGCAGAATTACTGGATTAGTATTAGTATTTTGAAATTTGTTCTGACTGCACTGATATCAATTCACATTTAATCGTATAAGAAGGTGGCTGTTGGAATTCATTACATTTATGAATCAAGTTTTTCTTTTTAATTTTGTACTAGTTCATCTGTATTTATGAATTAAACTTGTGCATTTACCAAACCTTATTAAAAGTTTTATAAATTCATGTGTATGGTCAGTAATTACATTTTATATTTTCACTTTTTAGAACTGTAAGGCTTCTCAGACCTCAACATACATACATACATACATACATATTCATAATTCTTTCAAGAATTTAGTGCTGTATAGTATATCTACATCTACTAATAAAATTTGGAGCTGAAGAAGGTATAAATAAAATGGCAAAAACATTTGTGTCCCATTGAGAAAACTGTTGATAGATGGATTGAAATATGATTCATTTAGGACATTCTCGACGTTTTTTGGCATATCTCTCTCAACTTTTTCTTTTTATTTATTTGATTTCTCAATCATTTACAAGATAATAGGTAAAAGTATAAACATGAGTAAGAATATAGGAAATAGGTACGAATAAATGGGGACAATAGGACAGGGATGGTAGGCACGATGGTGCACTTATGCACCATCATGTTATTTCCCTTCCTGTTATTTAGTCTCTATGATAATATAAGAAAATAAAGAGTGGCCGTTTCCTCATCATGTGGCAGAGCAATCTAGTAGTTATTTTGCCAACTGTCAAAGTAAAGGAACCTTCAGAAACTTGATTATATTCAGAATGCCCTGGGGTGATCCACATATTTGATGTTGTCTGTCTTGCTTTCCTGCCGATTCATGGGAAAAAAGTGATTCAAGCGTTTAAAGACAATGTTGAGGATTGTTCCATACTTTGGCTAAAGTCAATGTTGTGTTTAAAGACGAATGCATTTAAAAACAATGTTTAAGATGTGTTTAAAAACAAGGTTGAAGATAATTCCATATTTTGGCTAGTTCAAACTTCCTGTGTGTGAAGTGTTTCAGCAGCAATAACTCCTTCATATTAGTTGTGCAAATAATTTTTATGCAGTATCTCATGAGCCCAGTAAAACGATCATGGTTGCTCTAATAATGATAAGTTATTGCATCATGTAGACATGAAGGAAGCTTTTTTAATGGCTTCTAATACCATCAAGCAAAGTATCTTCTTGGGCTACTTAACTAACTAAAAAATGTAATTCCTTCTAGAGACTGGTATCTGCAACAGCTTAAGCCACAGGACTGTTTTGCCCTTTGGCATCTGGTAGACCTGCCCCTAATTTACAGGTAGCCCTCTACTTACAACTGTTCATTTAGTGACTGGTCAAAGTTACAATGGCACTGAAAAAAGGTGATTTATAACCAGGGGTGGGATTCAGGTTTTTTAACAACTAGTTCTGTGGGTGTGGCTTGGTGGTCATGTGACTGGGTGGGCATGGCCAGCTTGACATCACTCATGTCAAGGGGCGTTTCTAACCTGGCTGCTCATGAAAGTGAGGGTGTTAAACAACTGTCATAAGTGAAAGATGGTCATAAGTCACTTTTTTCAGTGCCATTGTAACTTTGGTCACTAAATTAACTGTTGTAAGTGAAGAATTACATGTACAAAAATACAAAAAGCTGCTTTGCTTGCAAAAAGCTGCCCTAAATACCAATCATTAGATTAAAAATACCTGCAAGCCAGAGTTACAAATCAGGCAAGGTGCCAGAGCACCTTGAGGAATGAAAATAGTTAAAATGCAGTGATAACTATCAAGCGGCCAACTCTTGCTCATAAAGTGAAACCCTTTAGTAGAGAGGTCATTTAAGCTCTCCAGAAAAAGCACACCCAGGAAAAGCTATCCTTAAATCTATTTGTACCACTTAAAGATACCAGCTGGTCTCACCTCACAAGATATCCTAAAGAAATCATCTAGATTTAAGGAAAGGTTACATGCCCCCTAGAAAGGCAGTAAAAAAAAATCAGTGCCAAGCTTGCATCCTGCCTCTTGGAAGTATATCCCAAAAGGACAGTGCCAGATAGTACTAAAAGCAGTGAGAAAGACCCTCCTCCCCAGATAGAAAAAAACCATGAGGCAAGAAAAAATTCAAACACAATACACATAATTAAATCACAACAGTAGCTGTTGCTTGTTGAAGCTGAATAGAAAAAATTCTCCCATCAATAAACACAGGATTTAACTTCACCAAAACCCAGTTTTAGACCAAAACTCAGAGTGTAAACTTATGTTTGTCAATTTTTCTATCTAGCCAAGAAGCCTTGCTGAATGTCACTCATCTTGGTTCCCTGTCACTAAAAGCTTTGCTTCATTGTTCAATTATTTCTTCAAAGTGATGATTGTCCAGGGAAGTATTTCCTCCCAACAGCAGTGTAAAAATCTTAAAACAACCCTTCCCCTTTAAGAAAGTCAAGCCTCAGAAGCTCCGGAGACAGGAAGTCTAGGCATACTGCCAAGAATGTAATAAGGGTGGAAAAAAACAAAAATTGCTTCTAACTACCAGTTCTGCAAACTGCTTAGAAAATTAAAAAGGGGTTCTATAGGACCGGACAGAACCCGTAGAATCTCACCCCTGTTTATAAGCATTTTTCACAGGACCATGGTCACATGATCAAAATTCAGATGCTTGGCAATTGGCTCATATTTATGTTGGTTGCAGTGTGCAGGGTCATGTCATTAGCTTTTGCAACCTTCTGACAAGCAAAGTCAATGGGGAAGGCAGATTCACTTAACCACCGTGTTACCTAATTACAATGATTCACTTAACAACTGTTGCAAGAAGGCTCGTAAAATGGGGCAAAATTCACATAACAAATATTTCACTTAGCAACATAAATGTTGGGCTCAATTATGATTGTAATTCAAGGACTACCTGTATTTTCTATAAGGATTGGGTGTGACAATAGGCTGGACTCATATCTGAGCTGCCCTTAAATTGTGAGAGTATGCTGTGTGGACTGTTGGATCAGTCCAGAGGCTCTGTTCCACAGTGGTCAATATTTATCGGGAACCTTAGAAGCAGAAGCATGTTAGCCTCTTTGATTTTGGGTTGCCCATAGCAACTAATAGTTTGAGGCATATTGGAGTTGATTCAGAAAATAAGATGGAATGAGCCACTGGGAATATATCTTGCCAACTTTCACATCTAAACAAATATGCTTAGGATTCTTCCTCTTTTGTTAATAATTCCACAATACTTGAGTTCTCATAAGATTTCATACCAGTAGCTGTCCTTGCCTGGCTTTCTTTCTGTTTGTGCTTTCCTCTTCTGCTTCTCAATGAGATAGGATTTTTCAGTTATTCAAAGGATCCCCAGAGTACAGTGTTATATTTAACACAATGCCTTTTTAATGTAAATTCCCCTTAACAAGGAGGGCTGTCCCTGAGGCATCCTGATTAAAAGAGCTGCTACAGCAGTAATTACATAGTTCGTCTAAAGAAATAATTTGTAGATGTTATAATTCTGAGATAAAGCCATATCTTTTCAAATTTTAGGTTCTAGTCTTCCCCAACTGCCTGGTTTTCCTACTTTCCCAGTCATATTTCTGCTATTTCTATTTTTCTTTTCTTGAAAAGACTCCTCTGAAACAAAGATTTGGTCTCATGCTTGAAATAGAAAATTATACTATACAACTTCCTCTCTACCCTGTATACTGTAAGCTCATATATATCAATAGCACTTAGACTTAACTTGTCCCTCACAGTGTTTTACAGCCCTCTCTAAGTGGTTTATGGAGTCAGCATGTTGCCCCCAACAATCTGTGTCTTCATTTTACCAAACTCTGAACGATGGAAGGCTGAGTCAACCTTGAGCCGGTGAGAATCAAACTGTTGGCAGTCATCAGAATTAGACTGCAATACTGAATTTTAACCACTATGCCCCCATGGCTCTGTATCACCATGGCTCTGTGTACATGTATACATACTGTGTATACATACATATACTCACACATATCAGTGGGCCTTGTTTGCATAGAATGATCTCGTCATATTGTGTCTTGTGAATTATGTGTTGTACAGATTATTTAATCCCTATGAATTATCAACTTCCACAGAAAATACTTGATTTAATCCCAAAGCAAGCCAGTTCTTGCTTGGGTGTGGTGGTGACATAAACTAAATCTCCAATCAAATAGTTCCATGATATGCAAAGTATGTGTTATATCTTGTGATCAGCGGAAAATAACTGAGACGACTCAGATTAACAGAAGCTAACAAAGTTTATTGCTAACAGTGGGTTGCCAACGGGCATTCAGCTAACTGCTCCCTGCACTAATGGCAACCTCAGGTGGCTTCATCTGTCAGCTCTTTTATACTCCTGGCTGTCAGGCAGCCAGCCAATCAGGAAGCTGTAATCCGCCCCCTAGCTTGTGGACTGGACTGAAGACTCCAGACACAACACTCTTCCCCTCTTAGTGAAGCTAAAGTTGATGCCTTTCTCTAGTAGATCTTTGAAGCTCTCTGCTTCCAGAAAGAGGATTCTCCGCTGCTTCAGCTTTCTCTGGTTGTTATGCTTTCTTTTCAACTGGGTCAGATTCTGGCTTCACTGGTAAGCCCCTTCTTAATGCTTGATTTTCATTTTGGTTGGATGGTCTATCAGCTGCAACACTTCTGGATCAGTTATCTCCGCTCTCGTCTCCCCTGATGGCTGCAAGTTGCTCTATCCCCTTAACTGGTCAATATGTCTTTTCCATAATTTTCCACCCTCCAGTTCCACTGTGAATGAGTGAGGACCTGATATTGCTATTTCAACCCCAGTAGCTATAGTGGGTGACCTGCGTAGTTCTTCGCATAAATGCAGTCCCCCAGGTTAAATGATCGCCAGTTCCTAAAAGAATCCAGAGGCTTTTCAGGGGCAAACCTGGGATCTAATCTGTAGATTTGTTTCTTAAACGCCGGCCCATTAAGGCCTCCACTGGGCTATGATTAGTCAAAGGGCAAGTGGTTGTGTGTTGTACTAATAGGAAACGGGCTAATTTGGTCTGCCAATCCCCCTTTTGTCATTTCTAACCATGCGTTCAGCTATGCCATTCCTTCATGCATGCCAGGGATCAATCAATGAGTGACAGATGCTCTGCCTGGCTAAAAGCATACTGAATGGGAAAGAGGTAAATTGAGGGCCATTATCAGAGACTATTTGGTCTGTCAGCCCATGGGTTGCAAACAATTTCTGTAGAGCTCAGTATTACTGCTTCTGTAGCGGTGGATGACATGAGAATAACCTCCAACCATTTAGAGAATGCATCCACTACAATCAGGAAGGTGCACCCATGAAATGGGCCAGCAAAATCCACATGAAGTCTGGACCAAGGATTCTGGGGAGTTTCCCATTCCCATACTGGGGCCTTTGGTGGTGCTGACCTGGACTCCTGGCAAGTCCCACACCCTGCAAACCAATTTTCTATTGCTTGGTTTAATCCTGGCCACCACATATGGCTCCATCCCGGAGCCTTCATCCTGACAATGCCAGGATGACCCTTGTGCAATAAGGTCAGAATGCCATACTGCAAGGAGGTTGGTACCACTATCCTGTTTTCGCATAATAGACAATCTCATCTATTATCTCTGAGTCTCGTTGTGTTGAAATTTCATGCTGTCTGGCTTTTTAGGGGTGAAACTCTGCGTTAACTGCTCCCTGTGGCCATCCCCTCATCACCAAGTCCAGCACCTGGATGAACACTTGATCTTTGAGTGCCTAGCAATGTCAGTAGTCACTCCTTCTTCCAGGGAGTCAACTAGAAGCACAGATGACGTAGGTGCAGGGTCTTTGCCATTGTTTGGAATTAGGCAGTGACTCAGGGCATCAGCATGGCCAAGATGTTTCCCCAGGCGATGAAAAAGTTGGTAGGAATATGCTGCAACAAAAACAGTCCACTGGGATATTCGAGGTGAAAGAACTTGAGGCATTTGTTTATTGCCTGCAAGTAGTCCCAACAGAGGCTTACGGTCAGTAATGAGTTTGAAATGTCTGCCATATAAATACTCGTAAAAATGCTTAACGCCGGAAACTATCACCAAAGCCTCCTTGTCTAATTGGCTATAGTTTCTTTCTGCAGAGGAAAGAATTCTGGAGAAAAATGCTACTGGAGGCTCAGAGCCATTAGACAGTCTATGACTCATGTTAGGAATATGAGTCACCTAACAGCTATTTGTGTTGGACAATATATAAACCAGGATAGACATTTTAAAACTGTATCTTTAAGAAAATGAAAAAAAAAAAACTGTAATTGGGTGTGGTTTCCCAAACGGCCATAAGATGGAGCCAGAAACCTGGGTTGTCTTTGTCTTAGTCTCAGAAGAAGTTTCAGTGAGTCTCTGTTTTTCCTTCTGTTGGAGAGTATTGCTGTTCCTCCATTTTTTCTAATTGACTGCTATTCCTGAATTTGATGTAAGTCTGATACTGAACTGTTTTTGACACTGGACTTTGTTATTGGATTATCCCTGGACTAAAAACTGTCTGATTTAACCTTTGAATGACTTTGGACTGCTTGTTTGAACTTTGTGTAAATGTTTCTGGAAGTAAAACCCTACATTTACTGTACAGTGTATCTATGTGCTGTGTGTGTATTATTCAAACACTACTCTCAATACATCTCCCTGTATGCGCTCATTCTAACGGGGAATTACCTCAACAACTCAGAACTGCCCCAATACCGAAAGGCCAGGATAAGTGAAAGGTGTTCACTGTACTGAACAAGAACATTGTCTGAAGTCAGTAAATTTTTTACAGCACAGAATGTTTTTTCTTGTCTTTGCCCCCATATCCAGGGAGCCTTCTGATCTAACAAACAGTGTAGGGGTTCTGCTATTGATGCCTTATGGGGAATGAATGCAGTAGAGTTCAAAAGGCCCCAAAAGGCCTACAGTTCAGTCTTATTGATAGAAGCTGGAGCATGCTGAATAGCTTGAATTTTTGAGGCTGTTGGATGCAGGCCCTTTCTGTCTACTAGGTGACCTAGGAATTCAACTCTGGGTACCCCATCTGGCATTTCTGTTTCTTTAGTTTAAGGCCTACTTTCTTGAACCGTTGTACCACCTCATGCAAACGAATTAACAGGTCAGCATGGCTGGATGCTGATATCAAGATGTCATCCAAATAGGGTATGACACCCTGGATATCATGGAGTAATCTCTCCATCAGGCTTTGAAAAATGCAGGTGCTGCACTAACTCCAAATTGGAGGCGGTTACACTTGAAAGGTATATGGGTTACTATGGTTTGAGCTTTGGCTGTATCCTTATCAACAGGCAGCCGTTGATACACCTGGGCCAAATCTAATTTTGCAAAAATATTGCCATCTCCTAAAGAATGCAGCAAATGCTGCATCACAATGACTAGATAAGCACTCTGCTGTAGTGCTAAATTCAGCATTGATTTATAATCGGCGCATATGCGAATAAAGCCATCAGCTTTCAGGGGAATGACAATATGTGTCTTCCATTTTGAGTGATCCATAGGCTCCAAAATTCCTTGGGCTATCAATTTATCTAACTCGACATCCACCTTTGGGTGGAGTGCAAATGGTACTCTTCTAGGTTTTAAATGTCTAGGTGTGACTTGGGGATCCAGATTGAATAAGATGGGTGTCCCTACATATCTGTCTAACCCTTCCTTGAATACGCTGGGGAATTCTTTTTCTGCACTGTCCCAGTCCACACTATTTGATGTATCAGTGGTATGAATTCCACTGATCTTTAAACCTAAGGACCCAAGCCAATCCAGACCCAGTAAGCTAGGTTCCTGGGTTCCTGAACAATAACTAGATTAAGGCAGCCTGAGAATTTCTTAAATTGTACTAAGAATTTGTGACTTCCCAGAATTGGAATAGAATTTCCCTGATAATCTTTAACGGATGTGCATAAGTGCATCATCGTGCCTCCCGTCCCTGTCCTATTGCCCCAATTTAATCGTACCTATTTTCTGTATTCTTACCCATGTTTATACTTATACCTATTATCTTGTAAGTGATTGACAAATCAAATACATACATACATACATACATACATACATACATACATACATACATAGTTTCAAACCACAAGGTTTGAGACACTTCTTTAAGATTCTGGGCACCAACCTTTTAATGGTGCTCCAAGACATCAAAGATAACAAGGATCCAGTGTCAATTTCCAGTTGACAGAGTGTTCCTTCTATTTTTACAGTGAGTAGAATTTTTTATTTTAACTCAAAACTAACTTGCCCAATAACTGTTTCTGGTTGCTCTTCCAAGATAGAATAGCAATCATCCCCCTGACTAGTCTGCCTGTGGGGTTGTCTTCTAAACTGTGGCTGTCCCCTTGATTGACTTCATTCTGCTGGCTGTGAAGCCCTGAAGACTCTGGCTAGGTGCCCCTTTTTGCCACAACGCAAGCAATTTACATTTTTAAACCTGCAGTTGGCTCTTAAATGATTTCCACCAGAGACAGCACACCACATTTGAGGATGCTTCTTCTCTCCAACCCTGCCTTTCCCTGGTGCTACCTTAAGGCGATGGACATCATTGTTGTCTGAGGTTCCCGGTTCAGGGTCCACGTCGCCATGGTGAATAAAGGCTGCTGCTTTTGAGGTGATTGGGGTGATTGTTTTTTGGATCTCAGCTGTAGACATATTGGACAGCTCCATGGCTCTTACTTTATCTTATGCAGATCGACGTGTCAGCTCAGTTTTCACCAGGAGGTGGCGCTGTATGCGAATGTCTCTGAGGCCACAGATCAGCCAGTTGAGAACATCCTCCAGAGTGTCAAAATCACAGTACAGAGATGCCGCTCTAAGGGCTGCCACATATTGGTTAATGTTTTCACCTTCAGTTTGTTTCCTGTGGTGGAATGCATGGCGACAGGCTCTGCGAGATGGCATAGTTACGTAATGGCTCTTAAGCTTAGCTAACAGGGTCTCCCACAGTACAGTTTGCACTGACAAGGGAGCCAGCAGAGCCTGTGCCGTTTCAAACATCTCTGAGCTGCAAAAACTAAAAAAATAGGCTTTTTTATGATTGCTGGATTGACCAACATAATCGTTTGCCTCTAGAAAACATTCAAAACATGTGATGTAAGAATCCCATGTTTCTGTGGCTGAATTAAAACCTGGAAAATTGGTAAGCACAGCCATGACTGTCTGAGGAAAAATTATTCAGCACCCGACTTCACGTCGTCAGTGCCCCAGCTCTGTGAGGTGACAGTGAACTTCAGCTTAAAAATGCAATCCATTTCCAGGGGAAAAAACCCAGCCACTGCAGACAATGTGGTCACAATGACACTTAACAACTGCCTTGTTTGCTTAATGACCATTGCAAAAAATTCCTCCAAAATTGAGTTTGCTCCAATATGGTTATAAACTGAGGGCTAACTACATATACTTGAAACTCATTTCAGGAGCAACAATTGATAATCTCACAGGTTCATATTGCCTGTTAAAAACATCTGTTTTGGGAATGCCTTATTGGTAAGAAACATCAATAGCCCAGCTACAATCAGATGGAACTATAACATTAAGTCCTGGAATTTCCCAACTTGAGAAATAAGATTTATCTTTTGAAAGGCAAAAAAAGGAAGCTGGGAAGAAAGCTTGAGAAATGGTATATCAATGCCTAAGTTTTTCTTCACTTGTATCCCAAATACTGCATCTTACCAATTGCTTCAGTGGAAAACCCAAAGAGATCATACACTTTTACCATTGCCAGCTAATTAATTGTTAACTTCAGAAACAGCAAGTACAAAGGAGCAACAACATCCCAGGGACCATGTCCTTGTCAATGGAAGCCAACTGGAAGATGTACAGGAAAATTCTGGAAATGTTTCTCCTGCCATGAGATCTATTTGAAAAGCAATGAACAGAGGTATGTGTAGAACTAGACTTGTTTTACTGCCAATAATTCTGAATGCAGGGGACCCCCCGCCATAGTAATTAACACAGCAGAATTACCTGTATAAACATTTTCACATCTACCAAAATGTCAAATTTCTTCTAATTATACTTTACTTTGGGGGGGGGGGAGTTTAATGAGCAGTGTTCTGTGTTAAACAGTTCTACTTGTAATGATTTCTCTCAGGATCAGAAGGGAGGAATTAGAGAGAAAAGATGAAATGAAAGTATATAGAATTTTGATCTAAAATATCACCATCAATCTTAACTGTACTTAAGCCTGAAAGATTTCCTAATTTTCTAATTTGACAGTTTAATGAAGAATGAAGTTCTGTGAAAAATCTCAGGCAGATTGAAATACGCAACTAGCCAATTTGAGTAGAGGATGGAGACTGTGTTTAATATGTCCAAATATCCAGAACTAAACCAAAATAGAGGTGCACTCCATTAATTTTTTGTTAATCTTCAAAATACTTTTGGCTCCTACAAAATATTAACTAAGAAGTTTGGTTGCTTCATGGATATTAATGCTGTTTTCCAGGTAACAGCATGGAAATGACTTGTTCTACTATAGTTTTTAAAAAACATCCTATAATCTACGTTTTCTATTAGAGGTTTCCTAATTACATACCAACCACCCCTCTTAGCTTTTTCAGCTCTGGCAGTGTCTAACACTTTGCATCATCAAAGTTATTGAAATAGATTAGTAGAGCAGGTGTTTTTTAATGGTTAGAGGGCAACCATTACATTACCCCATGTAACAATGTAGAGAAACATGCAAAACTGGATTTTTAAACATATTTTTCAGTAGTAGCCATAGCTGGTCATGTGAATGGAGTAGTTGAGAAACATTCTGTGCTGTGTGTAAAGGAATCCATTCTTAGGAAGTGATTTCTCTATGATCGCTCTGTCTCTGTCTCTCTGTCTCTCTCTCTCTTTTTGCTAACTTCTATTCCCAGATCTGACATGACTATAATATGAGCCTCATATGGCTCAGTGCTTAAAAAGATGCTGAACTTGTCAGCTGGAAAACTGATAATCCAGATTTGAGGCTTGAATGCTGTGCAACAGGGTAAGCCTACCTACCTAGCAGTTTGAAAGTATACAAGCCTGAGTAGATTAATAGGTACCACTTTGGTGGGGAAATAACAAAGTTCTTTGTCCCTTTGGCATATAACCTGTGACAACCCGGGGCGTGGCACAAAGGCAACATAGTCAGATAATCAATAAGAGTCCCTTTATTATCTCCAACTTTGCCTCCAAAGTCCAGGTTATCTTCTGGCTGGAGAAAAACTCTCCCAGGAACAGCCTTTGACTGCAGACAAACAAGCCAAACTGATTTAATTAGTTTGGCAGGGCAGGAGCAAGAATTCCAGACTTGAAGGCATGGCAAAACTCATACGGTTGGGAAAATTCCAGGAACACAGATAAGCCACAACAACGCAAGATAAAGTAACTTTGCTCTCAGCAGCCTGCCGCATGCAGCCTGCCTTTCTTATAAACTGTCTTCCCAGCTGTGGCTAATGAGGGGGATCAGGGCCCTTTTCCAGAGGTGGTATTCAGCAGGTTCTGACCAGTTCTGGAGAACTGGTAGCGGAAATTTTGAGTAGTTCAGAGAAATGTCAAATACCACCTCTGACTAGAGATTTTACAGTATCCTTCCCCTGTCATGCCCACCAAGCCACGCCCACAGAACTGGTAGTAAAAAAATTTGAATCCTACTACTGCCCTTTTCTCCCCTGTAAGCCACGCAACTCACGTCGCTCTCTTCTCTGTTCCTCCCTGGGTGGCCTAGGATGAAGAGGGGGGTAGGATGAAGATGGGATGAGCCTTCCTCTGAACTCACTCTCCCTTGTTCTATCTCTCCCCTGCTCTGCCCAGCCAGACTTTGCCCGTCCCCAGCCTCCTCCACAACCAACAGAGCCACACTCCCATTTCCTGTCAACTGTTCAGCTTCCTCCTCAGATTCAAACTCTGACAGGGGCATGACATAACCATGCTGGCCACATGACCATGGAAAATGTCTTCGGAAAACCCTGAATCCCTTGGCCTAGAAACAGAAATGAGTCCCACACCCTATAGTCAGATAGGACTGGACAGGAAAACCTTTACCTTTTATTCTCATACTGATGTGGCCCAACTCTCTTTAAGACTCTTAAAGAATTATCCTGTGGGTGGACAGGGTTCTAAGTTCCTTTACACCATTTCTTTCCAACATTCTATTAGGTGGGGAAGAATAAGAAGTATCAAGTACCAGTTACATGAGTAATGTTCTAACCCAGATATTGGACATTTTCTGCTGGCCATGTCAATCAGACTAGCCTAAATAGATGGATGCTGAATACAGCTGAAAGCCCAGTGAATTGGATGATATAAGTGGTACAGCTTTGCAAAAGGAAGAAGATAGAAAGCTACACTGTTTTACTTAAATAAAAGCTTTTATTTTAATTAACCTAATCTTTACATGAAATTTTCCTAGAAAGAACATCTGACAAATAAATCCATGCAGAAAGACACATTTTCCAAACAGAAATCCTAACCAGGGGATGTTAATAAAAAGCTACTACAGGACAGTTGTCTTCACTTTTTCTATAGAATCTACATCTTAAATAGAAACATAGTCAAAATAAAGTCACAGATTTATGCCCTGTGTGCTTCTACTGAACAGAAAATAGTTTCAACTAAATGGTGAACAATTATCTATCATTCCAATCTAGAGCTATAATTTATTCGGATTATACATATTGTCAAAAACAGACAAGGACTAGATTAGCATTTCAAGAATGTCAGTAACATTTTTAATGTACTAATACATAGAGAGGGGACCTCCCCCTCCAAAAAAAACCCTCTCAACCTGATGAAACTAATATTTGCAGGGGAAATGGTTAAGCAGAGATTGTTGTATATTAGAGGAAAGTTTCGGTGACACAAATGATAGTCCAGAGGGGTAGAATGAATTGATTTAGCAAGGAGAATGAAAGGATAAGAAGTCCTAATAACTTTACTCTGCGTAAGAGAAACAAGGGCATAGCATGACACTGTTATATGTTTCTTTCCTTTGGGTTATAAATGTAAAACTAGCAAATTCTGGAGAATCCCTAAATGATATTGCTGAATGTACCTTTTTGCACCATAGGGGTTTTTCCCCCCTTGATATAAAGAGATTCCTTTAGGCAAGCAACAAAAACGACCTTGTCACCGAAAACAGAGTAAAACACCAGGACGAAACTAGCCAAGAATCAAGAGAAAGACCGTGGAGATTAAGCAATTCCCAGACCAGGCTCAGAACTCAGATAATAATACAAACATGGTATTATAAAAGAAAAGTGCCCAAAATAAATAAGGTCCAAACCAATAAAAAGTGAGGCTGTAAAGATAAAACAAAATAGAAATATCAAAGTTGGAACTTCAGGCTATGAATCAAAACTTTAATAAAATGTGATTTGATTAAATTAAATCTGACTTAATTACTGCAATAAAAATCATGCTACAGTATATGGTGCAAATAGTATGGTTAACCTAAGGAAATATTTGAGATATGGCTGGCAAGTTGTGCTAAGTGATGAAATTATTATTAATTATTATGATTAAATTTGCCTCCTATTTCACCAGAGTTACTCTTAAAGGCTTCAAAATCAAGCTACTTGTTTCCTGAGAAGGTCCTTGATTGGTGACTTTCTAGAATATCTCAGGGATTGCATGACTAGAGTATGATCAAGCAGATTTTGTCTGTTTCTCTGAGATTGACTCCCTTCACTAGAGTCAATGCAGGACTGCATGAATAATACAATTTTGAACTATGGTGCTGAAAGTCAATTCTTACTAACATGAGGTATGGATTGTACATCTTATGCATAACAGTCAGCGGCCTCCATGTGCTATATGGACAAGGAGCCAGTGTAATTCTGACTGACAAAAATATGTTAATCCTCCATGAATGGTAGTTAAGAGCAGAAAATGCTCTTATGTCTCTCAAGTGAGCAGTGATCTGTATTCTTATAGAATGACACTGCAGCTCCTCCTAAGCTGCTCTACCGTAGACAAGCCAGTCACACGTATTTCATGGTTTACTGATGCCTAATTTCCTCCATCAACCCCTCTGAACTGTCTGTGTTCAGTATCAGTGTCTATGACATGTTATCTTTGATGGAGAGAGTGAGGAGAAATGGTTTCCGCCAGAGCTGCTGTCAATAAAATTCCATAAATCAGTGAGTCATAGAAGGATGAAGGCAAAGACCTCTACAGGAACCATCTATCAACACCTCAAGTAGGGTAGAGTCCATTTCAAAAAAGCTTATAGAGGGAAACAAGGCTTGGATGGCAATTTAGGATGGAGTTACCGGTAATTACTTTATAACTTTATGATTTTGTACAATAAATCTATCTTTTTCTTTTTAAACTACGGTTTCATTTCAGCTCTTTTATAACAGAAACTGTACTTAGATACCAAGGCATTGAATTCTAACATCCCACTTTGATTAATGAACGGGTCATGATTAATTGGGAAAAAGTTCTTGGAGTTGTAGTTGATGTCTCAGTTCAAATGTCAATCTTGTGTGCAAGAGCTGATGAAAGAGACAAAGAAGAGCTACAAGAAAGATTGAAGACAAATCTGCTATTATTCTATGGGTTCTTTACAGACCTAAAGAATAACCCCTTTGAAATATTATGTGTTGCTCTAGAATCTCAAAGGGTATAGGAAAGGACAATAAAAAAGGATAAGGGGGCTAGGAGCAATAAGAAAAGGTCACATTTGCTACTTTTTATTTCATAGAAGAAACCAGAAAGGCAAACATGATAGATTATAAAAGCTCTATAAAATGATCACTGTTTAGTTTTTTTTCCTCCCAGTCTCTAATAATTGAACTCAGGCTTATCGAATCCGGATGAATAATGAAGGGCTCAAGATGTCCTTCTCTGGTTTCCAATACACAGTCACTCACACAGTTGCTATGGAAATTAGCAGTTTATTCAAGGTCAAGAAGATAACAGCAGACAAGTAATACAAACCAAAACAGAATTTCTGAGAAAAACTTGCCTGGGTGATTTTGTTTTTAACAGTGTGCAGAAGAATTGTCAAAATCCACTCCAGAGTTCCAAGATCAAGGTCAGTGCTGTTAGCCAGCCCAGAAGTCAGAATTTCACCAACAGAACCCACATGAACATCATGCAAGACTTGGAGATCAGATGGTTTATTCCAACAAGGGTTAATGGGGCAGGGGTGTTTCTTAAATTAGTCTGCAGTCTATTGCTTTTAATTAGAGTTAGCATACTTCCTTGCTGGCCTTTGCTCTGCTCTTCACACTACTCGCCCAGTACAAGGACTTGGTGGCCTTATATCATTATCATCTGATTGCTCCAGCTGTTCAGGGGATGCTTGTGTTTGATAAGTCTCAGGGTGATTCCTGGCTTTGTGTCTTCTGAGGCTGATATTCCATAGATTCTTTTGGAGGCTCTTCTTCAAAATAATTGTCTAATACATGGGGATATGACATAAGATTTGCAGAAGCAGCAGTTATGTTAGCAACTAACTTATAGATTCAGAGAAGTATTTCTGCCTGGCATTGATGGCAATACGTTTTGCTAAGAATAACAGTTCAAGTAGAATGTAGAACTGTGCTGATTGTCACCTTTAAAGCCCTTCATGGCTTGGGACCAGGTTTTCTGAGGGACCGTCTCTTGCCAGTCACATCTACCTGATCCGTCAGAGCGGGGAGGCAGAAAATGCTACCGGTGTCATCCCTGAGGGAGATACACCTGGTGGGATCCAGAAGAAGGGCCTTCCCCATGGTGGCTCCCTCCCTTTGGAACATCATTCCCACAGAGATTAGAATGGCTCCAGGGATGGGATTCAAATTTTTTAACAACTGGTTCTGTGGGCATGGCTTAGTTGGTGCTCATGTGACTGGGTGGACATGGCTGGGTGGTCAGGTTATTGGCTGGGCGTGGCCAACTCAATATCATTCACATCCAGGTATGCATCTTCACATCCAGGTATGCATGGCCTCTCGTGACTGTGGGGATGCTGCAACAGTCGTAAGTGTGAAAAAGGGTCATAAGTCATTTTTTTCAGTGCCATTGTAACTTTGAATGGTCACTCCACACAAGCAAAGTACCAGCAGAGGAAAAAAAAACTCCAGAGAAGTTCCAGAGACAGGAAGTGTAGTCCTGCCAAGAATGTAATAAGGGTTAACGGAGAGGAAGTTTCCGTAAGCAACACCAGAATGTTTCCTTCCTTTCTTCCTTACAGGATTAGGCCAGTAATTTCTTCTAACAACCGGTTCTCCGAACTGCTTAGAATGTTAACAACCGGCTCTACCGAATAGGTGTGAACTGGTAGAATCCCATCCCTGAATGGCCCCCTTTCTAATACTCTTCTGGAAGGCTCTGAAGACCTGGTTCTGCCAGTGGGCCTAGGGAACCCAGAGCAGGATAGAGCCCATTAAATTGCTCATGTGATCTGCTGTTGCTGGGACAGATGGTGGTGGGTGATTTTATTATATTATACTATATTAATTTATTTGATTCTTTTTATTAGTTTTATTGTTTTAAATGTGATTTTATATTCTGTAAGCCGCCTTGAGTCGCCATGGGCAAATAGGAGGCAGTATAAATTCAATAAGTAAATAAATTACATGAGCTTCTGGTAGGCCATGGAGAGAAACAATATTTAATAATTGCTGGATTACTGTAAGTGCATTTTATGTTCTCAGAATCTTTTAATGCAAAATTCAGGCCACTCCTCTCTCTTAATGAGGCTTTTTGAGTTGGCCATGGAAGAAGATAGACAGTGAAACCAATAAAGCACAGCTCCAAAGTCAGGCACATCTTCACAATTCACAGCTGCTCTAATAATGAGAAATGGCACGGCACTCAAGTAGTTTCCCCTCCTACAAAGCCACCAGAGAAATAAAGCCAATATATTAAATGGTAGGGAGGATAGAAACTATGCCTTGCATGGTTCTCTTGGATCTGCCATCTCACCAACATACGATTTCTCAAAGAAAATGTATTGAAAATGTGGATTGGGGAAGGTACGTGGAGACCTAGAAGTGATTCTTTTTCAGAAGTGTGGTGGGAGAACTAAAAGATGAAGATGAGAGAATCAAGAAAGAATTGGCTCAAAGAGAGAGTTGATTGGCTACTGGAGATCTGAGTGTGCTCACTGCATTCTGAGGGCAACAGCTGGGAATGGAGATCGAAAATGTAGGGAAAATGCTTCTGTGTGAAATAGCCTGAAGTTAGCTGCTTCCTAGAAATCCTACGAGTAATGAAAGAAACTGTAAATTGCCTGAGAGAGCCAATGGTATTAGCCAAAATCTCTTCAGTGAGTAAAGATACAGCTTTTTTTCCCCCTTGGCAGTAAATCAGTTTTGCTTTGGGAGCCCTCTGTGCTGAATATAAATATGGGATGAACTGTAGAGAGACCTAGGAGTTTATGTACAATAAAGGAGCGTCTGAAGATAAGTCTGTTTTTATTCCTTCAGAGTCAAGGGGCCTGGAGCAGCTTAAATTTAAATGCTTCAGCTTGTCTAGGATGTACTTTTTGTAATCTGTTCAGAGTACAATTTCAGATCAGTGTGTATCCATACATTTCTAGGAGCATTAATGCATTCACCCAGCGCATCCAGCTTTTATCTACAAGACCTAAAGGGAGCCCAGTGTAGAACCAGCATTTTATACAGCCATCATGTTAAAGTCTTCAAAACAGTCTTAACAATGTTTATCCAGGAGGGATTTTTAAAGAACCTCACGCAGACACATTCTTCCAAATTCTTTTATCCCGCCTCCCCTTCCATAATCTTAAGTTTTAAAATAGCAACTGGAAAAAAAAAAACCCAACCCCAATGGTGCTTGGAGCTCTCCATTTTCAAAACAATAATTATACCCATATCAGTGAAATCAGCAACTGCTGGGACCTCTAATCAAGCTGCTGACAAGAAGAGTCCACACCAGTAAGTCATTTGAGGACAGCTGAAAATAGCAGGTTTTTGAATAGCTTCTGGCTGAGCTAGAAGAGGCTTAACAGAACAGACACGCTTCAACATATGAGAATAGAAAGTTACAAAGCACGAGCATCTGTCCTGTACTTGATGTGGGTGAACTCTCTGTTCCTGCCACCCAAGATTCAAGTGGACCTGTTGGCAGTTCGCCCAATAGCAAAATCATATATCAATGCTGCGTTTGAGGAGTTTGTCGGTGATTACTTTGGTCTCGCATATTTCTCTCTAAGACAGCGAAACAAATTTCTTTCAATTAATCAGTAGAACAATCAATTGCTTATTTATCAGCTGCTTAATAAATTATTAATTTATTCATTAATAAATTGAGCAATTGACCAGTGGAATGGCTTACCTTCGGAAGTTGTGGGTGCTCCATCGCTGGAGGAGGAGGATAGCCATTGGTCTGGAATGGGTCTAGGCTACAGGGGTGTCAAATTGTTGACCCACGGGCTGGATGCATCAGGTATAGGCCACGCCTACCCCAGCTCCACAAAGGGAAAAAATGTCGCGAAATGTCACAAGACAGCAACGTGACGCCGCAAGTTTGACACCCATGAATAGGGTCTCCTGCTTGAGAAGGGGGGTTGGATTGGAAGACCTCCAAGGTCTCCTTCCAGGTGACTCCATGCAGAGCATGTGCAGAGTACAGAAACTATGTTGCTTTACAAAGCCATTTTTCTATAAAATAAAAATAGAACTAAGAAACAAGGATCGATGGAGAACAATTATTAGCTTTCCTTTAGCAATTCGTATCTTGTCATTTAAAAGGAGAATTGTCACACTGGATATAGGATTACTGGTGTCAAGCCAGCATGGAATGTTATTGCCTCCAAACAGGTAAATATTACACAATTCTTTTTATCTTCATTGTATTTAGGAACTGAAATACTAAAAAAAAAAAAAAAGATTTCATAGAAACAATGAGGTCTTTGTATTGAAACCTTGTGTATTTAGACTATACTGCAAAACCGAAATCAGAATTCAACTTATCTTTTTCTGCTATTTGGTGTGATGACATGTCTGAAAATACACCATGGATTTTGTTCATTGTTCTGTTGATAGTTCCCATTTGGCTATTGGGTGAAACTGGATTTCATTTAAACTTACTCTAGGGAACCGAGGTTCTTGGCATTCATTGTTGTTCTGTAATTAATTACTGGCTATTTACTGAGAGGTGGAGAGAAGCCACATTATCTCCATAGGCTTCTGGCTGGAGGATCTGTGTGTGTCTGCCAGTAAAAGCTATTTCCTCCCCAACTTCATTTGGAACTTGGATGTTGGGAAAGAAAATAGGGCACTTCCACGCTGCAGCTTGACACCTAGGATTATGCCTGTATGACATTATTGTTTGAAAAGCATAATGTGGAGTAGGAGATATTGGTGGCTATGAATTTGTTATTAAAAGAAAATCCAGTTCTAGCAATGCAATTGATGGTTTCTCCTATTTATTCTGTAGAATAATTACATCCGTATTCGCCTATATGCAGCTCCAGATGTGTGTAAGGCAGGGGTGTCAAACTTGATTTCATTGAGGGCTGCATCAGGGTTGTGTTTGGCCTCAGGATGGGCAGGGTGGACATGGACAGCTCAACATCACTCATGCCAGCCCCGCTGGCCTGAGCTCTCTGACAGTGAGAACAAGCTCCCGAGCTCCATTTTCGGCTGCAACAGCCTCCTGCAACCCTCTGCCAATGAAAATGGAGCTTGGGAGGGCTGCCTGAGAGGGCTGTCCATTTTTGCTGATCCTTCACTGTGTCCAGGGCAGACTCGCGGGCCAGATCTAAGCACTCCATGGGCCGCAACCAGCCCCCAGACCTTGAGTTTGACACCCCTGGTGTAAGGCATTTTCTCCAGGCAATGTCACCCAAGCATTTTTTGATAAGGCTGACCTCCTTCAGCAAGTATGAATATTATTGCCAAGAATATTTTGAGATTTATTTCAGTACAGTTATTAAACAACTTATCCATTCATTTATTTGATTTGTATAGGCACTCATCCGAAACCAATGATGTTTTGTTACATATAGTACATGCTGGTAAGATCAACATGAGCAATAAATTAAGCATTATTTTTTGTTATTGTTGATTAGCTTCTCCTAATGTGGCACCAAAGCTGGATCTTCCTGTCTTACCACATCTACCATTGGAGAGCCTTAAGATTTACTAGCTTGCTGGTCAAATCAGCTGGGGAGTCCTGTGAATTCTAGTCCAAATTCATATAAAGAACATCAAGTGGAGTGATTGGTTTACTGCCTCATGACTCTCCAGATTGCTGTAAAACATATTGTATATTCATCAGATAAGAGCTCTACTCTTAAGCAAGAATGTAGATGCTCATGGTTACTTACTCTAAACTATTTGTTTTAATTATTCACCAACCTAACCTTAGGGCTAGGGGTTAAGATTGTCCTGCCTTGCATTTAGTTAAAACAGTGATTCTCAAACTATGAGCATTGAATGACAAGGAATACTTCCAATGTTGTAAATCACCTACAGATGGCAGTACTGACACATTAGAATTCACATGTGTTCTTTCGCATCCTTCACTCCGGTTGGTGAGATCTTGCTGTCAGAAAACATTATGTGGCTCTTTTTCATAAAATGGAAGCCTTCAGTAAATATTCATCAACACACTTTAGGCAAAGTGCGTGCATTTTTGAGTACAGGCATCCTTTCCATTTAAATTCATAGACAAAAGCAGGTAGTTTATAGTGGCAGTTTTGTTGACATTTGTACTGTGTGCTGCTGGGCCAAAAAAATCTAAATATGGTGAACCAGGATAGTTTATTTCTGTGTCCAAGAATGAAATGGACAACTTGTGACAGTCAAAGGGTTTCACACGAGAAAGCTTGATAAACCAATGAACACAATTGGTGGATCACTCAGAGAGAAATTGTTGTCAGCTTGGCATTTCAGAAAAATGAGTGAATCGTGTTATTGATGTTCTTCAATAATGGAAGGTTTGTGCATGATCGGTTTCCTGCATAACGGCAGAAATGAAAGCTTCAAGAATGGTTGTTAAGCGACAAAAATGAGGGTAAGGAATTTGTTGTATCATGATTACTGACCAAACATAACCTCATTATTCTGCATCACTCCACTGAATATCATCAAGGCATATTCAAAAAGCAGGCTTTGGTTGGCAAAGTCATGGTGACAAGTTTTTTGGGACATTGATGGTATTATTCTTATGAATTTTCTTCAATGTGGCACCACTATCAACTCTGAGGACCACACTGGGATACTCAAAACTTTGACATAAATATGATTGAGGAGAGTTTGGAAGTACAAGAAGAAAACTTTGATGCTACAGAACAATATTAGACTTCACACTTCATCAATCATCTAAGAAGCAACTGCAAAGTTGGATCTAATTGTCTTACCGTACATGTGGTATGTGACTTCCCCTTTTCCCCTAAACTGAAGGAATACCTTCATGGTCATTTGTTTGACTCAAATGAACAAATGGAAAAGACTGGTAGAGACAAAGTTTGAAGTTCTTTTGTCAGAGCTTCAAGACGTTTGTCCATTATAGGAAAAATGTGTAATGAATTGTGATCATTATGTGGAAAAGCAAGTATAGTAATCCTCGATTTAGAAATGTATTCAAAGTTGCAACAGCACTGAAAAAAGTGAGTTATGACCAGTCCTTGCACTTACCACCTTTGCAACATCCCCATGGTCAGATGACCAAAATTTGGATGTTTGGAAACTGGAATGTGTTTATGATGGTTGCGGCATGTAGGATCATGTGATTGCCATTTACAATCTTAATCATGTGATTCACTAGACACCTGGTGTGATTTGTTTAAAATTCTTGGCAAAAAAAGATTGTAAAATTGGTTGTGACTCACTTAACAACTGCCTTGATTAGTAACAGAAGTTCTGGTTCCAACTGTGGTCATAAGTCAATGATATCAAGTAATGAATGTTCTCATTTCAAAGATTATGTTGGTGTTATTTTGATATTTATTAAAATATCTGTATTAAATTAAAGCCATGGAGGCGGAGCTATTAGTTTTTATTCAGCCCTTGTATCTCCATGTACCATTGGTAGTCTGCAGGGTTCTCTGAGGTCTCCATTAGCTGTCACAAGCATGACTAACTTGATTCCTCCTGAATTTACTATGTGAAATTGCATCTGTGGTTGAAAACTGGTTCACTGAAGCACACTAGTTAAAATATGAATAGGAAAGTAAACACTACTGCTCAGAAAACCGAAACAGTGAACAATATTCAAATGTATTTACCATCTGTGAGTCCACCTGGCATAGGGTACCTAAAACAATTCACCTAATGTTGAATATTAGTTAGGTGCAAATTTTACTTTTAAAAAGCCTTTAAAAATAAAGAAAATGGGAAGACATTTGCAGATGCAATTATACAGTAATAATCTTATCTTCCCCCTCCCCCAGTTGTGAATTCCTGTGCTCTGAAAGATGAAAATGTGTGTGGTGATTAAGTCTGTGTTCCCATTTCAGTGAACATTCATTTAGTGGGCCATGACCACAGAAGGTTTGGGAAGTCCTGTCCATAGTTTGTAGGAACTTGGTTATTTTGAAACTTTAGTATTTTTTCATGAAACACACAATGACAATCTACATGTGGGTTTTCCATAGATTCAGGGAATGCATTTAGTATGGATTTATTATTTATTTGTTATTAATCAGAATTCTATAGATGCCCATCTCATCAAAGGTGAATCTGGGTAATATACAACAATATATAAAAAGTCATAAATATAAAATGTAAAAATCCATGTTAATAAAGAACATAAAAAAACCCCAAAATACAAGCCATAGGTGATGAGAGGGATAAAAATGGCCACCTCAACAACAAGGCATCTCATCAAGATTCCAAGACTGTGGGAGACCCAGATCTGATAGCACAACCAGATCTTGAGGGCCTCTTGGAATATCAAAAGGGATGGAGCTGATCTAATTTTGAGAGGAAGGATGCTCCATAAGGTGGATTCCACTGCAGAAAGGCCACATCTCTTGGGAACCACCAAATGCAAGTCTCTAACTGGTGGGACTTGCAACATGCCCTCTCTATCAAGGGCGAGCTGATATAAATGCCTATCTCCACCATCTTTGGCCTTTCAGCTGCCCTACACTTTGACACATCTACCCCTACTGCCTCACTACTCCCAGCTGCTTTCAACATATCTTCCCCCTACTGCTGTCATGGTGCATTTGCTGAGGCAGCTGCTGGCCCTGTGTGAGGCATCTACTGCTTATCCCTGATGACCCATGGATGCCCCTTTGTCATCTTCTTTTTCCCATTGCTGATAAGAGTGCCAGAAACTACCTCACGGGTTATACTTTATGCAAGAAGGCGGTGAAGAGCAGAGGGGAGCAGCAGGGGCAGCGGAGGTACAAGAGAGAGTGCAAGGTGGCCATTTGGACAGAGATGGAGGACTGAAATGGAGGAGCGGGGTTGAAACACACTCTGTGTTCGTAAAGGTAAGCGGGCTGCCAAGTGCCAGAATTTTGATCATGTACCTGTGCTGTAATGGCTGTAACTAATGGTCAGTCTTAACCACCATTTGCTTAGCACTATTGTAATCTTCAATGGTCAATGAACAAATGGATGTTAAGTGAGGACTATCTATAAAGTGGAACAGTTAAAACTCACAAAAGCAGTCAAGGTAACATAAAGAGGGAAAAAAATTACTTTGAAGCCACAGCAGGAAAACAGTCCTGGAGGAGTGAAGCTTTTTCCCATTCTTGCCCTCCAAAAATAGTGGCTGGCCCATTCTGGTGAAGAAACACACAATAAGATAAACCCATAATATAAACAATAAAACATCCTTTAAAAAAAAAACTTTATTAATTTTTTAAAGACAAACCTAACGTAGGACATAAAAGCATAAAACCTCCTTTCTAAAAATTACTTATAGTTTTAAGAAGGCAAATAAAACATTATTTTTAAGGCATAGTTCCACATTATCACATTTCCATTTAAGCACATATATATCTTTTCCAAATTTCTCATTATTTCTCCCTTCACTTTTATTCAATTATATTTCTTTCTATCAAAGTTTTCATTTCTATTTAAACACCTATATATCTTTTCCAAATTTCTCATTGTTTCTCCTTTTACTTTTATTCAATTATATTTCTTTCTATCAAGGTTTTATTAATTCTCAATCAAACATAAACACACAAAATACAAAACATAAAACAAGACATAAAAAGATAAAACCTCCTTAATTATCATTTGTACATGTCTTTTCCAAATTTCTCTCCCTTTAATTTTATTCCTCCGAGGTTTTACAATAAAACATCTTTAATATGATGTTTTTATATCCTTAATATGTATACAATAAAGTATCCACAGTAAATACCACATAATAAAACAACTAATACTGTGTTGTAATACTCTGTTTTATCCTGTGGTAAAATTGATGGCCAATAAATCTGATAAATAAATTTGATAAATAGACAGACAGGCAAACAAACAAATAAATAAAATGAACAATAAAAACGGATGTTGTTATACTGCTACATCCAAATGATATTTTGCTCTCTAAAGCTTCTGGGAAGTGTTCACTGCTTCTGAGGATGTCACCATGGTTAGGCTAATCTGATGTCTTAAGGGAGACTATTCTATTACAGATAGTCCTTGATGTACAACCATTCATTTAGTGACCATTTTAAATTACATTGGCAGTGAAAAAAGTGATTTATGACCATTTTTCACACTTATGACCATTGCTACATCCCCACATCCCCACGGGTATGTGATCAAAATTTGGATGCATGGCAACTCGTTCATATTTATGAGGGTTGCAGTGTCCCGGGGTCTAGCGATCACCTTTGGTGACCCTCCGACAAGCAAAGTCAATGGGAATGCCAGATTCACTTAACAACTGTGTTACCTACTTACCAATTGCTGCGATTCGTAAAATAGGGCAAATTACACTTAACAACTGTCTTAGCTTTGCAAAGGAAATTTTGGGCTCAACTATGGTTTTAAGTTGAGGACTACCTGTATAGCTGAGCCATAACTGGAAAAAAAATAACTTTCAGGTTTCCACTCCCGCCTTATACTATGAAAATATTATAAACAGAACTTTGGAAATTTTTGCCTGAAAGGAAAGGACGTCACCACTGCCCCATTTTTTTCAGATAACTTACATCAACAATCCATTACTGTGAATCAGGTATGGATTTCCCCTTCAAATATTGTAATTATTTTAACCAACCCACTTCCCTCCAAGTGAAACAACAATGGCAAAGCCCTATGGTTCCTAATAGACTACAAGTCGTGGGATATAGTCAAGGAGGTCATGTACATGTTTAACACACAATTGATTCCAAATCACCTTAAATATTCTTATAATGCCTTTATTATGGTTCTGTCTAACTTCTTTATATAAATCTTTAAAGTCACTAAGAAGATACCTTTGAAACCTTTAAAAGATAAAAAACACTGGTAGGAAGCAACCATAAGATGGCACCATTAGCTAATGTATGGGGAAATTACCTATAAATATGAAGGAAAGAATTAATATAAATAATTACAGTTGCTTAGAAAAATCATGGCATGCTTGTAGTTGTCTTCCTTTTTTCCTCCTTCCTCTTGTTCTTCTAGTTCTCAGATCCTGGAATTAAAAGCCTGAAGACAGATATGTAGTATTAATTGATAGGATTTTTACTAATAATTTCAACCTACCTTCAACATATGCAAGAATAAATAGATATTGAGCAATGCTACAACAGAAGAAAGTAGGGTAACATGTTTACTGAAGAGAAAAACACAATTGCTATGATGTCACATAACACTACTTGTTTAGATAGAGGTTTATTTATTAATTTATTGTATACAAGAATGAATAAAATAAATTTTTAACAATGAAATTTTGTCAGCCTTACTCAATCATAATTTCTTCTGGTTTCATAATGGATTCATCCAAAGTAAGTGGAATGGAAGAGTGAGGATTAGTTAAGGTCCTTGTCTTTTGTATTGAGTTGTATATTTCCTTATAGTTCTGGCCTCAGAGAAAGAAACAGCACAATCTTAAGAATTATTTCTCATTTTGTTTGTTCATTATTTAATAACTAGATCAAGAATATTTAAAGGATATTTACTAGAAATTTTGTAGCTCTTACCATTTTCATTTTCTACATAGAATAAATATACTTTAGCAGACATTCTGAATTGAAGATTTAATCAATGCACATACATATTAATGTAGTTTTCATGGTAAAAAACCAGTTTTCCAAGGCCCCCTTCTGGGGATTTTTTAAAGCTTTACAACTGTCTTGCTTTGCAAAATTTGAACTTTTGGGCTGATAATTTCTCATCTGAGACTAACTTGCCCTAACTTTGATTAGCTTCCATGTTTGGATAAGACTGATCAGTTGCTACCACCTGCAGAAACATATACATCAATTTAGTCAAAAGTTTCCCTTCAGTGGAAGCATTTGTGGAAGTCCACAAAATATCAATAAAGCCAGCTGTTAGTTCACACATAGCAATTTTAAATGGATTTTGAATGTGAACTCAGGTGATAGAAAACCCATTGTGACCACAAAGGGGATTATTGTACAGTATTGGTGCTGTAAGTAAAATTCTGATTTCCCACCATTTCATCCCTCGATGAAAGTGAGTTTGGATTGTGAAATATCTCATATACCTAAATCCGGGAATCTGTTGCTAGCATCTTCCATTATTTCGTGTGACCAATTTGAAAAGTATGGTTGTAATAAGGTCCAAGACAGAATTATTATTTTTACTGCATTTTTAGAGCATTTATACTCTGCCTTTTAAAACAAATCTGGGAAACTTACAAGGAAAACCTCAATAGACATAAAACCTCCAAATACTACAATTCTCAACCTGTCAAGTTAAAAACAGGTTTTTTAAGCCAAAAAACAAGTAATATTAATATAATTTAATCTAATCTGGAACAAACATTTTTCACAGCCATCTATCTACGTTCTGTTGTGGTTCCTTTCTGTCTTCCACCAGCATAGTGTGTCCTGTGTATATGTTTTGAGCTGCTCTCAGAAACAGAAGCTAATGTTTTTTCTTGTTCACACTTTAGTTTTCTGTAATGCTCCTGGGGATCGTGAAGTACGTAAATAAAATGGAAGTACTACCTGCTAGTAACTGATCCCATCAGGTTCAATTGTAAGAATCAATCAAATGAGACCTGTTTTTGAATGTAGATATGTCAACCAAACTTAAATTTTCATTTTCCTTTTAAAAAAGGGTAGAGATAGTGATGTCTTCTAAAGAGGCCCTGAATAAAATGAAAATAAACAGAAGAAGTTTATGAAGCAGTTGAGCAAGCCTGCAAAACAGATGTGCCGCTTTATTGACTCAGTACCACCCACAGCAAAGCTCTTCTTTAAAATTCATTTATTTATTTATATTTTGCATCTCTAGACTGCCCATCTCCCTCAAAGAAGGACTCTGGGCAGTGCACAGTATGATATCAGCATATAAAACAGTATATGCCAGTGTTTCTCAACCTCAGTCACTTTAGGAACAGTGGATATCAGCTCCCAGAATTCCTCAGCCAGCTATGCTGGTGGGAAAATTCTGGGAGTTGAAGTCCATGCATCTTAAACAAGATAAGTTGAGAAACAGTGGTATATAAAATTAAAGTTAAAATATCAAAGTTAATTTAGGATTAAAACTTTAAAAATTATTAAATTTTAAAAAATCAAACAAAACATTCTTGAGGACAACTTAACTCTGATAAAATTGGTTAATTAAGGCGGAGGGAGGTATACTTATTATTTGGCTCATAGCCCCTTGTGCCTCCCATGCAAGCCCACAAAGCCACGTTCTGACCCCTTTTGGGAAGGCCAGGTGAGGGGGACGCAACTCACCTCTGAGGGGAGGATAGTCCATAGTGCGAAGGCTCTCTTCCCAGACACCACCAGTCGGAATTCTTTGGCTATTGCAGTCTGCAACATACCTTCCCTGCCTGACCTGGTGGGACAGGCTGATGTGATGGGGCAAAGCTAGTTCTGTAGGTAGCCTGGCCCCATACCATGTATGGCTTTATATGTGAGGATCAACAGCTTTAATTGGGCCTGGAAGCAAACTGGCATCCAGTAAGATTCGTAGAGCAAGGCTGTTATACGTGTATTTCTTTGGGCACCCAATATTGCTTGTGTGGTTGCATTCTGCACCTTTTGAAGCTTCCATACTTTTCAAGGGTAGCCCCATGTAGAGTGGGTTGCAGTAGTCCAGTCAGGAATTTATCTGCCAAGTCAGTTAGCTTCTCAATCCCCTCAGTTAAGTTTGGGAAAAATTACTACTTAGCTCCAATTCAGTCTGATTTCTAATCTGAAACTTCTATAGCCATAGGCTATAGCCAACTCCCAGATTCTCTTTATAATCTAAGGGCATCTGCAGAATGAGCAGGGATAAGGATAGGCGTAGGATTTGTGTAAAAGGTTAAGCGCTTTTTATCCTTCAGAAACCTTCAGATATGGGGTGAATATTCTTCCAACATTATTATATTCTGGGTATGGGCCTTAAAAATTTGCCAGTAATAATAAAAAGGGTGACCATGATTTATATCTAATAGTAAAAAGTGGGCCTTCTAGTCTTCAGCAGCATTTGACATTACCTACTGCTTCTTTTTTTCCCAGGGTTATGAAGTAAAAAGGGACACGGTGGCTCAGTGGCTAAGATGCTGAGTTTGTCAGTCAGAAAGGTCGGTGGTTCGAATCCCTAGCACCATGTAACAGAGTGAGTGGCCGTTACTTGTCCCAGCTTCTGCCAACCTAGCTGTTCGAAAGCATGTAAAAATATAAGTAGAAAAATAGGAATCACTTTGATGGGAAGGTAACAGTGTTCTGTGTGCCTTCGGTGTTTAGTCAATGCTGGCCACAAGACCACGGAGAAATCTTTGGACAGCGCTGGCTCTTTGGCTTTGTAACGGAGATGAGCACCACCGCCCCTAAATCTGTAAACAACTAGCACGTATGTACGAGGGGAACCTTTACCTTTATGAAGTAAAAAATATTACTGTAGTTCACATTCTTTGTAGATGGTCTGTACTACAGGAAGTCCTCGACTTATGGCCACAATTGAGCCCCAAATTTCTATTGTTAAATGAGATACTTGTTAAGTGAGTTTTGTCCGATTTTATGAACTTTCTTGCCACAGTGCATAAAATTGGGCAAAACTCACTTAATAAATGTCCCACTGTAGTTAGTAACCTGGTTGTTAAGTGAATTGGGCTTCCCCGTTGACTTTGCTTATCAGAAGTTCACAAAATGTGATCATGTGACTTTGGGACACAGATACCATCATATCTATGAACCAGTTGCCAAACATCTGAATTTTGATCACATGACCATGGGGATGCCCCAAAGATCTTAACTGTGAAAAATGGTTATAAATCACTTTTTTCAGTGCTGTTGTAACTTTGAATGGTCATTAAATGAACTGTTGTAAGTCAAGGACTACCTGTATTCTGTTTTGTTCCAGTTGTATTTTCCAAAGCAAGTTAAATTTTGCAATGAGAATGAGAAGTTCACTGAGAAAACTGGTAATCTCCAGTCTCATTTTAGACTGGAGTGTTTTATATGTCAACACTGGAAAAATAAAGCTGTTTTGAGGATATCACAATTAGCAACCGAAGCTCTTCTTCACATGTTCAATGGTGCAATCCTGTGCATTTTTATTCCCAATAAACTCTCACTGGATTCAGATAGACTTACTTCCATGTCCAAGCTAAAAGGTTTTGCTGAAATTAATGATAATTATTTGAGGAATGCTATATTTTCCTGCTCTCCGCTTATTTTTGTTAAACTTGGTGGGGATAACTTTTCTCTGGTTGGTGCCAGTAAATTAACTTCTGTCTAAAATACTGGTAACTGACCACATTTGGTGCTAAAATAGAACTTAAATAGTCCTCTACTGCATGGTTGAAATTACATCTCTTGTTTTTGCATAGCTGGTTTTCTATAGTGGAATCATACTGTCCTTTAAGGGCCAAGTTAAATGTGATCTTTAATGTATTTTTGCATTTAATGTGCATATTTAAAAATGTATATAGCAGTCCTATTTTAAATGCAAATAAGGGGCTGATAACTATTGAGATTGTTCCTCAGGGAAGAAAGCTGATAAATAACATCCTCCCAGGTGGATGCTATTTGCATTTTTAAAAACTGTAAGCTAAATACAAAGACACTTTTAATGTCACAGCTAGCTTGGCAATGTGACATTGGACGTGTCTGAACGCACCTCCAGTCTCTTTTTTCTTCTGCTACAAGAACATAAAGAACTGGTTTGGATTGATTCTGCATAGAACAAAGCCTTTCCTCTATTATGGCATTAATCTAGTCACTCCATTGTATTCAACTCTGTATATGGAGGTGAAGAAAACCATATCGGTACATGGGTGCACATATTTCCCTTCTGTTAACTTTTGTGAATTATATAGTTTTGCTTCTTTGGAAAGTGCCATCTATTCTCCCTTCTTCTTCAGGCCAGGAATATATTCAAGAACTATTACTCTTATTTCTTTCAGTCCCTTGTTCAAAAAACTACCATGTATATTTTGGCCTAGTCGAGTCCCCATACTTTACTACAGAGATGAGAAATGCAGGCCCCCTTTATGACTTGTGGACTTTAGTTCCCAGAATTTCTGAGCCATCATGGCTGCTTCAGGAATTCTGCGAGTTGAAGTCCACAAGTCATGAAAGGGCCATCATTCCCCATGCTTTACTGCAAGGGTCTTCAAACTTGGCAAGTTTAAGACTTGTGGACTTCAAGTCCCAGAATTCCTGAGCTAACATGACTGGAGGAGGAATTCTAGGAGTTGAAGTCCACAAGTCTTAAAACTGTCAAGTTTGAAGATCCTTGCTCTACTGGAATGAAGCATGCTGAACTTTCTTTCCTCTTTTCTTTCCTTCCAACCATTTCTCTTCTGTCTTCCAATATACCTTAGGTTATGACTATAAATTCTGAGGTCTAGCAGCGTCCTGATATATGGTGCAGAACCACAAAGATGAGTACTTGCATCATGGTTAACAAAAGACAGATTCACCCATTCATGAACCTAGTGAAAAATCATAGATTGTTCTGTCGGTCCTCATATAGAAAAAAAGGCTCTTGTGGATTCAAAGTTTGGATCCTTGAATACACCAGAGGTTTGGGGAATACAGCATTAATGTGCAATTTGAAGCCTGGCCACTGGAAAACAAAGCAAGTGTAGATGATGGTTTTATTTCTGGCTGGACCTAAAATAGAGATTGCCAAGGGACTTGCTTGGTGGCAGTGGGCATGACAAGCAGTTGTCCCTTTTATTCATGTGTAAAAAGGAAGCTAGAAATCCTGGTGGTTGCCTGGGAGAGAAGCTTTGCAATTTACATTTGCTCTCCAAATGATAATTGCTATTGCATGGTTGGAAAGATAGGTGGCAATTACATTGTTTCACTTTTTATCTTCCTTTGTCTTTGCATACTCCTTTTTGTATAATTGTTCAGATTATTGAACCCACCAATACAAGGCAGGGATAATATAGAGCAAGCAGTTCTGTGATAATAGCATTATGAATAGCCAAACAAGAGTAACTCATAGGAGAAAAAGAAGGAAACAGATACATAGACAGTTAGATAGGCAGACAGAGAGACTGTGTATTGTGGATGATACTTTCTATATGTCTATTTATTATTTGGAAAAGTATAAAGACTTTGCAATATAACCTCACACAATAATTCAGTGAGAATGGATTTCACAGGTCAATAGGTTGACTCAGCCTTCCATCCTTCCGAGGTTGGTAAAATGAGGACCCAGATTGTTGGGGGTAATATGCTGGATCTGTAGAATGCTTAGAGAGGGCTGTAAAGCACTGTGAAGCATTATGTAAGTCTAAGTGCTATTGCTATTGGTCAACTTTTTGGGGCTGATATTATTTAATGACACCAGCAACCACAGCAATCGACAAGGCTGTTGATTATAGAATTATAGGTAATCGTCTACTTACCACCACAATCGAACCCCAAACTTCCATTGTTAGGTGAATTTTGCTCCATTTTATGATCTTTCTTGCCACAGTTGTTAAGTGAATCACTGCAGTTGTTAAGTCAGTAACATGATTGTCAAATGAAGTTGTCTTCTCCATTGATTTTGCTTGTCAGAAGGTCACAGAAAGGATCCCTGGGACATTGCAAACGTCATAAATACATGCCAGGTGCCAAGCATCTGAGTTTTGATCATATGACCATGGGGATGTTATAAGTGTGAAAACTGATCATAAATCACTTTTTCTAGTGCTGCCGTAACTTTGAACGGTCATTAAATGAATGGTTGTAAGTTGAGGACTACCTACTTAATCTAAATTAAATAGATTGTTTTTCTGGAGCTCAATTTTGCCAGCTGCATCTTTATAGAAAAATATTTGTAAAGAATGAACTGTTGTTAAATGTACTAAAATGAACCCAGGTTGTCGATGCTTGGTAATTTCCACATAGTTGTCTGATTGCTCATGCTTAATCCCTATTAATATCAGGGTTGAAGCATCTGAACATTAACATAAGCAAAGTGTGAAACAGAATATGTTTCAAAGGCTCTTGGATAGTCAGGTTGGAATATTGCTTGGAGAAGTCACAGAAGAAGCAATGACATATTATTTTGATTCTATGCGGGATCATATTTTTCCACAGTTGATTGTTTTGTTGTGATGTGAGTTATGCCTTTTAAACTGCATTCTCTTCATGCCTAAAATCCCCTTGGTTCTATTCTCAAAGTGCTAATTCAATATATAACTAAAAACAGACCATTTTTAATTGTCGGAAAATAGTTCATAATTCTTGTTCGGATACTGATAATGAATTTTTTTTATTTTTTTTATCAAATTTATTTGCCTCCTATCTTGCATTTCAGGCAACTCTGGAGTAGCTGACAGCAATATAGCCAGAATTATAGAAAAATAACCAAACTGGAAACGTTTTTGGGTTATATGTTGCATCTGTATTTTGTATTCAGACAATCATGCAGATTTTTCAGTGTGTTTAAACTCTTTCATTTTATAATTTTGAAAATATATTTAAATTATTATTTTTCTTTATCTTTCTATTTTTGATCTTTGTACATCACCTTTAAGATCCTATATAGCAGGGGTGTCAAACTGGTGGCCCATGGGAAGGATGTGTCACATGCAGGCCACGCCCAACCCAGCTCTGCAAAGGGAAAAAACATTACAAAATGTGACGTGACAGCAACGTGTTGCCGTGAATTTGACACCCATGCTATATTAGGGACCTGGCATCCATGGATCATAATTCCGCAAAGGATAATCCGAAATAAAATATACACTGCTCAAAAAAAATAAAGGGAATACAAAAATAAGACATCCTAGATCTGAATGAATGAAATATTCTTATTAAATACTTTGTTCATTACATAGTTGAATGTGCTGACAACAAAATCACACAAAAATTATCAATGGAAATCAAATTTAGCAACCCATGGAGATCTGGATTTGGAGTTAACTCAAAATTAAAGTGGAAAAAAACACTACAGGCTGATCCAACTTTGATGTAATGTCCTTAAAACAAGTCAAAATGAGGCTCAGTAGTGTGTGTGGCCTCCACCTGCCTGTATGACCTCCCCACAACGCTTGGGCATGCTCCTGATGAGGTGGCGGATGGTCTCCTGAGGGATCTCCTCCCACACCTGGACTAAAGCATCCCCCAACTCCTAGACAGTCTGTGGTGCAATGTGGCATTGTTGGATGGAGCGAGACATGATGTCCCAGATGTGCTCATTTGGATTCAGGTCTGGGGAACAGGCGGGCCAGTCCATAGCATCAATGCCTTCGTCTTGCAGGAACTGCTGACACACTCCAGCCACATGAGGTCTAGCACTGTCATGCATTAGGAGGAACCCAGGGCGAACCTCAGCAGCATATGGTCTCACAAGGGGTCTGAGGATCTCATCTCGGTACCTAATGGCAGTCCGGCTACCTCTGGCGAGCACATGGAGGGCTGTGCGGCCCCCTAAAGAAATGCTACCCCACACCATGACTGACCCACTGCCAAATCGGTCATGCTGGAGGATGTTGAAGGCAGCAGAACGTTCTCCACGGTGTCTCCAGACCCTGTCATGTCTGTCACATGTGCTCAGTGTGAACCTGCTTTCATCTGTGAAGAGCACAGGGCGCCAGTGGCGAATTTGCCAATCTTGGTGTTTTCTGGCAAAGGTCAAACGTCTTGCACGGTGTTGGGCTGTAAGCACAACCCCCACCTATGGACGTCGGGCCCTCATACCACCCTCATGGAGTCTGTTTCTGACCGTTTGAGCAGTCACATGCACATTTGTGGCCTGCTGGAGGTCATTTTGCAGGGCTCTGGCAGGGCTCCTCCTGTCTCTCCTTGCACAAAGGTGAAGGTAGCAGTCCTGATGCTGGGTTGTTGTCCTCCTACGGCCTCTTCCACGTCTCCTGATGTACTGGCCTGTCTCCTGGTTGCGCCTCCATGCTCTGAACACTATGCTGACAGACACAGCAAACCTTCTTGCCACAGCTTGCATTGATGTGCCATCCTGGATGAGCTGCACTACCTGAGCCACGTGTGTGGTTTGTAGACTCCATCTCATGCTACCACTAGAGTGAAAGCACCACCAGCATTCAAAAGCGACCAAATCACCAGCCAGAAAGCATAGGAACTGAGAAGTGGTCTGGGGTCACCACCTGCAGAACCTCTCTTTTATTGGGGATGTCTTTCTAACTGCCTATGCTTTCCTCCTGTTGTCTATTCCATTTGCACAACAGCATGTGAAATTGATTGTCAATCAGTGTTGCTACCTAAGTGGACAGTTTGATTTCACAGAAGTATGATTGACATGAAGTTTAAGTGTTTAAGTGTTCCCTTTATTTATTTTTTTGAGCAGTGTATATCCTTTTTTTCCCCATCCTCCTATAAACCTAAGGTTCAATCTTGGAGAAGAACTTCAGCTTAAATCCCACTGAACAGAAGGAGAGAATTACAAACCCTTGCTTTCCAAACATTTCTGCATGGCTTCACTAAACAGAAGAATTCATGATTCCCCAAATATATCTTTAAGGTCCAGTCACCATGTTAGGGACAGCCACATTTTCAAGACTCTCTTTTCTTTACTCTATATTTTAAAATAATGTTATAATTAATATTTTTTATCAAATGTCCTAGTGATTGTTGAAATACATTAGTATCCCTTTTTCCATTCATGCTGAACTGATTGTTGACATGCAGTCCTGCTGAAAATTTTTGTGGCACTGGTTCTGCATAGCTTATCAGAAATGTATTCAGTACCGTGTTTCTCACAAAATAAGGCCAGGCCTTATTTTCTTTTGACCCCCCCCAAAAATGGCTAGACCGTCTTTTCGGGGGTGACTTAATTCCCCCCCCCTTGCATCCTTGGGCGGGTGGGTGGCGACGGCTTGGATGTTAACCTTGGCGCTGGTGGGGCACTTCATATCAGGAGGCCTTCCGCCACCATTGCTTTTCCTTCTCCCCGTGCTGCTGCGGTGTTTAGAGCAACGCCGTGGCATTTGGTGGAGCCATGCGCAGCCAGCCAGGGCTCCTCCCTGCAACTGGAGCCCAGCGGAGACACTTGGCTTCAGGCGCTCCTGTCGCCGCCCTCCCTTCGCCTTCAAAGGCAAAGCCAATTCTTTTAAAAACAACACCCTACTACAGGTACAACAAAGACTCCTCTGCCCAAGAGGGCAGCCCAACCCCACGTGGGGAGGCGAATCTCCCAGGGCCGCAGTGCAGGATAGGCCCACCCCGGGAGAAACGCCCAGCCGCCATCCCTGCCTGGCGCCAGGCAGAGCGCAAAGAGCTTTGCCTGGAGCACCAAGCGCAGCTGACAGGCGGGCCCTCCTGCCCGGCGGCAGAGCTCTCGCCAAGGCAGTGAGCACCTCCCCACTGGGCCCCCCGCTCATACCACCAGGGCTGTGCCAGAGCTGTGTGGGCTGGGCAGAGCTGGGAAAGCGAGCCACAGGTGCGTACCCGCCTGCCAAGCAAAAGAGCCAGGCCGCCCTGAGTTTGGCTTCCTTCCCAAGTCCCTCCAGCCTGAACCCGAAGCGGCCACTGGGAGAGGCTGCCCGAGGCAGTGATAGCGCCTACCCATCCATGAACAGGGAGGCAAGGCAACGGCCTGTGCCGCGTCCTCCTTGCTGAGCCCCGCCGAGTGCCTCTGCCCAATGCTCATGCTGCTGCAACGTTTGGAGCTGCCGGCGCATTTGGAGATGCGTGGGGATGGGGGCAGGTTGGGCGACGGGTGGAAAGGATGGGTGGCTTTGGGCTCTCTCTGCCGGACCCGCCGGCCAGGGAAGCAGCACTGCCATCACCTCATCTCCCTATCTGCGGATGGGTGGGTGCTATCACTGCCTTGGGCAGCCTTTCCTGGTGGCCCCTTTGGGTTCAAGCTGGAGGGACTTGGGAAGGAAGCCAAGCTCGGGTTGGCCTGGCTCTTTCGCTTGGCAGGCTGGTGCGCACCCGCGGCTCGCTTTCCCGGCTCTCCCCAGCCTGCATGGCCCTGGCGGGATGAGTGGAGGGCCCAGTGGGGAGATGTTTGCTGCCTTGGTGAGAGCTCCACCACCGGGCAGGAGGGCCCGCCTGTCAGCTGCGCTGGGCACCCCAGGCGAAGCTCTTCGCGCTGTGCCCAGTGCCAGGCAGGGATGGTGGCTGGCCGCTTCTCCCAGGGTGAGCCGATCCTGCGCTGTGGCCCTGGGAGATTCACCTCCTCACGTGGGGTTGGGCTGCCCTCTCAGGCAGGGGAGTCTTTGTCCTATTGGTAGTAGGGTTTCGTTTTTAAAAGAATTGGCTTTGCCTTTGAAGGCGAAGGGAAGGCGGCGACAGGAGCGCCTGAAACCGAGTGTCTTCACTGGGCTCTGATTGCAGGGAGGAGCCCTGGCTGGCTGCGTGTGGCTGTGCCAAATGCCGCGGCGTTGCTTTAAATGCCGTGGCAGCACGGGGAGAAGGGAAAGCAACGGTGGCAGCAGGTCTCCTGATACGAAGTGCCCCACCAATGCCGAAGTCAATGCAGGCAGCACCACATCCGGGTATGCAACAAAAGTACTTCCTAACGGCAAGCCCCCCCCCATCAGTCCCCCACATTTCACATGTTTAATATAGGCCTTAATTTGGGGGAGGGGCTTAATTTGATTTTATGCCTAGAAAACATGCTGGGACTTCCTATTGGGGGAAGCCGTATTGTTGGATAAACACGGTAGTTAAAGACTCTGATAGTTATTCCAGCATAAGGTAGCAGTTGGTCTACACCAAGCCAAAGATGCTGACATTTTCTATCATCTGAGACTGAAAATATTGATCTCAAGTAATTGTAAAAGACAAAATAAAAAGCAAAAGGGTAATTGACTGTCATGTCTCACATTGATCCAATACCACAATTCACAGTAGGTAAATTATTTTTAAGCTATTTTGATCTCCCCTATCTTCATTAATTGACATACATCTGAATAACATAGTTCTAGTAGTTGAGGGGATAAAATCCCTGAATAATCCCATTTTCTTTAATGGAGTTTATTTAGATAAGCCTTTTTGAAATATATATTGCTCTGAATCAAAAGCTATCGAGTTTGTAAAACAAACAAGCAAATTTTCTTCTGGGAACAATAACTGGAGGGAAAGTGGGAACTAGCTGGACCATTTACCTTCTGTGATGGTACATAATCTTAGCATGCAGTCTTGTAGCCCTAGCATTGACTCAGATGTAATTTGATACATACTATAGATCACCATGATAAGCTGGGAACTCAGAACTTGACAAAGAAATCGATGTTTGAGAAGTTTCCCTGTCCCCTGGTTCCAAAATTCAATGCCAGAGAAATATCCAACAACTACAAAGTGGACATGATAGGAAGAAGCAAAGTACAAGATGTTATAAGCCCTCTACCATATTCTCAAATGGTAGAGCATAGAATAAGAGAGTTGGAAGAGATCTTGGAAGTCTTCTAGTCCAGATCCATACTCAAACAGGAGACCTTATTCCTTATACCATTTCAGAGAAATAGCTGTCCAATCTCTTCTTAAAAGTTTCCAGTGATGGAGCACTCACATATTCTGAAGAAAAGCCATTCCACAGGTTAATTGTTCGCAGGACTGTCTATGTACAGAAAACGTACCTTCACTATGAGGATTATAAATCCTCGCTAGCAAGGATTTTTCATGGAGAAAATCTATTGTTAGGAGTAAAAAAACAATCTGATGGCACATAATTGATCAATTATTTAATCAGTCAATCAATCAATCAATCACTGCTGTTTTGCCATCCCATTTTGCAACCGTCAGTTTGGAATTTACCAGCAAAATCTAGTATCATAGCATTTAACTTTAGATGTTTGTGCCCTCCAACGTATTAGTCTATAGGAGGGGAATATGAGTTGGAAGAAATTGGAAGATGAGATTTCCAAACCCAATGAAAGAACTCTTCTTCTTTCCTTCAAAATCTGAATATTGCATAATGTGTGCCTTTTTTTACGGATGGGAAAAAAAGTTTTAATATTGTCTTTTTAAAAAATGCCTTCTTCCTTCCTGTCCTATCTTTAGCAAAACCACAAACATTCTGACAAATAGAAGTTGATTGGATACAGACATTTTAACTTTGTATGCACACTTTAAAATAACAATTGGTATTTTTTCTTTATCTTTGTACATTTCTTCCAACAATAAAGTAATAGTTCGAAATACAAGGAACCTGAACCAAAATGTTATCAAACTGTCATTTATAGAGTAGCCCCACAGTGAAATAGGTGGCAAATAAATTTAACAAATAAAATAAAAATTAATTAAATTAATAATAGCATGTATTTCACTGAACTATATCAGGAAGGGATCCAGAATTTAAAGAAAAGATCAAGAAAATTAAGAAGCATCCCATATTATTACAGGCCAGGCCAGCAAAAGAGCATATAAAATTCTTACATGTAATGTAACAAGGAGGATAGAAATATTACTATATTCCCCACTGTGCACTTCAGATTAATATAGCCAAGCATTATTCAGTTCCAATATTGCAACCGTGAAACTCCTTTTTTCCTCCACCTCCTGGGAATGGAATCATGAATTGTTTAAAGGACACCCACCTGCTATTGTCTATTACTATTTGAAGGAACAATTTAAAAGGAAAAAAAAATCAAATATTTCTGAAGGGATGTGTATTCAGAGTTGGCAACAAATTGTCACGATCATCAGCTGTCCATGAATTGGGCCTGCAGGCCTTTCAAATATAGGCTTTCCTGGGGCCATATTCAGAGGTGCTATTCAGCAGGTTCTGACCAGTTCTGGAGAACCAGTAGTGGAAATTTTGAGTAGTTTGGAGAACCGACAAATACCACCTCTGATTGGAGATTTTACAATATCCTTCCTCTGCCACGCCCACCACAGAACTGGTAGTAAAAGAATTTGAATCTCATCATTGGCCATATTGGTTGTAGAAAATTGTTTTCCTTGTTCCATTTTGCATGATATTGTCCTTTCCTTAGGTAACTCATCCAATTGCTTAACAAATTTAGACAGGACTGCTATACTATGATGGGCGAATTCTCCAGTCAAAATTAATTCATTATTTACAAATGTTCGTCATAAGCACTCAGGGAAAAGATCTGCTTTCTGAGGTTTGTTTTCTGATTTCTATGTTCTATTTCAGAGCTATAATATAGTGGTATGGTGGCCTAATGGTGAAGTGCTCACCTCCCATTCGGAAGGTTGAGAGTTCAATCCTGGGTAGTGGCAGATGTTTCTGTCTTAGGAGGCAAAGAAAAAAAAATCTGCTGTGAACTTCATATAGGCGTCAGGAAGGGCATCTGGCCAGTAAACACTCAGCTCCATCAGTTATCCTGATTTTATTTTGAATTAAGGATTGACAGGGTTGTAAAAAGAAAAAAAACGTATAGCTATAATATGTGGACAATTGAATCTGCTTTGTTGTACTACAACTACCTCACAGGACCAACCATGGTAGGGAACAGCCTAGACACAGCACAGGAAGATATTCTTTAATAAACCATACCCAAGAACAAAGAAAGGGTGCATAACAGGATAGCAACTATATGTAACATCTGCAATACTTGTTTCTTTCTTAATTTAAATAGATAATGAGTCAAAAAAGTTCTGCTTGGTTGAGTATTTTGATCTCACAACTCCTTTTAATGAGCAGGTGGTGACTGTGGCTAGTAAGGCCTCTACACAGCTTCATCTGTTGTGTCAATTGTGCCCTTTCTTAGTTTGGAGGCCATTCTTAGATTCAGGCCCTGATCACCTCATCGTTTGACTACTTCAATGAATTCTACATGGAACTGTCCTTGAAGATCACCTAGAAGCTTCCACTCTATTCTAACAATATAGAGGTACACAGTGATAGACAATGGACATGCTTTGCAAGCTGCAGTGGTTACCAGTTTATTTCCAGGTATGATTCAAAATATTGGCCAGTGGATACATGGAGCCATCTCTCTCTTTCTGTGTGTGTGTGAATGGAGCACTACTCTAAATGTAACCCACCAGCTATCAGTATGCTATTTATGCATTGGATTTGTCTTTTATACTTTTCTATTTTTCTTGTGGCACTAAACAACACTACCTTTACACATCCAATTTCTATATTTTATGGGGTAATTAGAGGACAAAATTTTAGTTTCCTGAAATAGGCATTTATAAATGAACACTCTGATAGAAACAACAGTTCTGCATTTTAAATGCTGCAATCCTCCTATCTTCTGTTAAGGATATTTTAATGGTATAGTTTGATTAACATAAATGCAGTTCAGACTATTAGATTGTTTGGTCCCATAGCTATCCAGATTGATCTAATGATCATGGTCACAAGACAATAATCAATCGCCCAACAACAGAAGTCACTCACGTTGATGCATTGGTGAAATTAAACCTTGGTAAGATACAAGCCTACCTTTACCTCGTGGCTGGCTTTGGATGAATGAATGTGCAACTGCTTCTGATCCATAATACAACTCAGTATGGTTACTCCATCCTGCTACACAGATATCCCCAAAAAAGCCAACTGCCTTCATAAATGTCCAAGAAGGGAGCCTTATGCCTAGATTTGGACTCCATTAAGAAAATGTAAGTAGAGTGACAATTATCCATATGATACTCTTCCTTTCTGTTTGTGACACTTATATAATGATCAGGTCCAGATCCAATCAGATTTCCAGATGTTTATATGGCAACTGTGGTTGCACTTATACATGGGAGCTAGGTAATCCCTGACAACTATATATAAGAATATGACTGCTGTCCATATTTTCTAGTCCAACCTGTTACTTCTGAATGATTACTGATTGGCACCAGAGGTGGTATTCAGCAGGCTCTGATCAGTTCTGGATAACAGGTAGCAGAAATTTTGAGTTGTTCAGAGAACTGGCAAATAGCACCTCTGATTGGCCCCACTCCCATCTATTCTCTGCCTCCCGTTGAGTCCCAGATGATCTGCTGGGTCTTCTTTTGTTGCCCTACACAGGAGAACAGAGCTGGAAAGCAGATTAGTGGGGTGGGGTGGGAATGGAGCTTTTGCAGTATCCTTCCCCTGCCACTCCCACCAAGCCACACCATGCCCACTAAGCCACACCCACAGAACTGGTAGTAAAAGTTTTTGAATCCCGCTGATTGGCACAGCAAGCTGGGCTTGACTTGAACCTGTATGTTCTTCTTCTTTTGGTTCTCTTTCTTTCTTTCTTCTTTTCTATTCAGCTAAAAGGGGGGACACTTAAATTCAATTGAGGAAGTCATGGATAAAAGAGGATCCTTAAGACTAAATGCATAGACTCTGAATGCTTGCTCAGAAGTTCTGTCAACGGGAATTACTGTTGTATTCCTTTATTTATATTCATTTCCCCCAAACTTCTATTGGGATAATAACTGTACCTTTCCCAGGGTGGTGGAAAAAGTGGTGCCCCTTGAAATTCTGCCGCATCTATTTAGGAATGGATAGTTGGTTATTTTTCAACATATGCTCTCAGATAAAAGGACTAGAAAACAGGTTGTGCTAGTTGGGGGAAGAGATCTTTTTTGGTATTATCTTTGAAAGATGAATCATAAGCAATTTAAAAAAAAAAATATTCTGCAGATTAAGTCCATTAAGAGAAAGATTACGTTCATTCCTCAAAATTGGGAGGGTATTTTTTAATCTAAATCAAAGTACTTTTCTCATGCAGTCTTTATCCTGAATTTTCCTGTAAACGACCACTGCAATTTACCACATTCCTCAGTTATGAATAATGTGCTTCTTCCTCTTACTTAGCATGATAAAAAAAATAAAACAAAATTGTAAGGATAGCACAATAAAGCATCCTATAGCAAATGAGCCAGGTGGCTATCAGCAGGACACCCTAATGGGAAGGTATTTTATGTCTTTAGCTTGTCAAATTAATTCTAACAAAGCTGAAGCCTTTGGGCATAAGATGTCTCTGCATTTGAATGCATGTTTTGTGTACATGTGTATAAACTATTCCAACGCTGGAATCTCAAAGCAGATTTAGAGGACCTACCAATGACTAGAATTCAAGGTAAAAATGCCTCAAATTATGCTTGGATGGGTCATTAAGGAAGTAATGTTGAATTGTGCAAAGTACAGTTACTGTGCTGTGGAGCTGTGCAGTTTAGAGAGGCATTAACTTGTGTACACTGAGAAACAAACAGGTATTGTCTTGCTTTGTACAACATCAAGCCAATGAAGTAGCTATGCAGCTGCTGAATAAGAAGGAAAGCCAAGGTACCAGATGACCTCATTTGGATGGGCTCAACATTGTTTACTTATGTTCTAAGAATGTTTCAATTGTTTGGCAAACTTTCTGGTCTCTGCTTTCGACAGTATCCAAAGAGGAGAGAATAGCAAGTGAGATAGGTTACACAAACAAGCCATAATGGAGAACTAGACAAATTCCATCTTTTTTTCATCCTTTAAACATGTATACAAGCCCAAAACAAAATGTGAGGCAACATTCCTCTTGCTAATTAGTGCTTCCACCATTTGGTGCAGAAATGGCATTGCTGTGAGGAATTCAGGAAAAGTAATCAGCAGCACAATTAAGCAATCTACTATAATGACAGAATACAACATTAGTGCTGAGTAATCAGAAACATGTTTATTTTGTTCCCTTGATTTTGTTTCAAAGTATCAAGTATCCAATTATTCTCTTTGGCACGTTTAGGACTGAAATGACCTCTGGTTTTAAAACACAGTTCTTTATAACAACGTTGTTTTATTGTACTGAGTGGAACAAAATTAAATTTAACCATTTATTTCATTTAGGGCGAAAATAACAGTTGAAGACTTCAAGCTTTGATTAAACCCCCAGATAACAGTTTCTCCCTTTTTTGAGATATGTCTTCAAAGCAAAACTAGAATTTGAATAAAAATACGTAGAAAAAAGCAATTACAAGACAGTAGCATCTAATATGGTAGACTTTCTAACTAATTCTAATTCTAGAACTAATTCATTAGAGGCCTGCACCTAACTGATGTTGAAAAGCTAATTAGGGTTAGACTAACCAAACAAAAGGCAAACCACTTCCATATTGACAAAAAGGTTATATGGGCAATATTATGAACTCATAGGAATCAAACACCTGAGACTTTGCAGTGTTTCACATATTCCCAGGGAAGGTTTCAAACAAAAATGAGAATAGCTACAAGTGCATCATACTTATACCAGAGACAGAGAGAGGAGGGGTAGAGAGAGTCAGAGAGAATGTCAGAGAGAGAGAGAGATTGTCCCATCTGTTTATATCTATCTGCATTAGTTTTAAGGGACAAAAAAAAAGAAACAAAATTAACTTTTATTTAATTTAACTGAAGAAAAGCATTCCTCAGAGACCAATTATGTTATCTACTGAATCAAACATTTAGGGTTTCATATTGCTTCTTCAATATTGTAGTCTATTCCAGATTGTCTACAAATTTTTACAAAATTCAATCAAATTTTCTAACCGAGAAATAATCAGCTGATGGTGCTTGAATATAACTTTTTTCTTGCAATGTTACTCTTCCAAATCATCTTTCATAAACCATGGAATGCTGACAAAATAAAGTTGAACACTAGACTCTCAAACTGTATTAAAAAAATTTCCCACATCAATGGACTGAGCATTGCTCTAGATCCAGAGTACACTCAGGTCATCATCTACAAGAAATCCCAAAAACATAATGATTTCTAAGTAGGTATTATTAATTGATTGGTAGCTTTCTATCATGGCTTCATCTAAGTAGGTCAGGTCAGACTATCTTGGGTTATTTTGTTTTACCTTTAAAACAACACTTCGAGGCAAATTAGAGAAATTCCAGACTATCAAGAGAATAAGAGGATAACAAAGATTTGTACCAGATTCCCTTGTTGTCTTCAGTTTTCAACTTTCTCCGTCTGTGTAGAATAAATATGTCGATAGGATCTTCTTCAAATTACCAAAATGTTCAGAACACAAAAGGAAAGGTTTATTTGTATACATGATTTATCTCTAAGGTTACAGTGGGGCATATAAACAGACCAAGGAATGTTCTTAAGGAATGTTGCTTGTCCTTAAACCGAATGCTGAAATTAAAATGTTGCTCTGAAACAATATCGAACACCATGATTACATGACAGCATTGCAGGCTAATACAGGCTGCAAGAGCTTAGGAACAGGCTGACAAAATGCAGCATGAAACTCAAGTTATTATTGCGCTCATGAAAGCACTGGTGTGGCATTTTAACACAAATTGCGCTGCCAAACAAAAGCCAGAAACCTCCAGCTCATAGAATGTAAAAGGATAACTGTTTCATGATACAAATAACTGAGATATGTGCTACATAGTATGCATACATCAGCCATAACATTTGGAAGCATATTTCAGTCAATGTTATCCTGGTATACAACAAAAAAAGGCACTTGTCTTTTTATTCCTATTTTATTAAGTTAAAACCCAGCTAACTTAATTACGACCCCTACAATCTTATGTCAATTTTTGTACCATATAAGATTGGAAGTCACAGAGAGCAACAAAATTATCAAAATGAGCAGATATGTTGTTCTGCAAAATCAAAGTGCATCTGAAGACTTCCAAGAACTCATGAGGGTCACTTCATGTTATAATATCAGTAAAGAGTATTGCATTTAGCACAAATGTAGATATTGCAAGGGCTAATATGCTTTCTGATATGTATTTTAACATTATATTATAGTAGAACTCAGTGAGAATATAGGGGGTGGAAGGTGAGGATTGAAATTACTGCTGGTAACTTGCTTTTTGTTCAGCCTAAGTGCTGTACATCTCAGCAGTTAGGAAAAGCTTCTCAGCAAGAAGATATTGTTATAGCAGAACCACAGAGAGTTGAACACAATTCTCAATTTGCAGGCAAATGGATGTATTGTGTTGGAGTTTAGCAGTGGGAGACTGCAGAAGTATGAATCACAATCCAGCAGTATTCTCTTACCTAGACTGGTAGCTAGGCATAAGGTTCTTCACCTGAGAGGAAGAAAGGTTCAGCATAATGTCTGCATTCTCTTATGTTCTTAGTTGCAAACATAATGTTATATTTTTCCTTAAGGAAGACAATTCCTTTCTCAAATAAATTTATTTTTATTTTATTTATTTGTATTATACACACACACACACACAAATAATTCAAAGTCGTGAACATATCCAACATAACTTTCTCCTCCTATTTTCCCCACAACCACCCTGTAGGGTGTGTTGGGCTGAAAGACAGCGAGTTGCCCAAAGTCATTCAGGTGTCCTTCATTGCTAAGGCAGGACTTGTACTCATGGTCTCTTGCTTTCTAGCATAGCTTAACCCAGGAGTGTCAAACTCACATCATCACTGTGGCATCATGTGACGTATCAGGACTTCTCTCCCTTCGCTAAACTGGGTGTGGGTGTGGCCACTGAATGATGCATCTGGCCCACGGGCCACAAGTTTCACAGCCCTGGCCAAACCACTAGACCAAACAATGAGTACATCATCTTTCATATTCTCACACTATGATAACAAAGATATAACTTTTCTAAAATCTTCGATTTCTGGAATTGGCTTCTTTTGGGATGAATACGATAACTGAATAATTGGATTAAAATGTAATAATTCTGGGAGAACAGAAAGGATACCTATGCAAAGCAGCATTAATGCACAGCTGATGCTGCCACCACTATTACTATTATTACTATTTAGTATATCTTCACCGAATATCCTACTATTGGTGCTACAATTTTTTTTAAAAATGGTAAAGTCTCTGATCAAAGAATTTAAAGTGCAAGTAACATTTTCAGATCCACATCAGGAGGAAGTGACAACCTCCAAAAAAGCTAGCATTACCAGCTTCTAGGGTTAAGGCTGGAGAGATGACTATGGTAACTTCATTAGCCTATTTAAAACACATAATTTAAAGCCTCTTTCTGTAGTTTATATCTTCCAGATATGTTGGCTATTAACTATATTGGCTGGAGATAGTGATGATTGTAAATCATTGTCTCTTGAGAGATCATGCTAAGGCACTTTGTGTTAATGAGGAGTTATACTCTTAGTGGCAGATGTCAGGTTTATATGTAAAAGGTCCCAGCTCATTTTCAAACCTTTCTGAGTTAGAACTGGAAAAATTCCATCCTGGAATTGCTGATCAGATGTTAAATGGACCAATGGTCTTACCCAATAAAAAGTATTTTTGATGTTTAGTAATAGGTTTAGTTATTTTATCAAATGTATAGGACTTCCAAATTGCACACTAATTAAATATGGAAAGTAATGCGAAACCCTGAAACTCCCCTGATGAGCTATTGTGATCTTGTCAGGATTGAGTTTAAGCCTGCTTCTGTCATCTAAGCCCCAGTCTTACTCACTAGGACAAGGTTTCATTGGCCTCATCTGGTTTCCTCAAGGTTGAAATGCACAACTGGATTTCATCAGCTTACTAATACCTGACCATATACCATTGGTTTCCTATGGAGGTTACAAGACCATTGAGTCCTGTGGCATCTCACATCAAGGACCTTGGCTCAACCTCTCTTATTCAATATTGTCCATAGCTTCTACTTGAGGCCAGACCTAAAAATCCCCCTATTCAGCTTAATGTTTTTGGGAACAGATAAGCAGAATTATCATCTATTTGCCCTCTAGCTGAGGGCTTATCTGCAAGGCTAACTGTAGGTCCTTAAAAAGACCCTATATTTTGATCCCCATTCAAATACATTATTATAGATTCTTTTGCAGTTCCTTATGAATCCTATGTCTTCTCACTGTATTGATCTTTTGAAAACCAAAGAGAAATAAACAAATAAACATGAGCACATTGTGAGATAAACATTTGACATTTTCTACATCCATACTTGTATTTATATATGCTCAAGAAGAGACCAAGAATAGTCCAGAGCCACCCACTCTTAGTGAATTCAATGATTGTAATTTGCAGATTCTTCTCTATCCACTTTTCCCTAGTGGCATATATTCTCAAAATGTTCTGCAAGAAAAAAAATATTCTCTATTTGCAACCAAAACTCAGGTGACAATTCAAGCTCCTGTTACTGTGGATTCCTTGGGTCCATGTTCTACGTAATAGTGAAAGCTTAGTAGGTGTTGAAACATTTATGAAAATTAATGAGCTATAATACTCTGATAAACATCCAAAATGGAGCAGATATATTGGGTGAGTTTCCAGGTATCACCCTGAAATATCTGTCAGCTGGGATCCAAGGAAATGATTATTTTTGTTATTGTTTTCACTTCAATTAAATACTGGCAATGAAGAAAAGAACCACCCAGTCACATATCATCCAAATATTCCTTCTTGATCCACTTCCCACTCCCCATTTATTTACAACTGGTGAAATTTGCTGGCAAAAACTGTAAAGGAAGCCTGCTGAATATTTGTCATGATGATCCTCTTAATTATCTCAGTGGGCTGCTCTCACATATATTTTACATTTCTATATTTTTGTTGCACCACTTTTTGTTCCTTGTCCTTTTTATTGTTTTATTAAACAGAAAAAGAGGGAAATAAATCTCTGTACATCTATTTGCTATATATTTATATAATTAATGGAGAAGACCACATATCATCAGTTACTATACGTTTCAGTTTTAAAGTTTTTCTCCCATCACAGACATTCTCAGAGGATATAGCTTTTTAAATGGATGGTTTCCCTCTTTTTAGCTGGAATATGAGTTTCAAAAATGTGATATCAACTATTGTTTTTTTCCCCCAACAGGCTTTGTGAGATTTTGATACAACTTAATACCATTTTTGTATGAGATACTATTTAATGTCAAACTACTTACCATAAAAGATTGAACATCGCGCCCTAAGCATTAGATAATATTCACCCTCCTTTTCCTCAGAACGTTCAATCATTTTTCACAGCAAAGAATTCTTGGAAACTTTAAAGTTTAAAGTTATTATTGTTTCCAAACTTTCATCTGCTTAGTGTTGGATAGTATCTCAGTTGGATTTTGGACCATTTAAAGTAGAATGGATTCAAGGAAAATATTTCCCTTCAGTATATTAGGCTGGAATAATCTGACTCCATTAATTAAAAAAAAAATATTGTTTTTATTATTATTTATAATAATAAATAATATTAATGGCATACATCAGGGAAATCTACATGTGTTGTGGTCTACCAGCTGTCAACAGTCAAGCAGCGGCAGACTCAGATGATGAGGAGGTTGGGGAGGAACTTGGGCCAGTCCTGAAGTCTGGGGAAGGCTCTGATGGATGCTCTGCATTGGAAGCAGAGATAGGGGCAGGGCTGTCAGACATTTCCCAGCTGCCTTCAGAGTCAGAGGTAAGTGGGGAAGAACAGCTGGGGCCTGTTCCAGATGCGCATATGCGCAGAGCTGCCAGGAGAGAACAATTGACTAACAGGGTCTGACTCGGGAAGAAAGGCACACATGGACTGAATAAGCCCTCCCTGGGGAATAAATAGAAGCAAAAGGGGAATGGTGGTTGTAGGAGACAATAGTTTGCATTTCTTTCAGAAGATTTGCTCATCATGGTTCGTGCCTTAGAGACTCCTTGCCAGGAATTAATTTACTGGAAGCTCTTGGCCTGGCAATTATCCAAGGACTGATAAGTTCTTGCAATTAATCCTTGGAAGGATTATTGCCGGGACTTTTCTGTGTGTGAATGCCATGAATTCACAGTAACGAAATAAAAGGGGTTTTTTCGGAACAAGGAGTCTGTTTTTTGGTTCTGCTAAGGCTAGGTCAGAACAATATTTATTTATTGAATTTATAGTGCCGCTTATTCGCCCCTCGCAACTCAAGATGGCTTACAGAATATAAAACCACATTTAAAACAATAAAAACAAAAAGAATCAAATAAATATAGTACAATATAACAAAATTACTCCCCAACTCCCACCCTCTGCCCCGACGACAGCAGATCACATGAGCCATTTAATGGGCTCCATCCTGCTCTGGGTTCCCCAGGCCCGCTGGCAGAACCAGGTCTTCAACACTTTCCGGAAGAGCCTACATTGCTATTTCATTCTGTTTGGCTCTTGCACGTCTATTCTTGGTACACCGCAGGGGGTGAACTAGCTTTGCACCAATTAGCTAGCAGCGCTTGGGGTGCTGGCTCTTCCGCTGGTCTTACCTTGCCTTGCTTTGTCTCATGCCATGCATCCAGCCAGACCCACTCCTGGCTTCCACTCTCTAAACACACAAGTTAGGTTTTTCCCACAAAGTGGTACCCATTTATCCATTCACAATATTGCATGTTTTCGAACTGCTGGATGGGCAGGAGCTGGAGACTGAATGTCGGGGTTTCACTCTATCTCACAGAGGTGGGTTGGAACCACCAGGATGCAGACTATTTCTGGCCAGCAATTCCACCTTCAATAAGCCACATCTCCCCTGTTAAGTGAAGAAAAATATAGCTTAGAAATGTTTGCTACTAAAAATAGGAAATGTGTCTGCTGAAATAAATTAATTATATTAGGTATTCATATTATGGAGACAAAGTAGAGTTCCCTGCTAAAAGAATACATGCTTAAATGTAAATGTATGGAAAATGTAGTACATTGGGCAATAAAAGTATTATAATACTAGCCCAATAGCAACCTACAGACCTTCCTAGCAATGTGTGTAAGTCAAAATGTTATAAAATTACAAGAAGCCACTAGCAGGCTTCTCTGCAAATTTGCCTTTAAATGTTCAAGTTCCATGGGTATCACACATTTGTGGTGGTGAAATAGAAATATAAAAAAGTCATGATCGATCATATTGGAAATAATTTTTCCTTATGATGAAGACATGAATTTAGTAACTTTTTGATCATGTTCCTGAACGACTCTTCTTGGAGACAATTTTCAAATTTATGATAGTCACAGTATCTCAATCACATTATCACAACTTTGAGACAATTGCGATCACTAAATGAAGACCACCTGTATTTATTTTCCTTGATTATATGACTCTCCCTTCTAATAAAAAACTTACATCCCTTTCCTTTTGACTCTTGTAGGGTTGCCCATGAAGTGGGGAAATTCACAATTTATTATCTGATTTTATCCAGTCTTTAGAAAATAAGATGGAATATTTTTAGTATATCATCACAACCAAAAATAAATAAACCAATAAACATCTGAACTGATGTGGGTTGCCCATTTTATACATTTCATATTAGGATTTTTAAAATTGTACTTAATGTAAAAATATGAAAATATATTTGCACCATATGAATATTCAAATTAAATTCAGATGTATTGATAAAATTTAGACAAGAATTTTTAAAAGATGAAGCAACAATTATTTCTGTCATGTTTTCCTGATCCTAAATTTATCCTATCTTTTTAAAAAAATAAATCTCAAAGTAGTGAACATTGCTTCTTCTCCTATTTTCCCCACCACAACAACCTGTTGTGGCCTGTTGGCTGCCAGCAGAGCTACCGTGTTTCTCACAAAATAAGGCCAGGCCTTTTTTTTTTTTTTTTCAGCCCCGAAAAAACAGCTAGGACGTCTTTTCAGGGGTGAATATATTTTTTCCTCCCCCTGCGCACCAGCGCCATCTCCAACAACAGCATCTGAGTCACTCCCGCTTTTCCCCCGTCCCCATAACAGGAAAAAAAAAAGATTTTGAGGTACCTGGGGGTGCCACACGCTGCGTTTTGGTTTAATCCCAAGCGGCTGGGTAGGCGTGAGAAGAGCCGAGCGAGCATCTCTGCTGATGTAACCCTTGGTGCTCCAGCCTCGGGCTCTGCAAGTTTGCAAAAGTCCCGGTGCGCAGCCCGTTCCTGCATTCCAAGCGCCCAAGCCGAGCTGCAGCTGTCCCTCTCTCGCCAGCGCCATCTCCAATAACAGCAGCAGCAGGAACCGTGGAAGTTACGGAGGTGGCTCCTCCACCCAAGAAGTGGCTGAAATGCTTCCACAGTTCCCGCCGCTGCTGCCTGTGAATAAAAGACTGTTCCTGTCCTGTTTTGAAAAGGGATTTGTTTTACTCACGAGTAAGCAGATTATCATTATTTGTGAAGGCTGGGTCAAAATACAACCTTGTGAAGTGGACTGAGATGAGTGAGAGTGACTGGCTCAAAGTTACCTAGACAACTTTCACCTAAACTTGTCCAATAAACTTCTTTTGGTGGGGGGTGGGGGTGGTGGTGAAAAAGCTTCATGCTGAAACCAAAAAAGATCTGAAATACCAGAACAGTTATGAAGTATTAAACTAGTTTTCACTTCATGCCTGAAAAAAAATCTAAGACCATTGCTAGAAATAAAAATCTTAACCTTGCAAATTGCAGAGCCAGTTGTAAGACTTTCTTTTCATTCCCTTTCAGTGGCCTGCTTAAAAACAGTAACCACAAGAATAATATTTCCGTTTAATCAAATGGGATGGAAATAAAGCATACATTTACATCTATATTTGCATGTTAAATAAAAGCTTAAATAGAATTGAAAAGTAATAAAAATACTAATCCAGTTCAAGACAAAGTGTTTATTTGAATCATGCTTTAATTTAAATGTTCATATAGGTAAGAGCTGCTCAACTCCGTTATATATGTCACTGGATTATTTTTTGATCAGTGATAACTTTTATATAGCAGCGTCATCCCAAAAAAGTTTAGCATTCTGTTATCCCAATAGGGAAGCAGATTATCATAACAAATATACTCTGGTGCTCCATGATAAATTGATACATCTCTGACCACAATTAATATTCTTAGTTTGGAAACCTAAATATTTAATATAAATAGACCAAAAGTTGATTTTGACAACCTAGGGTAGTACCCCATTATTGGTGGGAAAATCAATGGTTTTATGTACAGGATGGGGAGAGGATTCCTCTTTTCCCAAATCCTAAATCCTCTGGAGAGTAGGCATTTCCTAGAGCAGATGTTGGTATTATGGGATATCCAGGAGCTGAAGCAGAATGGAGATCAAGAGATGCCCTCTTATGTACTGCCAAATTTCACAAATAACATTTATATGTGATAATCTGGAAGTCACTATTAAAATTAGAACACTGCTACTAATCTGTTAGGCAGCCTTAGGTAAACCATCGTCCTTTCCACTGCAAATCCAACATTAACATGTGGTGATAGTAGTTTATTTGTGTGGCTAGGATGAAGATTTTCAACACTGTAAGTTGACTATATAAATGGCTTCTAGACTTTAATTAGACACTCTCAAAGTAATAGAGCTCTGCTTTTTTATTTTACATGAAAAACATAATTGATTTATTTTGCACAATTTGATTAAAAATCTATTAGATAATTAGGAGTTACTACCAATACCAAAAATGGACTAAATGGGCAATTGCTGCCTCTTTCTGTGGAAAGAAACATGCACATTAGAAAGCCAACTTCAATACAGATCAGTAATTTAAAGACAGACAGAACGACAGAAAGCCGGCACAATACATTGATGCTACTATTTTAAATTTGTTTGCATGGTCTAATCAGCAGCTGAAGCATTAATACACATCCCTGGTGACTCTGAAAGTATTTCAGCAACAATTGAAATTCAGCAACAAACCCTTCAACTGTCCTGTTCCAAAATGATGCAGTGGAATTAAGTGTGAAGCTTATTATCATATTCTTTCCAGAAAGTGAGGAAAGCGTTCTGGATTTTAAGCAACAAAGAATTTGTGTTGGTCAAGGAATAGGACATTCTGTAGTTGTGTAACTATTTGTCTTTAGCTCAGTCTTCTAAGGGATTTTGATTCTTAACTACAAAGGCTATTGATCCAAGCCCACATTCCAAGATTCTGTAGATAATAAAGTAATCTCCCTCTCCTCCTCTATTTAATTCCATCCATCAATATACCTAAACTTATTCCAAACAAAAATAAATATATGATAGTTGCTTATGAACAGAAGATGTTTCCAAGAAATCTAAGAAGCGGTGGTAGAATAAAATACAAAAGAAAGTTTTTGCACTAAACAAGAATTTGCTCTAGACATCAATCCTGTATCAGTGGTACTTAATTATTCTCATCAGTTACATTCCTTTTAACATTACCTTGGGTAAAAACTATTCATATGGGAAAACTGAAACATGGTTTATTTTATAAGCTAAGAGACAAAAAAGTATTTCCTAGTTTAGTGTGAGTTATAGACTTACATATGAATGTTAGTTAACATTAAAAACTATAATATTCAGGAAGGAGAAGTACCACTAGAACTTTCTACGGAAAACTTATTGAAGAAACAGAATTGTTTTTAAACAAAGTGATTTTAAAAAAATGTGTCAGGGCTTTCAAGCAAAATGAAAATCCATATAACTCAAAAAATTACTTGTAAGTATGAGTATAATTGGGAAATTTGATTTTGGAATACAAGTATTGCGGAAAACTATATAGGACATGTAAAAAAAAATGTTCATCAAAGTATTAAATTTAGCTTTTCTGGTGGTTTTGTTTAGGATGAATTTGCAGGGAGTGTAATAACAATGGAACACATTTAATAGTATCTGGATCAGGTATAGACTGATTTCAACATTCCTTATCAGATTCAGAAAACAAAACAAAACAAGTGTAGTAAGTGAAAGAATGGTTAATAAAAATAATAAAGGACCTGGCAAAAACATGCTGTATTTGGCTGATGAAATCATATGAATAAGTTCTTTATTATCCATACCCCCGTTCCTTAAATAGAGTAGCCCACTGTGGTGTATGACATTCTGCTTCTGGATATTATGAAAGTTTCAAAATGGCCATTATGTTCAATGATTTTAAAATTCAGAATGTTAGTGCACAGATACATATCATTACACACAAAAGCATCTCTTTGGATTACTGTAAAGATTTCCTTCGGGTGTTTGTAAAAGGGCTGCAGAGAGGCAATAAGAATGCATACTTCACCCTAGCCCAATCTCACACTGACAGGAAAGCTGTACAGTGAGAATGTTATAGTGTTCAATTGAGTGTGATTACAATCTGCTGCCTGGTAGACTCTCTGGTCACACACAGTTGCTAACTCAAATATGTACAAGAGCCCAGGCAGCCACTTGTACAAGGATTTTTTTTAAAGAATTGTGGCACATATTTAGGTATTGCTGCCTGGACTCTTCTCAACCTTTAATGCCTCCTTCTTATGTTTGATAATGCTATTTAATACCCTACTATATAGAATATTTCAAAATAATATTATGAGCAATTCTACAGTTAGATTTTGGGTGGCAGACACACTCACCTAGACACTTTTTTCATTCATGCTGTTTGTATCTCATTTATTTATGTTTTTAAATTTACTGGCTACCCAAACCCAAACCAACAAGCAGGGGTTATGCAATTTAAACCAGGATATACAATCTATGATCACAGAGTTATGTAATGATTCTGGACTTTTCACATTCACACACACCCAGACCATTTTCAATATCATCAAATTGTAATCTTTTGAGATTTAACACAGTAAGCAAAAAAATAAATAAATCAAATTTCATCAAAAAAGTGAAAATAAACCCTCACCTACTTTGCATTATTTTACCAGCAAATTATGCAACAATTTAAAATTTAAAAATTGAAATCAGGTAACATTGAAACAAACAGATCAATAAGCATTGGACATATATTGGTATTTTGGAAATGTACCCATGTACTGGTCTTTAAAAAAAGAATGTATTGATAGAGAACCAGAAAAAAATTAAAAATATGTTAAATAGCAAAAGAGAAACACAAAAAGAGGGAAAGGGGGGAAGGGACAGGAGATAGAAAAATTGGGGAGCATAGGAAAAAAGCTATAGAAAAAAGTACTTTCCTACTTTCTTCAACAGATACAAACATAAAATACAATGACCCTTTGGGTCAGTTCAATATATATTCTTAAAATTAAAAAAAAAACTGAAATTTTAAAATGGCTTTCCCATGTGACATTAGGAATATGAAATTCTATTATTTCTGATGTAGTTTTCCCAAACTTTTCCCCGTTGAAATTATTTGGATGTCCTTCCAAAGCCATTTTTTAATTTGTGACGTGATATAGGTAAAAAATAGATGTCTTACCTCATTATTTCCTTTCTTTAAAATCTATGTGAAACATGATTGCATCATCCATCTTTTAAAAACAAAAGAAAATACTTCATTATAATTATTTTCCCTCTTCCTTCAGTCAGACACAGAGAGTCTCCAAAGAGAATTAGAGGCACACAATGGACACCACAAACAGGAAGGCAGAAGCAAATGTACCTATGTATTGTTGCAAGACACTGGGAGTAAGAAAGAGCCAGTGTAAAGGAAGGAAGCACAAATAAAATGTTTATTTCTCATTTTTTGCAGTTTTTTTTTCATCTTGAAAGGGAAGGGCTTCTATGAATCCACCAGTGATGACTTGGTTTTTCTGTTTTTATAATATAATTTATTGAAGAAAATAAACAGAATAGCTTCATCTTTCTATTAAATGAAATATGCTATAGATCCAGATAAGATTTTCTGATATCTTGTTACAGACAAAATGCAAGAAGAACTTATGAAGAGTGACATTAAAGAGATGGGAGGAGAGTGGTAGGTTTAAGATGCAAGCTATCAATATTTTTTCTCCAAGAGAAACTTCCATTGAGGTTAATGTATTTATTTATAGCGTGTAATACGTCTGTTGTATGATTTTGCATATATTAGAGTTATCCAGCCTTGCAAATGAGAATGGCAGGGAAAGCACAGGAAAACTTTTAGCTTCAAATGTTATTACAACTGAAATACTCTGGATCAGACTATTCTGGATAAGCCCCATAACTTCTTAATGCCTTTCTAACATCTGTAGAAATCTGATGTAACTTAACTAAACTAGCATGCTCACATACTGAATACTACCTGGTCTCAAATTCTTTACAATAGCGGGCTGTATCAATTTTTTTCACCAACTAAACCACAAAACTGCAAGTTAATCAACACATTTTCACTATAAATTTCACATAATTTTAGTACAGTAACTGCATATACCCAGCAGGTTAAAATTCTAAAAAGGTATCCAGATTCAAAATAGAAGATATTCTGCCTAGGTAATCAATGAATAAAGTAACTGGCTTGCAGTAAGTGACAGATCAATTAATTGCATTTTTAAATGAACCATTATTATATCCACACATACAAGATTGCTTGCTTCAATTACAGAACAAAAATAAAATTACAATGTCAAAAAGAATATTTGACAAATTGCTAGAAGCAAGCATTACATAGCTTGCTAAGAAAAAAACACTAGCTATGAACAAATTAAAATGCTTCTCCTCGTAAACTCTACTATTTTCAGCCCGACAAAGCTCTGCACATTGGCAAAATAAAAATAACTGCCTTTCTCTAATAAACAATAGCATTATTTTACTATGTGTGTATGGTGTATAAACAACTTAAAATTAATTTCATAGTTTTCCTCATGACAAAGGCTTGTTGATGGATTTTAAGGATCCTCACAAAACATCTAAAAACTGAAAAACTCCAGGAAACATGGCTCATAGGATACAGGGGGTGGGGCAGAGCAATGGCTGGAAAAACATTCTGACTTTAAAACTGCAACACCTATAATTATAGAGGCGTCATCACCTCCATTTTTTAAAAACTAACAAGCTGTAGTCATAACCTGTGTACACCCTTACCAAAATCTGCCAAGCATTCAATCACACCTGGGATTTAAGGTTTGAAAGGGGAAGGAGTTTCTCTCTGTTTGTCTTTGCACTTGTAAAACAACTACAGCAGTAAACAATTCAAGAGCAATTAACAATTGCATAGGAGGTAAGGAATAAATCCCTCTGCTGTTATTGTCAGAGGAATTAATCACATTTTATAGAGCTGGCAGACTGGCTTAAATCAGCACAGCAAAAACAAGACAGTTCATCTTTTTAATCATAAACATATGTTTATTCAAGTGCTTTGGCTTTTCACAAATGCCTGCCTGTTCTTTTTTTTCCAAAAAAAGTTGAGCAATCCTAACATCTCTTACCTATTGTAATTATTTTTAAACATTTTGTTTTTACTCTTCATGCCTTTTGTTCCAGTTGGAATGAAAGGCTGGGGGAAAAGGCAAAGAAAAAATTAAAACAGGTTGACAAATGTCTCTACCTCCATCCTAAGTCTCATATATTTAGAACTAATTCATTTTATTTCAGGTAGATGAGCTGCAACATGAAGCTTATATTTATATTGGTCTTTTTTCCCTAACAATTTAGACAATTTGGTCTATTCTGTAATAACATTGTATACCTTTCTAAATATGATCGTAGATTATTTTTAAAATAAATTTTATCAAAAAAATTAACACAGAATAAAAAATTAAAAAAACTAATATTTAAAATGAAAAAAAAATCTGAAAAAGGAAAAAAGGACAAAAATGCAGAAATCAAAAAATATATAAAGAAGTGACTTCTGATTTTGTTTTACAGCAGTTGTAAGTATAAATATAAAATAACAATAACAGCATTGTTTACATTTTCTCTAAAATCTATTATTTTTATTAGAATCCTCAAAACCGCAACATTTTTTGTTTCCTGCAAAAAAATCAGTAAGAGGTTTCTAATCACCCTTAAATTTAACTATGTTCTATCTCTAATTAAACAATCTATTTGGTCATTCCAGCAATTTCCATTATCTTCACTACTCATTCCTCCATAATGGATAAAATCAAATCTTTCACCTTGTGCTTAGTCCTGCTAGAATCATCATACATAGAAACACAATTCCATATTTTTTTCCAGCTGCTTATCCAGCAATCCCAAAAGAAAAATCTTTGGTTTTAATTGTATTTTCAAAATGTATAGTATTATATGTAATTGAATGCAATGTTTTCTAGCTTTTTCAAACAACCATCAAGATTAGAGATTATTCTTTAAGTACATCTAAATTATCTTTTGCCGTACAAATATTTATTTTTAATGACTTTCCTCTTTTTTATTTAAAATATAATGAAGTACTTTGCTCCTATTCTATAAAAAGTGTATCAGTCTTTCTTAAGAATTCAAATCTGCAGTAATTACTTTTATCACCAAAAGGTGGCGTCATATTCCCATATCCTTTCTTCCATACAAAAATCCTTCCTGTTTTAATTTGCCAAAAGAAACTTCCATTTGATTACTGATCAAGAAATTAAAATGTGCTCTATGAGTGCAACGTGACAGTGTTGAAAATGAACAATATGTTAAGCTGCAGTTAAGATTCCCATTAATATCTACCAAATGGACATGCAAACCTTCATCATTTTGGCTGAACAGATATTGGAATGTAATATCTCATAAAAAATACTTATTATATTATGGTATTTCTTATTCCAAAATACAAATATTCCACTATCAAATTTACACTACTAAACTGATTTATCAGTAAATGTATTTGAATTCATGTGGACATTTATATATACATATACATATATATACATACATACATACATACATACATATACATATATATTCTGAGGTTTTAGCAGGTATTTGTATGTGGATCTTTGGTTATTTGGGTTTTCTCCCGCGTAAAATTGGAAGTATCCTGGCAACTGCAGCTTAACATATTGTTCATTTTCAACACTGTCATGTTGCACTCATATAGAGCACAGGATACTTCCAATTTTACATAGGGAGAAAACCCGAAAAACCGAAGATCCATATATATATATATATATATATATATATATATATATATATATATATATATATATATATATATATATATATATATGTGTATGTGTATGTATGTATGTGTATGTATGTATGTATGAAAAATAAGAAACAATAAATAAAATTTTAAAAATTAAATTAAAATTTATTATGAAACAGGGAGCTTGATGGAAACTTCTAGCATCCTTATATCCATAATTTTTCCTCATACAGGGCACAAATACTATGTCAATATTTTATCCAAAAAACTTTTGCTCTCAACAATAACAAAAACTGAATCTCATAACTGAAATGACTAAAGCAATGCTTAAATTCTACAATATCCTTTCAGACTCAATACGAACTTTGTTTGTTTTAATTGTAATCCATTGGACATGTATATTTTGAATCAATTCCTTTTACAACACTCTTCATAGTATTAAAACTAAACTGAGCATTTTGGAATGAAAATGCAAAATATTTTTTAGTTCACACAATAAGTTCTTTAACCTATGAAATTTACAGGGGCATAACAGTAAATCTATATTTTATTACATTAATCAAAGCAGAAAAATGATTTAAACAGCACAATAAGCTGGTGCATAAAATCGTGCATTTTAGTGTTAGAAAGACTCTCATGACATATAAAAATCATGCAACTAATAAAGCATTCTGATAGCTATTAATTTGATCTGGAAATGTCATCAAATTTTGGAGGTAACCTTTGTTATTGGCAAGACAAATGTAAAATTGTAGTGTGCTTTACAATGCAAATCTAAATTCAATTTCTTATATATAGTGTATTAATCAATCTAAGAAATCAACATGTCTATTTATCCCATTTGACATTATACAGAAGAAAGTATGGAAGTTAGTAGTAATATTAATAGAACTGAAAAATGTCTGTTGAGTTCAAGAAAGCCAGTATGTTGCTTGTTTCATTATTCCATCCTTTGAATAATTAGTTAGGCCACTACACAGATTGGACCAAAGGCCTACATACATGAAGCCACTAAAATTTTTCCAGTTTAAGAATTAATGCTGAAAAATTATATGGAAGATGTTTGGGTCCTATATAGTTCTCAATCCTTGTAAGAGTTGCCTTTTGGCAAGATAGGCATATAAATTAAGTAAACACAAGCAAGCAAATATTTTTTTAGAGAATGAGGGTATTTCCCAGATCAGTACAGGTAGTTTCTGTCTTCTTTCATGCACTCAATGAGAAATGTAATCAACTTGTATTTTGTAACTGGGATCCCTTTCCATACAATATGTTAAGTAACAGGTCACATATGCAAAACCAAGCGACAAGCAAAAATTATTATGCAAGGTTATTTGCGTGTTCATGTGTTAAGCCGTGCAGGCCTTTTAAAATCCTGGGTGGCTATGGCAGAACCGGTATCTTCACTCTAATACTTACTCAAGTCAGTTTGAAATGTGGCGTGATTTTTATAAAACATAAGATAGGTGTAAGAATAGATTATGGCTGTGAAAGTTTTTAAGGGTATCCATTCACCTAATACTTATAAATAGTATAAAATGAGCTTCTATGAAATCACGATATGTTAAGCTAGCAGTTAAGATCCCTGGCATTAGATAGGTGTAACCAAATGGACATGCAAACCTTCATCATTTTGGCTGAACAGATATTGGAATGTAATATCTCATAAAAAATACTTATTATATTATGGTATTTCTTATTCCAAAATACAAATATTCCACTATCAAATTTACACTACTAAACTGATTTATCAGTAAATGTATTTAATTCATGTGGACATTTATATATACATATACATATATATACATACATACATATACATATATATTCTGAGGTTTTAGCAGGTATTTGTATGTGGATCTTTGGTTATTTGGGTTTTCTCCCATGTAAAATTGGAAGTATCCTGGCATAACTGCAGCTTAACATATTGTTCATTTTCAACACTGTCATGTTGCACTCATATAGAGCACAGGATACTTCCAATTTTACATGGGAGAAAACCCGAAAAACCGAAGATCCATATATATATATATATATGTGTGTGTGTGTGTGTGTGTGTGTGTGTGTGTGTGTGTGTGTGTGTATGTATGTATGAAAAATAAGAAACAATAAATAAAATTTTAAAAATTAAATTAAAATTTATTATGAAACAGGGAGCTTGATGGAAACTTCTAGCATCCTTATATCCATAATTTTTCCTTATACAGGGCACAAATACTATGTCAATATTTTATCCAAAAAACTTTTGCTCTCAACAATAACAAAAACTGAATCTCATAACTGAAATGACTAAAGCAATGCTTAAATTCTACAATATCCTTTCAGACTCAATACGAACTGTTTGTTTTAATTGTAATCCATTGGACATGTATATTTTGAATCAATTCCTTTTACAACACTCTTCATAGTATTAAAACTAAACTGAGCATTTTGGAATGAAAATGCAAAATATTTTTTAGTTCACGCAATAAGTTCTTTAACCTATGAAATTTACAGGGGCATAACAGTAAATCTATATTTTATTACATTAATCAAAGCAGAAAAATGATTTAAACAGCACAATAAGCTGGTGCATAAAATCGTGCATTTTAGTGTTAGAAAGACTCTCATGACATATAAAAATCATGCAACTAATAAAGCATTCTGATAGCTATTAATTTGATCTGGAAATGTCATCAAATTTTAGGAGGTAACCTTTGTTATTGGCAAGACAAATGTAAAATTGTAGTGTGCTTTACAATGCAAATCTAAATTCAATTTCTTATATATAGTGTATTAATCAATTTAAGAAATCAACATGTCTATTTATCCCATTTGACATTATACAGAAGAAATATGGAAGTTAGTAGTAATATTAATAGAACTGAAAAATGTCTGTTGAGTTCAAGAAAGCCAGTATGTTGCTTGTTTCATTATTCCATCCTTTGAATAATTAGTTAGGCCACTACACAATTGGACCAAAGGCCTAATTTAGAAACATACATGAAGCCACTAAAATTTTTCCAGTTTAAGAATTAATGCTGAAAAAATTATATGGAAGATGTTTGGGTCCTATATAGTTCTCAATCCTTGTAAGAGTTGCCTTTGGCAAGATAGGCAGCATATAAATTAAGTAAACAAGCAAGCAAGCAAATATTTTTTAGAGAATGAGGTATTTTCCCAGATCAGTACAGGTAGTTTCTGTCTTCTTTCATGCACTCAATGAGAAATGTAATCAACTTGTATTAGAATCAACATGGAGTATATGGAATCCAAAAATACATGAGAATTTACAAAAAAAATTATGATTGAAGTGGAATACAATTCAGACCAGAATTTATTCTAACCCAAATACTGAATGTTTATCATTTCCCCCCCAGAAGATAAACAGATTACCTGGTTTAACTTGAAATATGCTTATTTTAAATTGTTTTCCCAAGTAGACTATTATTCTAATATTGCTAATAATATATTTAGATTGTTCGCAAAGCTGTACATTTATAACTGGTTACGGTCTTACACGCACATTTACCAAGTTCAAAGTTATCTGCCTTCTATTCATTGTTCAACGTTCATTCAAAATTAAGCATTTGTGGAAATGCTTCAATGTTGTAAATTTCTAGTGGAAAATTTAAAACCAGGAAAAAATAAATAATAAAAAATATTTAAAATATAAGACCAATATTTTGGTAACTGGGATCCCTTTCCATACATGATGGACAAAGGGGAATATAAGTAACAGTCACATATGCAAAACCAAGGACAAGCAAAAATTATTATGTATGAAAGGTTTATATGTTCAGGGTTAAGGTGTAGGCCTTTTAAAAACTTGCATATAATAGAACCAGTATTTCACTCTAATACTTACCTGTCAGTTTAAAATGGGCGTGAGTTTTTATAAAACTCCTATAAGATAGGTGTAAGAATAGATTATGGCTATGAAAGTTTTTTATTAGGGATCCATTCAGAGCTGATACTTATAAATAGTATAAAATGAGCAAATCAGTCTTTAGATTATGCACATCAAGTATAGTGCATTGTTTAGTGGTTAAACCACAGGTCTGAGAAACGGAAGCAGCTTTGAATATTACTCAGAGCTTTCCCACTGACTCATTATGTGAACTTGACACAGGTAACAGAACCTTTTTCTATTCCGATTTACTTATCTATAACATAATAGGCTACGATTCTGTATTACAGGACTACCTTGGATAGTTTCAGAAATGGCTTTGAAGAGCTGATTACTCATATATATTAGAAAAGATATTGAAATTGCATTTTTTCAGCCTGTAAAAGATTGCCAATAGGCTAAGTTAGGAGTATGAAGGCCTTATTGCTACAATTAATACAAGCTATTTACATTAGGAAACACACAGGTTGAATTCAGAGTGTTCGCAAACGCCTATCTTGTCTGCTCCTAGAAGTGACTCTTTATCAAGCTCCTCTAAGCAGGGACACACGTGGAGAAATGTTAACCCTTTTAGGGGGTTATCTCAGGAAGAGCTAAATTCATCAAATTTGTTTAGAGAATTGATGTTTGAAGGATGTAGAGGTAATTCCCTGGCAAAGAAAAAGTTCCTTCCCGTTATGTCCTACCGATGTTATGAAAATCTTATGACAAGAAAACAAACTTTTTCTGGAGTATTCTTGTACTCCAAACTCTTTTATTTCAGAATGGATACAGAAGCAGGTAACTTAGGTTAAAATCACACGCGCGACATGCTAGCCTGTGGGTCAACTTTTGGGGAAAGCAGGGAAGGCATATAAATACCCAGCCACTTTTTCCACCATTCTCAAAAACCAAAACCAGGAGGAAGTTTTGTTCTTTTGTTCTCCGGGAGCCTTTTCCTTTTTTTTTTTTTTTTAAAGGAAGACCTTGGGTTGAAATGCCGAGATTCCTTCCAATCGAAGAGGCTTTCCTCACCTCTAGAACAAACACGCACAAGGGCGGCCGGGCGAGCGAGCCTCAAGAGATGGTGGACGAGTCTTGTTTCTTTGCACACTTGCGTTTGTCCTTCTAATGAACTTTCACCTCCCGAACTCTCCTCTTTTCATTGGGTAAAGTGCAAGGGGCAAGTGTGGGGGAGAGAGCGCGCCGAGAGAGAGAGAAAGCAGAGGGGAGAAGAGGAAATTGGCTCGCGCAGCATTTGCACTTTTGAATTCCTTCCCTTTCACTCTCCTCCGTCTGTGTGTTTTGTTTGTTTGTTTGCTTGCTTGGGGGAGGACCTCGGATTCCTTTTTCGGGAGATCTCGAAAGGATCCAACAAAGCGAGCCTAAGATTATCTGATTGAAATCGCCTCACCTCTCCCAATCTCAGCCCCCCCTCCCCCGCGACCCCTTCTGTTTGCTCTTCTCCGGGCTGCCGCTTTCTTTTTGCAAACCCTCCCCACCTAACCCCCGCCGGTCTAGTTTCCTTGGCTTTTCTACCCGCGCTCCCTTTTCTCCCCATCGCTGCCTCTTTCTTTCTCCAGCAGTTTCATTCCCTCCACCCCTCTCGGGGCTCCAACACCTCTTTGCCGCGCTCCGTCCCCTCTGCCGCCTTCTCCCCCCCACTTTTTTTTGTAAACGCGATGTATCTCTCCCCCGCCCCCCCTTTTGCACTGAGCCTTGTTTACCCAGCAGGTGGATGTGACGTCAGGGACTCATAACAGCAAAAAATAACAAAATCTCCCTCCGCGGGGTGTTATTTTTCCTCACCCTTCTTCCCCAAAAGCGTGTTTTTTCCGCGCAAAAAAGCTCCACGCTCCCGCGGCGGCGACGCTCGAGGCGCTTGGAGCACCGCCGCGAGTTGCCAGGACGGCGGCGGGGGATCCAAGTGAGCGAAGAGGATCGCCTTTCCTCCCTCCTCCTCCTCCTCCTCCCTCCCTCCCTCCCTCGCTGCTGCTGCTGCTGCCGCCGCTGGATTGCCTTGCCTTGCCTGGCCTGATTGCTGCTGCTGCTGCTCTCCCCTTTTGGAAAGCTAGTTCCCGACTCGAGCGGAGGGCTCTATTGTTATTTATCGTGTGCCTGTGTTGCACGCTGTGCCTCCTGCATGGGGCTGGCTGGCAGGCTAGAAAGGGAGAGAGAAGGGAGGGAGGGTAGGACGGAGTGAGTAAAGGGAGGGACAGACAGACTCACTCACTCACTCACCCGCCCGCAGTGGGGGGAGCCCCTTAGCTGGCACCGCCAGGCCGTTTCCAGCGGGTGAGTTTGCCATTTCGCATTTTCTCATCCACTTTTAAGTCTCCTGTTTGTTTGTTTTTAACCCCCCCTCACGTCTCCTCTATAAGACCCCCTTCCCCGGCTCGGACCCCCCCACCCTCTCTTACCTTTCCACACGTGCCTTGGCATCCCCTTCTTCTCTCTCTCTCTCCCCCTCCCCCCTCAGCGCCCTAGCTTTTGCATAAAGCCCTTACAGACGCAATGGGAAAAAGCTGCGACTCTTTCACCTCTCAGGCTCTTCCTTTTTCTTTATGTCCCATCTGTGCACCTCATTCATCTCTTTCCCTCCTTCCCTCCCTCCCTCTTCTTTCTTCCATGCGCTGGACGATGCACACATGACCCTAGCAAGTTGGAAGCCGCTTTTGCTCTCTGCCCTCCCCGTGTCTGTGTGTTGAGCGCGCGCGTGTGTAAAAAAAAAAAAAAGACCCTCAAGCGGGAAAAAGGGGAGGGTGGGAGCGATCGGACCCGGGCAGGATTTGCTGGCGGGGGCGGGTGCGCTGCCTTTGGTAACTTGGGGCACTTGGTGGCGAGGAAGACGGGGAAGAACTTTTAGTCGACTTGGAACAAACTTTTGCCCCGTATGCATTTTGCTTTCTCTTGCTTTCGTGCAGCGAACTTCAATGAATAGGCCTTTGGGACTTACACCTTACCGGCTCACTTTAACTTGAACTCGCCGGTTTTCATCCGCGCGCGCGCGCACCCACCCACCCACCACCACATATATATATATATATATATATATATATATATATATATATATATATATATATATATATATACACACACACACACACACACACACACGGGTCACATTTCCGTGCTCTTGGTCGAGCGTGCGCGGTTGCCACCAGGCTTCCTTTCCTACCTCTCTCCATCCCGAGGGCTTGTATGAGTGTGCAAACCACAGAAAAACAATTTGCCAGTTCGTGCACTCCGGAGCGCTCACTTAATCGCGCGCCTATTAGACTTGCATTTAATGATACACAACAATCAGACCGATTGAACTGCTAATGCCCCACGCCAACCGTAGCATATTTCATTACAAAGACACCTTCGGACTAGACTAGAGGTTAGAAACACTCCGATTATAAACAAGTGACAAAGCCGACAGAGCACTAACCTCTCTCGTTTCTAAAACCACGCCGGCCAAACGCTTCTGCGTGCGATCGGTAAGCCACGCTCGCAATAGGACTGGAGGCGCGCGGAAATTAGTAATTCAGCGCACAGAAAATACCTTAAATCCAACGAAAGGAATAGCAAGAACAGGCGCCGCAAATTTACACGTTCACGCGCACGCATGCACACGCTCCCGCTCTCACGGGCAATGTAAGGAATGCGTGCAGGTATGTCGAAGAGTCGTCGGAGATTTCTCCCCCCCCCCTCCCCTCCGCCCCGTGTCTGGTGGTCGGCGTCGGGTATAAGGAGAACTTCCCGCGCAATGAGTCGCGCGCCTTTTTTCTTGTTGAAGTAGCGGTCGCCGCACATTCCAGGAAGGCACGCTCGAGGGAGCCCCAGACGTGCTATTATTACCCAAGCGCTCGGCAACACCCGTCCAAACGGACGGACGCGTCCTTCACACCAAGCAGCATCAGTGACTCGGTCTCCCTCTTTTCTATCTCTCTCTCTCTCTCTCTTTCCCCCACCCCTGTCAATCAAAGTCCCATACTACAGTACCATAATCTCGCCCTGCTGTCCTTTAGCCCCGTGCCTGCGCTAAACTCCCTCAGTCTGGTCTCTTGTACCTGGTGCTGGTTTACTGCTGCCGGACGTGCCGAGCGTTTCGCCGCCGCCGGTGGCTGTAGGGAGCCGAACGTCTTCGCAGCCAGCGAGAGTTTAGGAAAAGTTAGAACGGGGCGCTGCAACTCCAGCTGCGTGAGCTATCCCAAGCACTCGGGCCCTTTTGCTTTTCCTAACTCCCTTCCGGGGCCATCTCGGTGCCCCTCCACCTGTTATTGGGTCTTGCGATGGCGGCAGAGCTAGAGTGATTTTGAAGCGTGACAGTCCCCCTACCCCAGCACGATCTTTTTTTTTTCTTTTTTCCTTTCCTGTGCTTGGAAATGAGAGCACGTCTTTCCACCTCACCTTCCAGGCAGCGGCTGCTTCCCCGCCTTGAATGCTCCGGTTCTAGCCGTCTTTTGACCTGCAGTTTCCCACATCCAAGCATCTTGCCATGATTTGCTTTTGGGGCATCACATCTGCAAAAAAACCCAAAACAAACCAAAAACCCCAGCAGATTTCCAGCTGAATTTGGAGGAGCGGTTGAAACAGGAGAATGAAAGGGAGACTGTGTGTGTGTCACAATTTTAAATCCTATTACTAGGGCAGAGTTCTTGATTACCTTTCTTGCAAGTGCTTTCCAAGATACCTCCCCCCCAATCCCTTAAACACAAGCATATATTCTCCCCTCCCTCTTCCAGGTCTTCGCCTCCCTGTTTCTTAACCAAAATCTATTTTGTGGAGACTTACTGAAAGTACCCTTGGTTTCTTCTCGACTATAGAACACAAAGTTTTTTGCCTGCTGGAGATCACAGGAGCAACAAGAGCCCCCCTGAGTTAGGAGCTGAGTGTTGACGGTGGCAATCACACCATTACAGAGCTTTTTTCTATAGGTAAGTATAAGAGAACCAGTGGAGACTTTAAGCAAAAAACCCGCTATAGGATAACAATTGTGAATCATTCTAAAGAACAAAAAAACCCCTCCAATTTGCCAGATGTGTGGGCTTAGATTTTTTTTTTGCCTCAAACCATGGAAATGAGAGAAAGAAGGATTGCATACAGAATGTAACATCCTTGTTTTTAAGCTTAAAATTAGAGTTCAGGAGTTTAGCAAACAATATAAATACTGTCATAAAAGATGATGGCAATTGTCTCCTTCCTCATTTCATCCCATCCCGCTGGATAACTATTAATTATTTCCAAGTCATTGTGTTCTGATATTGCTGCTAGCCTGATTCCTAAGTGTATTGATTTTGCAGTGTCTACATCTGATAGTTTAATTTTTTACCCCATTTTCTTAAATAGAATACAAGCAAGACAAAAAGTGCAGGAAAAACTATGGAAGACAGTGGCCCAGCTTATGTTGGTTTCAGTTATGGTAGGAATGTTGAAGTTACATGCCCAATATGATCTCTGGAATGTCTATTGATTCTGTTTAAAAAACATTCCCACTTCTTTGGCAAATAAATGGAGTTTTTAGAAGCATATTGTTGCTTTCAAATACCTTGTTCTTTGAGACTAAGAACCCTTGAAAGTTTCAGGTTTCATTTTTGATCAATGTTATGAATACCTAATAGGATAAAATTTACATATGGTGTGTAGGTTTGATACATGGAGTGTTCATAGGTTGAATTATACAATTTAAAGATGCATACAATTTATTTCCTATTTACTTGGTAGTTTTAACATTTAATTTTTTTTATTTGATTTTTATGAAGTCACAAAAATCTCTTGGGAATTTCTTGTTCTATTATAGATAATTATAAGGAATACTGCTAATGCTATTTGTTTAGTGTAATTGCTTCTACTTTTAATTGTACAATACCAAAGAGGAAAGGAAATCTTTTAAATACTCTATGTTTTTTTTATGAAGAAGAAACAAGAATTTTCCAAGCTAAAAAGAAAATAGCCACTGAGTTCTGTTAAGGTCAGAGTGAATCTGGGGGAAGAATTGCAACTAAGAGGATTGTAAAAGAAATTTGGACTGTTTCAAGTTATGTGTAATTCAATTTAATGTTTTAGTACTATGCAGGATGAAAGAATGAGAGAACCTTGTCACTTTTGTACAAAATGTGTCAGCTACAATTTCATTGCAAAAAGGTATTTCAGCTGTAACTTCTTACATTGGCAGCATTCTTTCCTTTCAGTCTTTTTAGTCATTGTATGGGAGAGGGATGGAGGGGGGGAGTCACTTTTTTTTTTTAAAGTAAACAGCTTCCAACAAGTGAACCTTGACAACCCAGATTAGAGAAGGCAGCAGAGATCAAACAAAGCTGCTGCCGGGGCTGTCCTTAAAAGCAGCTTCACTGAAAGATTCGGACTATTCGATCAGGCAGCAAGATTTCTGTGTTCAGTTATGCAGAAATGGACCATTACAAACACTTGGTTACTAAATCTAAAGATAACTTGGAAGAAAGCTTATCTGTATTGTATTGGTTTTAGATTTTTAACCTAATTATTATTTGAACGACTAGTTAATTTAAAGAAAGGCTACCCCTGATTGGACCGAATTACTTATTTTATGCTCCACTGATGTGCAATTGTCTTTTTATCTCCAACACCTTGAAGTGCAAAGATGAATGCTTGTGCTCTCCAGAATATATAAAAATGGTCAGAAAATAAAAGTTTAGCTCTTTGGTTATAGACTTTCTGCATTGTCAGGGAAGACAGACATTTTGCAGGCTACAGAAGTGTTCTAATATAGACTGGAATAGTTTCATTTTGCATTTTTTTTGTATTTTGTAGTTTTAGAAAGTTGAAGAAATAATTTTTGAAATTCCAGAACATACTTGTCTCACTGATCACTATGTACCATTTTTTAAAAATTAAAAGTTGCGTTACATTTCCCCCAAACTTTGCAAGTATTAATTATAGTGTGTTATTGATTTTGAATGTTTAAAAATAGCTTTATATATAATTGCCATGCAATCTTACACTGGTTACTTAGAAATAAAATACATTATGTTCTGAGGGCTTTACTTTATTTATATTAAACTTGTAGTGTAAGCTTCTTTATTCAGTTATCAGGGAGAAAACCCATTGAAACTAGTGGGATTCCCTTTTGAGAACACTTACTAGGATTACATTACTACTTTTTTGAAATATTTTAAGATTTCTGTAATTGATTGTTTTAATGATGTTATTTTTATTATATTCAGACTAGTTTCTTGTCATTATTATTACAAAAGGCATTTCAAAAATTACAAAACTCCAATTTGCAAGTATAGGTAAATTTGAAATACAAATTATAGATGGCTATTAATGAATGAGTCATCAGCATTGCTTAAGTGGTCTTTTTCATTAGTATTTCTGAATATTCCTCTTGTAATCTTTGTAATCCTCCAAACATTACACTATGAGAGGTTTTTAAAAATTATTTGTTATCTGATAAAGCATATGTACAAAAACATACATATGGCTCTTCTGCCATTTGTGTTTAATATGTAACATGCCTGTCTTTAAAAAGCTATAAATTTAATCTTTCTACTTTCAGCATTCCTACTAAACAGTATTAAAATAATTTATTTCTTCTCTGCTAAGAAAATTGAGCCAATTCCTTTCTAGGACCTTATTTTTACGGTGCTTTTGTAATGTAAGTGTAGTACAGTTTATAGGTGAAAGACCTCCATTTAATAGGTTATATGTGATCTTTTACACATTGATAATAATGCAATAATGAAATCCAACATTATGTTGCCTTCTATTTGGAAAAGAGTTGAACTTTTCCAAATTGAACATAGGTACTGATGTTCTTGTGTTCTGCTAGTCTTTCTTTAACTGAAAGTTAATGGGTATAATTCATGGCAATTCCCATTGATTTCTTTGGAAGGTAAATTATACCTCCTGAATATTCTTTTATATGAATACATCAGCTATTCGATACAATTTAATTCATATGCAAACCTATGAAAACATCTCAGCAAAAGATTTCAGCAATTGTGTTTTATATATATAAGTCTTCAATGAATACTTTTCCAGGTGTCCAGTGATGTATAGAATGCGATAGTGATTTTCTTTCAAAATATTGTAAACTTTATATAATGATAGTCCAACAGTATAATAGTATAAATTTGTTTATGCTTCTATACTAAAATAAGCTTTTTAAACTCCAAAAAGGAGTGACAATAAGTGCTACTTCTGTCTTCAGCTGTCATGACTGTCTTAAATTATAATTTTATTCACTGCACTAAATTTTGAATTTTTTTGACACGGCTCAATAAGATTTCATATATACATTTGCACGCATGCTTGTATAATTTTACAAAGCAACAATACAGCTGGATACAACTTTACCTGTTTTTGAATGGAACAATGTTTTATTGTTTTGTAGTCAAAGGAAACTGCAGTATGTTCCTTACCCCGTTTTCTAAATCACACTGTACTGTTGTAGCTTCTGGCTTTTTAAAGTAGTATTATAAGAACGTCAGATTTGTGTGTGTGTGTGTGTGTGTGTGTGTGTGTGTGTGTGTGTATGTGTATAAGTCAAAGAGTAGTTAAGTTCAGAATTTATTATGTAAATAAGTAGTTTTTAGTTATCTGAACTAATTATGTAAATCTTCTGACATTTCTTGGGAAATTGGAAGGAGGTCCAGAGAAGGTCTGTATTGTATCAGAGAGTGTAACTTCTACTTTTTTATCCTTTCAAGTTACCTCAGATCATTTTTAGTTAATTGAACAATTTCAGGTAAAAAATGCTTAAAGACAACTCAAAGGAAAAAGACAAAAGTTCACTCTTAACTTTTCCTTAAAGCTGTAACACTATTTTGTGTTATTGGGCCACCGTGGATTCAATTCCATTTCAATTCCAATTCCATTCAGTGATATTGAAGTTCTATATCATTATAATTTATAGTTGCCTTGTTACAAATATTAAGGAATACGTGTCATTCTGAAGATATATCTGTTTTAGTATATCACTGTTTAAATCTTGACGAGTATCCATATTTCAAGCTGTAGCATGTGAAGTACAGGAAGGATGCCAAGCTCTTTCTAACTGCTGTCAGTTATATACAGTTCCAGTTGGGTTCCATTTTTCCATATCTGGGACAAAACCTTGATACCAAGACCCCTTATTTGGGTTCCAGTTGTGAAGTAAGGCAGGATTTACTCAGCATCAGATTAGACTGACACTTAGTGGTTTTTGTTGCAGTTACATTATTTTCTTCATCAATTTTTAATCACCATTATCTTACAGAACATGCAGTAGCATAATTAGAATACATAGAAATTAGAATAGTAGTCAAATGGCAGAATTCAGCATGTGTACTTTTAAGGTAGAAGGTACTCATATTTTCAAAAAAAATTAAATATGCAATCAGTGTTTAACATAGAAGCCCTAATTCTTTGCCCATGATTATTAGTTTAGTTAGGTTGCTTGCTTGGATTGGTGTAGTGAAGATAATAATTGAGGAGCATGGTTCATAATATATAGAAAAATATATGGTATTGAGGATTGATGTCTTCTTCGAGCTACACATTGCTAAAAACTGTAATTTCTTAACTGGAACAATAATTCAGGGACAATAGCAGGAAGAAATCAATAGGTATGTGCAAAATAAAATATTGAGGATTTCAAATTAAGTAAACAAAATTAAGCTTAATTCTTCTCAGTTTTATTATTTGATTAGTCACTATTAAAAAGAATTTAAAACAACTCAATAGGATTTGAATATAGACTTCTACATCCTAGTAGGTAATTATGAAAGTTGTACTTCTAAGACATCTGGAGGATAACTAGGTTGGGAGAAGATGCTCAGTAATTGTGTAATTATTATCCATGAGGTCCAAGAACAACATGGCAATTATATGAAACCCAGAAGTTGTGAATGTTCCAACACTGGAAGTTTTAAAGACAAGATTGGACAACCATTGTTTGAAATGGTATAGGGTTTCCTGCCTGAGCAGAGGGTTGGACTAGAAGACCTCCAAGGTCCCTTCCAACTCTGTTATTCTGAAATTAAAGTACAGATTTTGGTTATGCCTTTTTAATATATATGGCTTTCATAGATAAATTATTAGATATATACAATGTTTTGTATGAAGAATATTTGTATATGAGTACACCAAATTACTTGCTTACTGTTAAAATATTTACCCAATTTCAAAAGTGAAAATAATTTCTAGGATTTAATAAGGTCTTTAGTAGCTTTCCCTAAAACCTTTTAAAATCTCCGTCATTGTAAGTAATTTTTTCCATTATCAGTCTTTCTATAATGTTTAAAAATATCTCAATTTAGTGCCTTGAAATTATAATTAAGTTGTAGTAATTTAAGATTATTGGAAAAGTGCAAAGGGCAGCAGAAACTCTTTAGAAGTCTCATCTCAATGTTTAATACTACTTAGTCATGAGGTTAAGAGTTTCCTGAGTGTAAGTACTTACAGGAACTGAATCATAAACAATATTTATATTTTATATTCTGACAACTAATAATCTATTTAAATTGCATTAAAGTATGCATGTTAAATTTAATTAAAGACACAAATAGGATTGAATCCTATAAATACTTTGCCAGATCTTGTAAAATAGAATTCATATCAGGAAATATTTACATTTTGTCATTTATATTGAAATATGCACCTAAATATTCTAACTATAGATTTTATTCAAAACAACAACCCAGCAGCATATTTTCATACAAAATACTAGCAATGCAAAGTCCAGTTTCAAATGTATGTTTTACTTTTAAGAATTTATTCTGAATTTATTCTGAAATGTTGGTAGTCTTATGATTATATTAGGTTTTATTTTCTCAATATAGCAATGTTACATATTTTGTTTTATGAAATTTTTATGTTGTTGCCCTAAGATTATGTTGCACTAGGTTTCAAAAGTTAGACATATTTCTAGATTTCACTACACTGAAAGGCACAAACAAATTCTGAGCACAGTCTCATCACAATCATAGTGATAAAGCCTTATTTTTTTTATATGAGTAACAGTTAAGTCCATCAGGATTTTTACCCAAGCACTTTCTGGAATAAAAGACTTAAAGATCATGCAGTGAACTCTCTGGGAGTAAATTAAAAATTCTTTAAGTTGTACATGATGGTAGGAAGGAAATACAAATGGCTTGCAATTAGAATATAGGCTATTTCCAGATATGGCACATTTATATATTAAACTCAAATTGTTAGATAAACACAGTATTGTTTATTAAGATGAAGCAATTTCAGATACAGGTCTTTGGAGCCTATTGTGTTCTAGTAGTGTTTAGCTACCAGGGTACTGATGGTATCTGTTTATACTTTTTGTTTATTTACTTATCAAATTTATATGTCAGTTGTGATGTGAGATTTTGTTAAATATGAACCAACTTTTATTAAAAAAGCCATTGAGAGTTGAGTGACCTGAAATTTAATAAACTAATGATGACAATACTACTGATAAAGTCTTGGTTTATAAAACTGTATTTAACTGTAGTTGAAAAGAAGAAAGTATGAACAATTGATGTGGCAATATTAGCTGATAGTAGAACAGAACATAAAGAATTTGAGAAAATCACAAAGTATCAAGATCTGAAAATTAAAATTGAAATATTATTGCATAAACTGGCCATTGTGGTCCAGAGTTTATTGGCACACTGGGTTCCATAACAAAAAATCTTGGATAGCACTTGGAAATTATGCGCATTGAAAAAATTTAATCTATTAATTACAAAAGATCACACTGCTTGGATCCATGCATATCCTATACTAATACATACAAGATCCTAGGTTTGGGGGAATCAATGCACATGAAGGCCAATGCCAGTTAAAAAATTGGCAGCTGTGATTTCACGTTATTAGGGATATAATAATAATACTGATAGTTATTGAATGAGGAAGTAGATTGCCTTTAGTCTCTGAAAAGGAATGTACATTGCATCTTTCCATGTTGCATTTTTTTAACATTACATTAAGAAATTGGGATGACAACATCTAAAAAACAGTCTATTACAATTTTGTTTCATTGAAATATTGTCGTACAGCTTATTATAAAGTACTATACCAGGCAGTGTATAGAATCACTCAAACCTGAAAGGGTCATAGATGCAGTGTCTTGGAAGCACTGAGTAGTGTAAATGAACAAGTGGCATGACTATCTCAAAAAGTAAAGTAGTTGTTTCCTGCTAACATTTTGCTAAGGTCAGACATGACAATAGCATTTAATTATGGCTTTAGACTGATTTTGATGACAATATTATTACATGAGAAAACTGTTCCTAGACCTTATGACTTCACACTGTATCCTTTGTGTAGAAAGATTGCATGTATGAATGATTTGCTATACATAAACACTTTAGGGCGTTGTTGAGAGAAATTAATAATGTTTTTACTAGACAAGACTGGACTGTGCCTCTTTAATTTTTTTCTAAAAGGCAAAAAAAGAGAATGACAAGTTTTGGGTGATGTTTTTCTTTTTGCCACTTTTTAAATGTGACTAATAGAAGGGGGAAAAAACCTTAAATTATCATTTTCAACTTACTGAGTAAAGTGGTATTATCCATCAAGACTATCATTTGAATAAAGATAGATTTAAAGATAAATTCATTAGTTTATGATGAGGTTAGTTGGCTGAAACAGTTTCTGAACAGCTTACAACTCTCAATAAATAGTTTGATTGAATAAAATTTTATTTTGAAAAATGTTTTAATAGATTTACAAAATGATTTTGGGTTTTTAAAAGCAAATTTGCAACCTTTCCCCTATTATCTTGGATTTTGGTATATTTTCCACTCATTCTTAGCATATTGTTGGCAGCACTTATGGTCAAATATCTTTGCTTCAGATTTGCTAGCACACTTTCCTTCCAAGCTTTAGCTGTCTCCTGTATTTTGTAAAATGAGCCTATTCATTTAATTGATAGATTAAGCATATTAACACCTCAGTAAATGAAAGTCGTCCTACTTCCCAAGGCATCTTAGGGAAGCCTCTTTGGTTTTATGTGACTGGACGCACACTATTAGATAGCAAGGCCAATGATGATCGTGTGTTTTAAGAGAGAATAAATTGAGAGAATACAGCTGTAAATATAATGTCATGTCTCTATTAAAAAGGGTAATAAATGAAGATGAAATTGTATGAATGGCCAGTTAAATGTCCAGACCTTCAGCAAGACAAATTAAGAAAATATGCCTTTCTGTGGGGCAGGAAGAACATGCTAGGATTATATTTTAAAAATCTAAAGATTTTAAAGAATTTTTAAAAATTCTTTATACAGACAGTTTTGTATTTGCTTCTGTTGCTTTTCCTTGCTGTAACATTATTAATATCACCATTACAACTCAATCAACATCACCATCCCAACTCAATCCATTGCAGAATTGAAGGCTACTTCATTGGAGTATTATAAGCAATAATATATCATGCTGGTCTAGTGAGGGTTGGTAAATAGATGTGCTTCAACTTTTCAGTCTACGCTGAAGAGAATGATTGGCTTCCAGACCAAAAGGATTACGACCTGGATTTCCCTGCTTTTAATCTAGCCTCTTAATTACTACACTAGTAATGCATGTATAAGCTCTATCTTGATCTCTTTTTCCCTCCCCTCAATCCCTGCATTAGCATTTGAATATTTGAAGTTGGACCATGTATTTTTATTTTATTTAGCATATAGCATCTACAGAGGTCATGTAATTAATCACTGATATACAACACTAATAAAACAAGTTATAATACAAGCACAAATATAAGTTCAAAGTATCAACAAATATATATCATGTATATCTAAATATGTGGACAGTACGTAATACCAAATAAAATATTAAATTAAGGTAAAAGTATGATAAAATTACCGTAATACAGGGTATAGAGTCTCAATAGGATAGCTATTATAACTCAATATCTAAGGAAGCTAACCATCTAACTGCTTCTGGTATGGCTGTGATGAGATAATCCCAGGTGCCTTGAAATTTCCTGAGGAGACATTATTGAACTATATGTGTTACTGTTTGTTCAGTGTACCACAGTGCATTGCAGCCTCTTGGTCAATCCCGCATTTAAATAACTTTGCCTTAGTTCTGGCATAGTCTGTCCTGATCTTATTCAGGCGGTGCCATATTTTTCAGGGCAACTACATTTCTGGAATTAGTTTTGTTGGATCTGATGGCTCAGGAATTCTGTGAGTTGAAGTCTACAAGTCGTAAAAGAGTCATAGTTCTCTACTTCTGATCTAGATCGTAAGACTGTGGTATATTATCCCAATTTGCTGTACAGTTGCTTAACTAGAACAGTGGTCTCCAACCTGTGGGCCCACTGGTGGTCCATGAGAAAATTTTGGTGGTCCGCAGAGAAATGAAAGCAATTAAACCAGGCTGCGCGGGAACCCTCCCAGCCCACTCACTCCTTACCTGGCAAACTTGCCTGCTAAGTTGCTATTTTTCCTTTTCCTTTCCCTAACCATCAGCTGTTCTGCTGTGCCAGGAGATTTAGATTAGCTAGAAAGCAGGAAATTGGATTTCTTGCTTTCTAGCTAATCTTTAGATCTTAGGCTCTGCTTTTAAGCAGAGCCGAACCTCACTTAGGACTGAAGGTTCTATAGTTCAGTTGCAGATAACCAATGGCAGAAACACAGATCTTTAAGTGAATGTGTGATTCTGTGAGCAACTCAATCTGCCTGCCTGCTTTGCCTGCTTTTGGATAAAAGTTGCTCTTTTTAAAATAAAAAATTCAATATTCAATATTCAATACATGGTGTGTTGTGAGTTAATTTTGTGAGTTTGCTTGCAAGCAAATTTTATGTGCAGACTCAAGTAGTCAATAGCAGAAAGATAGATCTGTGATTCTATGAGCAACTCAATCTGCCTGCCTGCTTTGCCTGCTTTGGGGTAAAAGTTGCTCTTTTTTAATAAAAAATTCAATATTTATATAAATATTTATAATATTTACATACAAGCCATGCCCAGCCAGTCACATGACCACCAAGCCACACCCACAAATTGGGCCACACCCAAGAACCGGTTGTTAAGAAATTTGAATCCCACCCCTGCCTCTGTGTGTTTGTGTGTGTGTGTATGAGAGAGAGAGGTTAGATCAGATCTCTCTCTCCCTCCAACATCAGCAAGCCACTGTCAGTCAAAATTAATATTAGTGGTCCCGGGATTTAAAATTATGAATTTGGTAGTCCCTGAGGTCCAAAAGGACCCCTGAGCTAGAAGGTTTTATTCAGTTTGGGGCAGGGCTTCCATTTGTCGTACTGACAGTGGATAGGAACATGCATGATAGGATGACATAAATGATCTAGGTAGATAAATTCTTATATGAGTGTTCCTCATTTAACAATCACTTGCTCAACAACTGTTCAAATAAATGACAATTCTGAATAAGTAGTACTTATATTCAGGCTTAATATTAAAACTGTCACACGGATCTCCAAAATCATGTGATTGTAATTTTCAATCTTCCCTGCCAGCTTTTCATAAGCAAAGTCAATGGGAAAGCCACCAAGAATCAGAAGTCATGGTCACATGAAGTTCTTGCTTTATGACAGCAGTCATTGTTTATTGATGGCAACTGTGACTTCCAGAACTGTTATGGATAAACCTCAGGTTCACACTTTTTTTACTAATGACTGTGATGTTTAATGGTTGTGATGACCCAGGGTAGATACAAAATAAACACAGTCACAAAAAACAGGTAAAGCCCCTTTTATTCCTTCACTTTGCTTCCAAGTTCCAAATATCCTTGACTGGAGACAAAAAACTCCCACACGAGCAGTTACAAGAAGGAGAAAATGCTGTTTAAGCTAAAAATGCCTATAAATTATAAAGAGTAAAAAACAACACAAAACAGACAAGATAAGGGCTTGAAGACATCCAGAGATATCAGAACACACACTGGTAAGGACGCCAAACTCAGAGAGGAACAATAAACTAGGGATAGTCCCACGCTTTGTTTCCAGCATTCGCCTGTACTCATGTCTGTCCTCTTATCCAGTTGTCACAGCTGCAGCCCATGAAGAGGATCAAGGCCGTCTCCTTCCCAGTAGACCATGTCTCCCTTATCCTCTCTTCCCTGTGTGCCCTAGGATGGAGAGGGGATGGGCCTGGGTCCTCTGACTGCCCAGCCGACCTCTGCCCTTCCCCAGCCTTCTCCACAACCTCCGGAACCATACTTCCACTCCCTGTCGGCTGTTCCTCCGCTCCCTCAGAGTCAGTCTCTACCAGGAGCATGAAAATGATACAGTTTCCAGTCCCAATTTGCATCATTAAATGAGGACTACTTATAATGATATCTTACATTATAAGGTATAACTTGGGTTACTGCAGGATAACTATTGTGCTGAAGGTAATGAATTTATTTGATTGCTCATTCTGACATCAACAATTGGTTGTTATAAAATGACTTTGCATGCTTTTAAAAAGTTTTTTCATTGGTTTTTTTACTATGCCTTTTGTAAACATATTTTGCTGATTGAATTGTTTGTTTATATTGTTCTTTCTAACAATAATGTGATCTTTCTAGTTACTGTCTATTTATTGGATCAAGAAAAAGATAAAGCAATACTTTTTCAAAGTAGTATAATAGAAATTGGCTACCCAGTGGAAGAAAGATGGTCTGAGATTGCTGTTACTTTGAAAGTGGTGGGTTGATTGTGGGAACATATGTACAGCTTATAGAGGTGGTTGGGTGTAAATAGCTGAGATCAACCTACTGAAGTCTAACTTGCTTCCAAGATTATATTTTGCATTGTTAAAGAGGAAAGCGGGCATGAGGTGTTTTTTTTTTTAAAAAAAGCCTTGTAACTTGCTGTGAGACATAGGTTTTCATATGTATGGCCATACCATTTACCTGAAGATAGCGACATTGTGTTGGGCAGAGAGATCTTTCTGGGAAATTGTCCTTAGTTTAATCAACAGAGAAAGCATATACCAGATATATTCAATCAGTAGTGGAAGTAAAAGGTAACTATAACTCCTTTTCTTTCCAGTTACCAGCTGAAATTCTTTTGCAAACAAATAGAAACAAACTCTAAGCCAAAAATATCTAAGCAAAATTCATTTAACCATTATAGATGTGAAAAAACAGTAACTCAAAAGTACACTACAGCCATCTCCAGCTAAAGAATAATAGAATGTAAGGGTAGAAAGGCATCTTGGATATCACTGACTCCAACCCTTTGCCCTGCGCAGCATCCCTAACAAATAACTATTCAGTCTCTGTCTCTCCAGTGAAGGGAAGTCCATTCCTCTGAGGTAATCTTTTACATTGCTGAAGAATCTGACCATTTTTTTCTGATGTCAATGGATGCAATGTTGGAAAGACCATTTTAGGGACAAACCATTATGGAGAAAATATATCGTTGTGGTTGCTAGGAGTAAAAAACAACTTGATGGTACATTATCATTCCTTGTAATTCCTATCCATTGCTTTTGATCTTGCCCATTCTACTTTTCCTTCCACAGATGACAACTAATGCCTCCCCATAGTCTTCTCCAGGTTATACATACCTCCAAAATCCTTTTTCCTTTCAGTCATCTTGTCATTTTGGATATTTGTTTATTCTGGATATATTTTAGTTTGTCACTGCTGTGATATGGGTGGCTCTATAAATAAATCAAGCAAGCAGAATTGTATGCAAAATTCTAGATGCAGTCTGACTTAACTCAAAATATAGAAAACGTTGACTTTTCTTGAATTGGATGCTGTTCTTAACTTGATACAGACTATCATTTTTTTTCCAACTTCGTCCCACTTTTGTCCATCTTGCATTCACAAAGACTCCAACGTACTTCTTCATTTATTTTTGACTAGTAGGATTCTCTATACCATTCTAAACTCATGCCTTCAGGTTTTTTTCTCATCTAAATGTAAGCTTTTGAATTTCTCTGTTTAAAGTTCATCTGGCTCAATTTTGCCAACAAGCATATCTATCTAGCTCCTCCTGGGCTTTGATATCATTTATGAATATGTTGGACAGCAGAGGTACTTGTGTAGAGTTTTGAGATAATCCACTTGATACCTCCTTCCTACTTGTTGCAGAGCTGTTAAGAAATATTTGTTAAGTATCTTTGTTCAACCTTTTGTTATATTTGCCATTATAATAATCCACCCTACATTTATTTTTTCTCTATTAAAATTTCATAGGAAATATGAAGCTAAAAAGCCTAGAAAGTAGTGAAAAATATGTTCTCCATATATCCAAATCAAGGCCCATATATAGAAAAACATTTTATTTAAAAAAAATATTCAGTGTTCCATAGTTTATGATCATTTTTGAATGAAATAGCTTTTATTCAGACACCTGTGTATCAGTATTTCATGAAATTTAACTTTGTAATGCTGGATACTGGTATGTATCTGATCTCTGTTTTGTTTATGTCTGGATTTAAGAAATTGGCTTAAAAAAAGTAATAATATTTCTGTGAAAATTTCTTTGTAGTCTTGTCCAGAAATACCTCAAAGAAACATTATGAAATAAAAGGGATGGATTGTTAATAAGTTGAAATTTTGTAAGAGGTAGGATGGATGCTATATTTATATTATGCTTTAAAAAAACACAAACCAATGTGGATTATTAAATTGATTTCTTTGGTTTTATCAGTTCTTTAAAACAACTGCAGTTTTATCTACGTTCTGTTAAGCTGATTAATTTTACCTGATAACACTAAGATGAATTTCATAAATGTAACAAATAAATAGATCTACAGGATAAGAATATCTTTGTTTTTTACATGAGATTTTATATAGAAAATGTAGGTGTAGTGCTACCCTCGCAAGGGTCACTGGAGTCTGGGCTCTCCTGGCTCTTTTGTTTTAGCTGCTGATCCACACTTGTCCCTTGCTCAGGCACTCTGAATGCCTGGGTCACATTGTGGAGTGATGGTCAGTCTTTTCCCAACAGGCGGGTCACGTGATGGGGTACTATTCAGGTGGCTGGTCGGCTCTTCTTCCTTCCCTTCTGTCCTATCTCTCTCTTGCACTGCTGCTGGGTTCTCCTTGAACAGCCTCTGCTCCTTCATTGATTCCTCTGCTTGCCTCCCTCTGCTTGCCTCCCTCAGGCTTGCTCTTCTCTCCCTCAGGCTTGCCCCACAGAAGCCTCTCCTATCCCTTTCCTCTCTCAGGCTTCCTCCACAGAAGACTTTCCTATCCTATCCTATCCTATCCTATCCTATCCTATCCTATCCTATCCTATTCTATCCTATCCTATCCTATCCCCTTGTCTCCCTAAGGCTTGCTTCTAACAGATAATCTAACATAATCAGAGTTGGAAGGGACCTTGTAGGTCATCTAGTCCAACCCCCCCACCCAAGCAGGAGACCCTACACCATTTCTGACAAATGGCAGTCCAATCTCTTCTTGAAAGTCTCAAGTCTCTTCTTGAAAGACTCTCCCACAATTTCCAAGGGCAAGCGGTTCCATTGGTTGATTGTACTCACTATCAGAAAGTTTTTCCTTATTTCTAGGTTAAATCTCTCCTTGTTCAGTTTCCATCCATTATTCCTTATCTGGACTACAGGCGCTTTAGAAAATAGCTTGACCCTTTCCTCTCTGGCAGTCCCTCAAATATTGGAAGACCTCTATCATGTCTCTCCTGGTCCTTCTCTTCATTAGATTAGCCATGCCCACTTTCTGTAACTGTTCTTCATATGTTTTAGTCCCCAGTCCCCTAATCATCCTGGTTGCTCTTTGTACTTTTTCTAGAGTCTCAACATCTTTTTTATAATGTGGTGACCAAAACTGGATGCAGTGCTCTAGGTGTGGTCTTACTAAGGCTTTATAGAGTGGTATTAGTACCTCACTTGATCTCGATTGTATCCCTCCGTTAATACAATTTAGGATTGCATTAGCTTTTTTGGCTGCTGCTGCACACTGCTGGCTCATATTTAGCTGGTTGTCCACTAAGACTCCAAGATCCCTCTCACAGTTACTGCTACTACTGAGCCTGGTTTCACCCAGTCTATATGTGTACTTTTGGTTTTTCTTGCCTCAGTGTAGGAATTTACTTTTCTCTACATTGAATTTCATTTTGTTAGATACGGCCCAGTATTCTAGTCTGCCAAGATCATCACAGAAGCCTCTCCTATTCTCCCTATCTCCTGTCCCTCTCAATTTCCTTAGGCCTCTTTTTCTCTTTTACCCTTAGGCCTCTTCTCTCCCCTTCCCCAGGCCTCTCTTCCTATCCTTACCTTCCGGCTTTCCCCAGCCAAGCCTTTTCTCCCTCTTTCCCTCTTTTCCCTTTGTGCCAAAAACCTCATCCTTTTATCCCTTCTCCCTTCCCTGCTACATAGGTATCATTAATTGGAGTCAGAACTTTTGGACGAAAAATCATACTTTACTACTCAAATGATGCGGCTGTATTAGGCTTCTGGCACATTTGATTTCATGTAAATGCATATTTTAAAAATGGGTAGAATTGTGAACTAAAACTTCTTGTCATGTTCCTGCCTTAGTGAGCATTTTTTTAGAAAAAAGATCTGAGCTTGGAACTTGCAGTGAAAGAACAGGCGGGTAAACAGGAATAGGAAACATTTGTGAGGGAGTTACTGATTATAGAGCTGATCTGTTGACTTTTTGAAAAGTGCTTGACATTAGAAATATGGGCTACCTGTGATAATGGAGGAGTCTTATAGCAGGAAAGGATACACAGAAACCTTCCAAACATGATAGTTGAGAGACATGGCATCACTGGTCCTAAGTGTCTGTTACCTGTAATCTGTATTATAGGTAATACATAGGAGAACTAGACATTCTAATGCAGAAAAGTAGATATGACTAGTGTCATACTTGGAGTGCAGAACTTGAAGGATATTACTTATTCAGATATTACTTATTCAGAAAAGATAGACTTAATCAAAAAGGAAAAGGAGTGGCTTTGTACATAAAGAAGTCTTGTCCTTGAAAAGGGAAGTCATGTTTAAAGCATTTGGATAAGATTAAAAGGAGTAAGAATATAAATCATTCTATTCTAAAATAATAAGGCAACTTGTCAAAGAACAATAATGTTACATAGAAATAACTATCCTAATACTTGCTTTAAAACTAATTTGGCAAGTAATGGAAGATCCAATAGGTTTCTGATCTTGTTACCAGTTTCATTTTTTGAGAAGGTGCGGAAAAACCCATTGGTATTGGCTATCGGGATTAAATTTTGAAGAAAATAGTAGAATTGATTGATGAAGACAATTGGCTTTTATAGGAAAATGACAATAACATGCTGTAGTTCAAGATAATTAGGGGAAAAAACAGATTCATCAGATATCTTGGACTTTTAATAGCTTAAAATCCAAAGAATAAACAGGTAAGAGGATAGTGAGAAATCCAACAAATTGCTCAACTTCAAATGAAAAAAGAAAAATAATAATTTTTAAAGGTCTGTAAAGATGAATAGCAAGAAACAAAAAGATGTATAGGAAATGGAAGCAAGGATTGATAATTATAAACTGATAGATTGAGCATCTAAAATCGTAGACTGAGTTTCAGAGCTGGGTAAAAAGAACAAGATTTTTATGATATTTCCAGATGAACAAAATTTAGAGAATTGGCTGGATACCTTAAAGGATTCAAAATTACCTGGACAGATTTGAAGATTGGCCAAATTCAAATGCATGAAGTTTATCCATGACAAATAAAATCTCCTGTACCTGTTTAGGACAAATCAAATGTATAAATATAGGGTAGAAAGACCTAGCTTCGTGGCAGCTTCATGCTGCTTCCTAGGAGTGAGGAAGTAGGAGACCAGTATGACCAGCTAAAGTGGAAGAATTTAATTTTCAGTTCTGTAGCTCTGGAATATGGTACATAATCCTATGACCTGCTTCAGGGCCAACAGTGTAGCAATATGAGAGATTGCTTGCCTTGCTTGTTTATGGGTCCAAATATATGTAAGTGTGTGAACTTTGTTTATTAAGTATAAAGGCTGTACAAGGCAGGGTGGAGTTGATTACTTCTGTCTAGCTTATTACCATTGGTAAGGTTTGTTTTCTTTGTAAGCATTTTTTAGCTTATATTAGGACATGAATGCCTCAGTAGCATAATCCAGACATATGGATTATGTCTGATAACCAGGTTAATTGAACTACTTTGCTGAAGAAGAGTAAAGGTTCTAGATGCTATAATGATACTAGGGACCGAGCTTAAATATCATATAATAGTGACCTGGGGCCTTTTGTTTTCTTGAAGTTGCATTAATAGAAATAAGCACTGGAACAGCTGACTGTGGAGATAAGAAAAGATTTATGATAAATTTATCAATAGCTTAATAATATCATAGCTAATGATAACGGAAAAAATAATTTCAGAAGTGTTTGGGCATAAAATAGTCTTGTCATGACAGATTTGTTTGTAATTAGAAACAAAATACACTAGATCTGTTTGTGTTTTGACTATCCATTGGTACTTCTAAAAGTTATATCTACAATATATGTAAATATCTACAAAATATGTAAAGATTTTCTAAGAAAAATATTAAAAGTGACCTAGAAATAGAAATTAAATACAGGACTGCAAAAATTTTAAAATATTGTAATTTGATAAGCCTTTTTGATATTAATATAAACATAAAATTAAGCTGGTAATTAGCTAAAACATAAGCATTATCATAAACAATACTGGCTAAGATCATTTTTAGTCATGCTTCGAGTAAATTCACTGAAATTTCTGAAACCAGTTAGAAATTGCAGTGTTTCTACTGTAAGCATGAGTTTGTTTGAATTCAATCCATTAAAATAAATCTGATCAGAAATTAAATTTTGTCTTGAGTGGTATTAATTCTTTCAAGCAGATGACATGATTTAGCTGCATGAATGAGGTTTTTACTACTATTGAATTAGGGTAGTATCGATCATATTTAGCTTAGTTAAGGCCTTTTTTAGATGGTAGAGTGAAAAATATTTTTAAAATGTATTTTATGGCTCATCCGATTTTTCCCATGTTATAAAGACATTTTAGGAGCAATGCTGTATTTTGCTGGAAGGTTTACTTTTCCTTGCTCTACTTACAAACTCATAGAGAAAGCTAGGTGAAAGGAAATATATTTCTGAAGAGTAGAATCCTTTAATCATATAATCTTATACTAGATCTTTGAATCTTACCCAGTCCTTGCTTCTCTCTAAATTCAAATTGCAGACCTACCTGTTAAATGATCTCTGATGTTATTTTTAAAGTCATGAATCTCAAGGCCCTCAAGATCTCCAGATATATTAACCATTCATTAAATCATCCAGAATAATTATGGAACAATTGTATTCTTTTGTTCACTCGGTGTTGCAATGAGGCATATTAATATACAATTACATATTACGGGAGGTGAATGTATGAGAGAGCAGGTTTGCTCCTGATGTTTTGGGATCTATTTCCAGGCTGTGCTGTATTTCATATTTGCATGAATAGGCATACTTATTAGTAGAATCAATGAGATGTGTATATGTGGAAGATACATATTGAAATCAGGTCCAATAAGCATGCTGGCATTTTGAGTTATAATAGTAAACCTCTGCCATATGTTTGCTTATTATTTAAGAACATTGAACTGAACCCATATTGATAAAGAATTGCAAATTAATCAAGAGACATATCAAGCGTGGGTATTGTAGTATGCAGACTGTAGTAGATGAGAATTCCCAGTTATAATCTACAAAATTCAAGGGTATCACACTTAGGAAAATATTCCTTCAGAATAAATTCTATTAAAAGGAGGGAGTCTTCAATACACGAAGAGAACCTGTATTTTCTATTAGATTAAACAGAAATTTGGTCCATAACAAATGTTATGATATTTATGCTTATTATATGCTTATTCTTTTCAGACTTTTTATGTTACACAAATTCTTTTGAATGAAATTTTCAGAATTTATACTCAGACATCTTTTAGATATCTCTAAATTGCATAGAAAAATGGTAAAATTATTATTGTAATTTAACTGGAATTTTAGTTGCTATGAAATAAACTTCATTATGGATTTTAGTTATATACAATTAGTGTATTGGAATAATAATTACAGGTTTTTTAAATTTGTGGTTCTTTCTAAGAGCTAAGTTAAATTTTTGAAACTTTTAAAAGGTAATACATTTTTGCTATTAAAACTGCCTCATTTTATACAACACGTTATAAAGAAACATGTATTAGCTGTAATACATTTCATTTTAGTGTAACTATCAGAATCAGTATTATATATAACCATTTCTTCTCTCAACACTTGATTTATATCACTTGATTAAATTGTGTATATAACTAAAAAAAGTGCACACCAGTTCATGTTTTAGGATTCTTAGGAATGTTCTTTGTTATCCATTCTGTCTGAGGTAGAAACGTGGAATACTTAATCTGAACTAAATGGGGGAGAAAAAGGTAGAGGTACATTTCAGATGCTGTTATCAAAGTTGCTGCATAAGCTGAAGTTTATGCACTGTGATAATGCTAATGACCGATAGATTCAATGATGCATGACTAGAGGAAATCAGTAGTGTAATCGCAGGAATTTATCAGGCTTTTTGTCATTAAGTATTATTGATAAATAATGCACTTCATTTTATGTAGATAGGACATTTAATTCTGATTGTACAGATCCTCAATTTAATAAGGGTCATGGCTGAATAAAATGCTAATGTTTGAGAAGTAAAAAATGATAAAAATGCATTTATTTTAGCATTATCCTTAACAGTTTTCTAATTATAAATTGGGAAATGTTTTTCTTGATCAACGACTGAATTTTGTAGTGTTTTTTGCTGTTCTATCTGTTTCTCCTCCTAAGTAAATTTTCATAGTTTTTCTGTATAGTTTTCAATTCTAAATATATTTTGTAGTATAATTTAAGAAATGTGAGAAAGGAAGATTGGTGTATGCATCTTAGAATTTATTAACTAGCACAACCAGTTTTAGGATGAATTTTCAACTGTTGCCCCATTACTTGGACACTTATGAGGAACAAATAATATACAAGATTGTGAAATTATTCATGCTGTTCTTAATTTATTATATCATTCATTAATTGCTGCCGAATTAGGTACTAATTAATATATAAAATCAGAACAACGAATACCAAAACTTCCAATGAAACATCTGATTAGATCAATTAAATAATCAATTAAATTAAATAAGCTGCAGCTTCTTTTCCTTTTCTGTCTTGACTCATAATACAGGTAGTTCATGACTTACATCAGTTTAATTAGTGACCATTCAATGGTACAATGGCATTGAAAAAAGTGACTTAATGACTTTTTTTATAATTATGATCGTTGCAGCATCTTCATGGTGACATGATCAAAAGTCGGACACTTGGCTAATGACTCATATTTATAATGGTTGCAATGCCCTGAGGTCATGTGATCACCTTTTTTTGACCTTCTGACAAGCAAAGTCAATGGGGAAACCAGATTCACTTTAACAATCTTGTTACTAACTTAACTGTAACGATTCACTTAATAGCTGTGGCAAGAAAGGTTGTAAAATGGGACAAAATTCACTTAATTGTCTCACTTAGCAATAGAAATTTTGGGTTCAATTATTGTCAAGTACAGAAATCAAGTGTCAGCGTTCCAGGGGAAATCCATTCCTGTCAGTAACTCCAAGACACATGTCATCTCAAAGTACTTTTATTAGAACAGCACCTGGCACTTACTGTGGGAATCCGGAACTAAATCTTCCCGGCTTCTCCACAAACCTACAAACCATCCCCTATTTCCTCAGCACTGCATCACATGCACCAATCCCAAAGTAAGTTCTAATTCTTGCTGCACCATACTCTGTAACCTTGAATTATCAACATAAAATATTTTGTCTGCTAAGAGCTACTCAATTAATATCATCCCCCTTCCACTTTCTGTATAGCAGTGATGAATGTGGCAGTGATGAATTCTATAGCTGACATTGAACTCAGGCAGTTCAAATGTATATAAGATTTTATTACAAGCTTAAGCTCTCTACAAGTATCTGAACTAATGGTCAAAGCAAATTGGTGGTAGATAAAGAGTCAGTGGAATACAAGGTGGGCTGGACTTAAACCGCTTGTGAGTGAAAGGACTCGAGTCTGATGATGCATTTGACCCCTTCCTCAGGCTCAGCCTGGTAATCTCCTACATCACCCATCTACTGATGGGATTCAAATTTTTTTTACTACTGGTTCTGTGGACGGGGCAGGGGAAGGATACTGTAAAATCTCCAGTCATAGGTGGTATTTGCCGGTTCTCCGAACTACTCAAAATTTCTGCTACCAGTTCTCCAGAACTGGTGAGAACCTGCTGAATACCACCTCTGCACCCATCCCTTCATCTTACCTCCTTTCTGTTGGAAAGATTCTTCTATGCTGATTTCCCTTTCGTGCATTTCAGACTGCTTTGAAACCTGAATTTTCATGGGGACATGACAAGGTTGGAAGGAAAGCAGTTGCAAAGGAATCTGCCTCCCCCTCCCTCAAAACACCCCCCCCCAAAAACAAACCCCAAAGTTCAAATGGCTACATCTGAAGGGTCTGTTTGGACAGTAAATCTCTTTGAGGTGCTGGGTGCTGAAGTAGGGTCTGGCAAGCAAAAAGTTCTTTTAATTCTTTGAATGCTGATTGGTGTATCGAAGTCCAAGCAAATTTAATTCCTTTCTTAGTTAGTTGGGTCAGCGGCTTGGCTTTATGATCAAAACCTGATATAAATTTCCTGTAGCAGTTAGCAAAGCCTAGGAAGCATTGGACATCTTTGGTTGTGTGAGGGGCTTGCCAGTCTAGGATAGCTTATGCCTTTTGGGGATCCATCTGGATACCATTTGTGGAAATGTGGTAACCCCAGAAGTCCAGTTGTTTCAGATCAGAGGTGCATTTTCCTGGCTTGGCAAAGAGATGTTCTCTATTAGTCTATGGCAGGGGTCTGCAACCTTAAACACTCAAAGTGCCATTTGGACCCCTTTCCCACAGGAAAAAAAAAACATCAGGAGCCACAAAACCTGGGTGGATGTGGTCAACTAGACATCACTCATTCTCACCCAGTCACATGACCCCCTCTAGGCATGCCTACCCAGCCACAACACCCTCTCTCTTCCCCCCTCTCCCCGTCTCTCTGTATCTCTCTATGCCTCCTCCTCTCCCCTCTCTCTCCCATCTTTGTATCTCTTCCCCCCTCCCTCTCTTCCCCTCTCTCCCTATATCTATCTCTCCCTCTCCCCTCTCTCTGTATCTCTATATATGTCTCTCTCTCCCCCTCTCTCTATCTCTCTGCCCCTCACTATCTCCCCCTTTCCCCCTTCTCTATGTATCTCTCTATCTCCCCCTTTCTCTGTATCTCTCTCTCTCTCTCTCTCTCTGTATGTGTATCTCTGAATCTCTCTTTTCTCTCTCTCTCTGTCTCTGTGTCTCTTCACTCTCTCTTGGAGAGCTTGGCTAAAGCACAACAAAGGTGTGCGTGGGGCACCCGGCCGCTTGCTTAAGGAGGCCCTCCCCGCTAGTGCGCACCCTCCTGGCCCAGCGACAGCCAGCCAGGGGGTTGCAAGAGGAGGAGGAAGGGGAAGAGGAGTAGGAGGAAAGCATCTGTCGTGGCTCACTCTCATTCCTTAGCCAGCCTGGATTTCCAAAAAGAAGAAAGAAAAGGAGTAGCGAAGAGCCCCAAGGAGAGCTTGCTGGCTTGGCCCAGCCTTGGCTTTCCAAGAGAGAGAAAGAGAAGAGGCAGAGGCAGGGGGGTGGAGTTTGGCTGATGGGTGAGTGGCTTTGGCAAGGACGCTCTGGCTTTCTCAGAGCCTGACCCCCGGGCTGGGTGTGTGAGGTTCAGTGGGGCCAGCCCCCTTTTCCTGCTGCCCTGAGCTTCTTAAAGCCACGGCACAGTGCTTTGGGCCTCTCCTCCTTTCCGTCATCCAATCCTCCCGGATCCCATTCCCACCCCGCCAGGCCTCCTGATAGCGGGGCCAGAGTCGGTCATGGCCGGGTTGGGCCAGTGTCTCAGGACGGAGAGCAGGTTGCATGTCTCCCCAAACGACCGAGGCATGTCCAGCACCAACAAGGGCCGGAAGAAGCTCCAGCAAGAGTGAGACGCTGGAGAATCAGCTTCTCCATTCCCCCGCCATCACCCTTATCCTCTCAGGCCAGGCAAGGAAGGGGAGGGCAAGGTGATGGGCCCACCAGTGATGGGACAGGGAGCTGCAGCAGAGGGCCCAAAGAGCCACATGTGGAGCTGTGGGTTGCCGACACCTGATCTATGGAGACCTGTGCACATGTGATCTGTGTATTGAGCCTCGTTCTCAGAGTAGAGCAAAATGTCACCACAAATTTATTTGAGATCTGAGAATACTTGATTCATGAAACTGGAAAATATAGCCCTGGCATTAACCAATCTGTATTGAGTAACCATATATTAAGATTTACTGTATCTGTCATCAAAGGCAGTTAAGTATTCATGGCCCTCTTTGATCCTAATGAGATTGTAAGCATTGTATAGGTCTAGTCTTATAAAATTGAATGTTTTCTGCAGTTTATCCAAGAAATCTGAGATTAATAGCAGTGGGTAATGGCCTGATGTTGTCACTGATCTCAGAGCATTGACTATGATTACAGCAGGGGGTCCCCACAATTGTTAATCTCACTAGGGTTTTGTTTCTTGGGTATGAAGAAGGTAGAGGCTGAGGTGGGAGACTGGGAAGATTGTATGAATCCCTTTTGCAATGTAGAGTCCAAATATTGTTTCAGAGTTTCTAATTCTTTAATAGACATTTGCTATTGTCTCTTGACAGGAATCTTGGTGCCAGAAATCAGATATAAGGTGCAACTGCAATCTCTGTGCGGGGGGAGGGCAGAGACTTCTTTCTCCGCAAAAATATTAGCAAAGTCTGTGTATTGGCAGAGTGGGAATCTTTCTCTTGGATTTCAGGCACTTTGGAAGGCCGATTGCAGTGAGAAAGGCATTAAGGGCTATTGAAGGCAATAGACCAGTTCTTCCACTTAATTGTGGGATCATGGTGTTGTAATTAAATGGTTCCTGTCTAGCACCAGTGGAAGATTGATGTGGTCAGCCACAAAAAGGGTTAATGTTTCAGGATGTTGATTTATTGTCAATTGCAAAGGCCTCTCCCATGCTTTTCAAATTTGCCCATCAATTGTTATCCCTGGCAATGGAGATTTCAAACCAACAATGGGGATTTTAATTTTCTGAACTGTGGCTAGGCTTATGAAGTCGGAGTTGCTGTATATTGTTTATCAGATATGAGTTCTGAATTGTTATGGATATTCCAACTTTCTGCCACATTTGGATAGGTAATGCTGCTTGTACCAAAACACATGAGTTTTTACAAGTATTAGTCAAATGTTTCCTTTGCTAAGGATATTGTCAGCTTTGGAAGCCATATTCTGGAACGCTGACAGATATCTCTCTATAATCAAGACTAGGGAAAGTAAACATCAAAATTTAATGGGCAGGCTTTCCATAGGATAAGAAATCATAATGCATTTGCAGTAATAAATATACAAAATGCCTGCCATTATATTCATATAATTAAAATAAATGATCACAGATGTTGCATTATCATTTTGATAAATTCATGTCTTGCTTTTTCTCCATTAGCTTAGTTCATACTTTCTCTTCCAATGTTATTCTACAGCAACAGTCCTCTAGGAAAGATTGGTATGATTAAAAGATATGATTATATTTTGTATCTTCCTATATCATTTCTATGACAGTCTTGTGAGATAGGTGAAGTTGAGAGACAGTCTTTCTGAAATTGGAATGAATTTAGATTTGGGTGATCCTAAACTGTCACCATCGATAAGTACATCAGATTTTGTATCAGCTGATCCCTTTTGTGACATATTCTTTATAATTAAACATAAGTGAAAGTTGTTTAAGAGACATGGGCAATAAAACCATAGTTTTAAACCCAAGAGCCTATTTTCAGGGCTCCCTTTTACTACCAATCCTTGCTTGATGTTTGATTGAGATTGCATGTGCTTAAAGAATGAAATGGGAAGGATTTTGTTGTATACAACAACTAGATTCTGCCCACTGATAATTATAAAAAATGCATGAGAATATACTTCATAGGATGCTGTACTGAACTTGGCATCTTGATAAGATTTGGGTGTAGCTTGGCAAGTTAAGTATTTGAAATGCATTCTTATATCCCTACTTAACATTGTGTTCACTGTATACCCTTGAATAGGCTTTTAATATTCCTTTTCTCAGTCTTCTAATTCTTAAAAAATGATAACAATAATCACTTTTCTCTTAGGATAAGTATCTGATAAGTAATAGATTAGTAATTAAACTTAAAATTAATTGAGAATTTTTGTGTTACATGGCATTGCTAGACATAACAAAAATTATATAATGAAAAAAGTTCCTGCCCATGTGTATGTGACTAAATATTTGGGTGTGGTATGAACTTTTCAAGTAAGCTTGATTGGAGATAACAAGATAATCAGTTATAAATAACCTGTTTGCATATAAATTATATGCATTTCATTCCAAGTTGATTCTTATTTACTAAATAGAAATTAGAAAAGGAGAATCTTTACCTATTTGACTAGGAGTACAGAGTGAAACATCTTAGCTTATCATTGAAAGATGTTTCCAAATGCCATGAATGCCAGATTTTAATTTGATTTGATAAATGGTATATAGTATTGCTAATGTGTGTACTTTTTAAAGCAAAAACCTATTTTATGTTTTTCCTTTTAATGTTTTTAATTGGAATAGGTGCTTATTACCAGAATGTGAATTCCAGAAGACCAACAATGATTTTACTTCAGGTTGTACCAGGAAGAGATAGAAATAAATTGTACCAGCTCAATGATAACATGACACCTGAGATGTTTTCATTCAAATCATGATGATTATAGGATATCATGCCTCAGTTAGGCATAGAATTTAAACAATTTGCTGTTATGGTATACAATATGTAGAGAGCATAAAAATAGAAATGTATGGGGACAGCATAACAAATAAGAAATTTACCTCCACTTGACATAAAGTTGTCACTTTCAGAGATGTCACAGAATATAGCCTAAACCATGCAGTGCAATCAATATAAGACCTTTCATATCAACCTACACATATTTCTGTCACTCTGTGCAAAGCTGATTTTAATATGCTAACACTGATGTACATTTGAAAAATGATTATTGTGCTTGGTCTAATGTGCAACTTAGAAATCTTTCTGATATTACTAAAATACTCCTGAGATTCAATTAAACTTTCTCATTGGATAGGCCACTCATGAACAGGGTCAACCACTGTTTGAAATCAAAGAGTCCAGGAATTTTAGAGAAGTTTTTGTTTGTGAAAACTGTTTGCATAGACATCTATAAGTAGCCACAACAGTGTCAAAATAATGTGTGTCATTACATCATTGAATGAGGAAGTTCTCAACTTATGACCATAATGAAGTCTAGCATTTTAGTTATAAGGCATGACAATTGTAATTTGAGATATTCACCTGAGCCCCCAGTCATTAATTGATTTAGTGCATTCCAATTGACATTTTTTGCTAGAAACTGTGTTAAATACACAGAATTTGTTACTCTTGGTATTGTGAAAACTGGTGGTAGGCACTATAAAATAAAATATTCATTTCTCCTTCCCCATCCACCAGTCTTATGGGTAGGGCTAATAAGTACTTGTGCAAGCTGTTGTGTTTCCAGCTTTTTACCAGCACACAGGTCTAGGCATGCAGGTTTCTTCTGATTTGGTTAGCATAATTTCTTTCTTTGTTACCCTAAGTTACTATTTTTAGGACTATATTCAAGGTCAGAGTGAAATGTAATTAAAAAGCACTTGCACCTTTTACCCAAGACTTCATTGGAATTTGTTGGTAGTTCTCAAATAGTTCTCAACATATGACCACAATTGAGCCCAAGATTTCTGTTGTAAAGTGAGGCATTTGTTAAGTGAGTTTTTCCCCATTTTACGATCTTGTTTGCCTTAGGTTGAAACTGTGAAAAATGGTCATTAGTCACTTTTTTCAGTGCTGTTGTAACTGAACAGTCACTAAATGAACTGTTGTAAGTCGGGGACTACCTATACTTAAATTTTATCTCATTTGCTTATATAGTTCCAAAGAGCTTTATTTATTTCTTAAAATGTTTATAGTGCTATTAGTTTAAATACTTTAGAATGGGTTACAGTCTATACAATACATAAAATGTAAAACAATGAATATTTTCAGAAGTAGAAACAGAAATAAAACATTTTGACAACATACAGAGGGGTGTGGACAGACTACTGTGGAGTCTTGAATGTAGCTTCACAGAAAATAGTAGCTTCAAGTTGGCTGCAAGGAGAAGGCACTCTTAAATAAGGCCCTTTTCCATGACCCTATATAATATATAGTTTTTCTTTCAACTGTGCAATTCAACAATCAGTTTCTAAAACTTAGAAAGTGGAAAATGCTGGAGTGGACAACTGACCTCTTAGTTCATTTGAATCTCAGGAGTATTTTAGTAATAGTAGAAAGATCTCTAAGTATTACATTAGATCAAGCACAATAATCATTTTTCAAATGTGCATCAGTATTAGCATATTAAAATCAGCTTTGCACAGAGTGAAAGAAATACGTGTACGTTGATATGGAAGGTTATTTTCAAGGTCATATATTGACTGCACTGCATGGTTTAGGCTACATTCTGTGACATCTCTGACAGTGATGATTCAGACGTAAGGTTCAGTTCATGAAAAATAAATGGACTCTTATTTTCCAGAACAGGGAGTAGCAGTGTGATCTGAACTTGATTATTAAATGGTACTAAGCCATAAAAACTGCACTAACACTAGAAATTATGGCAAAATCACAGTACTGTAGTCTAATAAAGTATTGTAATCACCGCACTTCACGATTTCAAGCTTGTAGTGCATTTGTTAAATTTCTTTGGTCATTTGACAAAAAAGCATGTTCCAGTTAAGCAGTTAGTCATTAGGTTATGTCTATAAACAGGAGGTATGGTATAGCCATATTCTTTAGTATGTAAAGTAGGTACAAAATGCATATCCTGTGGTATGAACTGCATATAGGTACAAATGAACATACTGTATATAATGTCTGGTTTTATTGAAACAATTCTATTTAATACAGATAGTCCTTCACTTACAACTGTAATTGAACCTGGAATTATGTTCATGCCATTCATTAAATGGGTCACCATGTGACTGTGACTGATGTTATGACCTTTTTTCAGTGGTCATTAAACAAAGGTGGCAGTTGTAAAGCGAACACTGGGGTCATAAGGTGAACACTGGGATTGTTAAACAAACATTGCATTAATAAGCAAATCCATTTTCTGCAATGGAAGATTTTTGCCAGAAACCAAAGTAAACACCGGGCTCTGGCCAAAAAAAAAAAGTTACACGACTTCAGTATGCTGCAAATGGCCTTAAATGCAGGCCAGATGCTGAGTGCCCAAAATATGACCATGTAACCATGAGGAAGCTGCCATTGGAACTTTGAATATATTTGTAGCTCAGGAATGAGTCCTTGATGCTCTCTGAGCTTGGCTGTTTTCTTGCAGACATTTTATTACTAGTGTAGCACTGATGATGTTGCCTTGTTTAAGCAATGAAACATCTGTAAGAAAACAACCAAGTTCAGAGAGCATCAAGGATCCCTTCAAGCAAATGGTCACAAGTCAGAACTATCTAATAAAACAGTATGAAGTTTGAAAAACAAACCTGCATCTTTTGCATAAAAATATTGGGAATTTATTATGTAGCATGATAAGTACAAGAAACAACGCTATTCACTTCATTTTTAAGTAGGTACATCTTGTGCTTTATTTGTATCTACATGCTATTGATTTTAGAAATGCAGTAATTGCAGATGTTTCCCTTGTCCAGACCCTAATAAAGTAGCTAATGCTTCCTGACACAATTACATTCAAGATTAACATTTGCTTACATTGTCTTTGTCACATGTGTAAAATGGATCTGGCTTTTAAAATACTGACAGTGATACAAATAGAAAATGAAATTAGGGCTGAGTTTCTAGGAAGTGACATGTCCACGTCTCCCATTTATGGTCACAACTGTGAAGGTAAATTCTATTTGCCTACATTATGCATCAAATTATAGGATATTTTCTAATAGGTTGGGGTGGTTAAAAAGGCAGTTTTAAACAGTAACTTTATATTTCCTTGTCTTTTTAAAAATCAAGTTCTTTAGGGAGTTTATGCTATAGGCCAGTGATGGCTAACCTTTTTGTTGTCGCCGAAAGTATGTGTGTGCGTGCATACACATGCCTGCACTCATAATGCAATGCATGTGCGACCTCCCCGCCCTGCGCATGTGGATGTGACCTCCCACACTCTCCCCACCCCCTGCATATTTGCACATGACCCCCGTGCTCCCCTTGCCTCCTGCACATGCATGTGCTCCCCCATGCTCTTTCCGCCCCTACACATGCGCACATATCTCCCGCATGTACCTCACCCCCGCACTTGCACGGCAGATACCCGACAATCAGCTGGCTGATGGGAGGTGCGCATGCATGCACAGTGGAACTGAGCCAGGGCGATGGTTCGTGTTTTTGTTGAGATGGCTCTGTGTGCCACTTCCAGCACGCATGCCATAGGCTCGCCATCACGGCTATAGGCCTTTCAAAGATACACTGTTTCTTGATTATGTTTAAGAGGAACATTCCTTATTCTGAATTTACTTTGTATTATCTCCAAATTCATATATCAACTTCTATCTTTAAGATAGAACTTTAAAATGATGCTTCAGGATATCTTTTGAGAGTAACATCAGCCACTATTATAATTTTTGTTACTCTGTAAATATTGAGTGCTTAGTTAACATAACATAACAGCAACTTAGATTTCAAGGTGTTTTGGTATTAAGGGATATACAGCTGACAACTGTTTCTTCCATAAAATTGATACAAAATTGCTATATTTAATATTTAAAATTTAATACATTTCTATATTAATATATTAATTTATCAAAAACTAAATAAAACCAAATATTACATTTTGTCTAGCATTTAGATAAAATCACATATCAAGTAAAAAGAGTAATGCTTATTCTAAAATACTTATGCTGTATTTTTTAGCTGTAACTTTCACATCCTCAAGGAAAAAAATGAAAATATAGAGAAGCATTCTAAAAGTATTGCACATAGTACAGTATAATTTGCCAGTTTATGAATGAAATGTAAGAGTGGAAGTGCTTTTCTATTAAGAATACAAACCTTAATTTTGATGATAAAGTATAACTGGATTTTTTTATTGGAATGTCCACTTTACTGGGAGAAAGATATATTCAAATTTATTTCTCATCAGATTGACATAACTATTTTTTTGCATATAACTTTATTTTTTCAGCATTCATTATGAGATACTTTTCAAGATACTTGCTAATGGAAAGGAATAGTTGAACTTTGTTTTTTATAATTATTGTGTTCTGCTTCTCTTAACACATTGACTAACAACTTGGAAGAGATGGGTCAGATAACCTTGAATAAAAGCTAACTCTTTCTGGGACTTTGTGGGAAGAAATGGCAAACTGAAGATGGCTCTACTAAAAGCAGATTTGATAATGGTGGAATAAAGAGCCATCAAGTGGATTGGTGGTTTTGTAATTACTCTCCAGTCAAGGAGAGGACTTGAGATTTGCCCACAAGTGCTCTATAGAGCTGCTCTTTGTGAGGAGACCTCAAGACAGTGGTCTCCAGTGAGTTAGAGCTCTGGGAGACAAAAGAAGAAAATGTGACCTTTTTTGAAAGCAGGTCAGTGAAAGATTACAAGAGACTTACTTTCAGGTGATTTCAGAGGAAATTTTACTTCAGTCCTACCTGGGTAAATGCTACAACAAAAAATGCCATTTGTACAATAGCACAGTACACAATCTATTTAAAAGAAACCTGTATTTCTCTTTAGAAGAAAACCGCTTTTGAATAGAATTTTTTTTAAATAATTTTTTTATTAATTTTCAATAAACAAACATACACAAACAAAACACAAAACACAAAAACATAAAACTTCTTTTTGGAAAGCGGCTTAGTCCCGGGTTACATCTTTTTGTACAGACATAAATCAAATTCATGCTCACTTTATATACCATTTCATATCTTATTTACCATTCTACATTTTCTATATAGCTTCTCCCCTCTTCAGTCTCTTAAATTCTATTTTATTTATTTCATCTCAATTTAAATCATTGTGCTTGTATCTTTTGTCTGTTCTATTTGAATTATCTATTATCTTTTCTCATTAACACAGTTTCTCCTGTAATCACTGATTGAAGTATGACGCCTTTATATCTTTCCCCTAAATTTAACACTTAAAATAATATATAATTTTCATTCTGATTCTGCTTAGTACATTCTAAAGCTACGTACTATATTTTAAGATAGGAAGATAATAAGTTTATAATGTAATTAGAACAATAATCCATAGCAAATTAAACTATCATTAAAATATCTTAAGCATTTTACACATTCCTTTTAATATTTTATCCCATTTTATAATCATAATGTTCCAGTTTTCTAACATTATTTCAAATACAAATACAACAATACAGTCTTATGTACTTTTGCAGAATCTCTTTTTTAATTATATTTTTACCCATTGTCTCTGAATAAATCCTGTTTCTTTACATCTTGTTTCAAACCTTTGTAACTTCTCTTCCCTTTTTTCCTTCCTTTCTTCTCCAATCTAGCCTTTTTACCCCCTTGTCTCTTCTCCACCCTCTTAATCTCCCCCCTCTTCTGTATTCCTCTTTTCTGTTGCTTTCTGACATTATATCGATTTTTCACCTTATTTTTCCCTTTTTTTTTAAAGTCTTAAATTCTCCACTCTCTTTCCCTTTTCTTCCCCAGCTAGAGTTGCTTGTTCATTAAAGATGGCTTCTTCTTCATCCTGATCTTCTTCACTATGATCTGGGAGGTGCTATAGTGTGAGCCTATACCTACCTCAGACCTCCCATGCATCCTCAGCTCCTGATTATACTGTGCTCCATTGAACAACTTGCTCAGTTGCTTAAGAACCACAACAGATAGAGTCTGAATAGTGGTCATTGAGCAGAGCGGTCATATGAGTGCCTCACCTAACAATCATAATGATTTATGACGATAATTCTCATGTCAGTTGGCTGTAAGTCAAGACTACCTGTCTGTAAATATGCTTATGTGATTGTTAGAGAAAAAGTAAGGAAAATACTATATAACAAGTATTCAGGAAGTATTTTAAACATGTTAGCCCTTCCAGATGTCCAAATTCCAGATGTTTGCATCATTACTTAAATCAAATTTTAATTAGATTTCCTAGAATTAAAAATGAAATGTATGATTATCTGATTTAAACCTGTTATCACAGGTCGAAAGCAGAATGAACTAGATTACTATTTTTGCATTGAAAGTATTAAAGCATTATACATCCCACCCCTAAAAGGACCAAATGGGAAAGACTACAGTGATGAAGCTGTTAAGGCAAATCTCTTCAACATCATCTTCAGTTCAGTCTTTGTAAACAGTCATGCCCCACATTTCCTAATCGTACCACAACTAACTGCAATGATGTGGACTTTACTGAAGATAATGTAGAAAATTCACTACATCACCTAAAACCATCCTTATCTATTGGCCCTGATGGATTACGTGCATACTTCTTAAAAAAGCTCTCCACTGCCATAGCAGAACCCCTAAGCATAATATATGAGATATTCAGAACCAGCTCCTTACTAAACCTATGGTCTTTAGCAATGCTCATCCCTGTCTTCAAAAAAGGTGACCCCTGCCTGGCTGAAAACTACAGGCCAATCTCATTGTGTTGTGTCATGTGCAAAGTTATGGAATCAATTATTAATCAATGCATTACCTTCCACCTAGAGTCAAACAACCTATTCTCCAACAATTTGGTTTCCAAAAAAAATTGTCCTTCAATTTGCAATTTCTACACTGCAAAAACATATGGACTACATTACTTGACCAGGGCAAAGCAATAGATGTAATTTACATAGACTTCTGCAAAGCCTTTGACTCAGTGGTACATGTCAAACTACTATTAAAATTAAAATCTTTCTGGATCCCTTCATGAGTGGATTGCTGCCTTCCTGTCAAATAGGTAACAAATAGTAAAAATAGGAAACATCCTATCAAACCCTGCACCAGTTAACAGCGGTGTCCCCAAGAGAATGTTGTAGGACCCACACTTTTTACATTTTATATAAATGACCTTTGTGATCACCTTACAAGTAACTCTGTCCTCTTCGCGGTTGATGTAAAACTAGTCAACACGACCAACAATGGTACCATCCTTCAAAGCGACCTTGATTATGTGTCTGAATGGTCAAACAGTTGGCAACTCCAAATCTCAACCAACAAATGCTCTGTCCTACACTTTGGTAAAAAAAAAGTCAATACACCAAATACAAGCTAGGCAGATATAACCTCATTGATGACCCTCACTCTGTCAAAGACCTTGGAGTTCTCATATTGAATGACCTAAGCGCCAGAGATCACTGCAACAACATTGCAAAAAAGGCTTTAAAAGTTGTAAATGTGATCTTCTTCTCTGGTAAATACTGATTTGCAAACTAGGGCATACATAATCTTTGCTAGACCAATACTTGATTATAGCTCCATTGTCTGGAATCCTCACTGTATATCAGACATTACTACAATTGAGCGAGTCCAGAAGTATTTTACAAGAAAAGTACATCCCTGTCCTATTGTCCCCAATTATTCCCATTTCATGTATTTAAACTTATGTTTAATCTTATGTCTGTTATATTGTAAGCGTTTGACAAAACAAACAAGCAGTCAGTCCATACTGTATACAAATGGATCTAACTTCAACGTCAGAAATCATACTTTTAAATTACTGCTAATATTTCAGATTGGCAGAAATGGAAGGCAGGTCTTTTTCAGTGGTGGCCCCGTACTAAACACTGAGACAGAAAGGTAATTTTCAATGAACCGTATCCTTTACAGTCCATATTAGGCACTGGACTGTTTACCTCTGTTCATTTCTTGGAGAATCTTATTAGAAATGTAGATAGGAAAACTATCTTGAAGTAGGACTAGTAAGGATGCTGATGTCAGCCAGTTGTAATCCAAACTATTTCTGTACAGCTGAAGTATTTATCCATTGTGTTTTCTGTTTGTTCAGGAATTTTCGTAGAACCAAGCTATGATTTATAAACAACAAAACTAGAGACTTAAGACACTATGATTTAGATACATAGCATTGATCAATGCATGAAAGTTTGATGAACTGATGCTTTGGCAGGAGAATTTTCAGGAGATTTTGGTTACCCTTTTCCTTGGATTACTGATTGGGGAGGGGTTGTTTATGTGCTTTAATTGCTTGTTGGATTAAAATTTACGTGCATTAAAAATAAAGAATACTGGCTCTTGAATTTCTAAAGAATTAAAATAACTAATAGGGAGAGTAATTGTTTTATTATTTACTGGTTAATCAAAAGTATATAACTGCCCATCTCACAAGAAGCAACTCTGGGTGGCGTACTTACAATAATTGTTGATACAAATGAACAAATTCTGTGACACTGATGCTAAGTGATGCTAAGTGTGATGGCCTTGCATATAGTGCATCCAATTAAAAATGGCATAATACTTTGATACCCTGAAGGTTAAGCAATTTCTAAGCAGCACAAATGTGTGACATAGTCCATAGTTTTAAAAATATAATTTGTACAAGATATGGAAAGTCTAGAGTTTCTTCTCTAAAGAAATACTTGAAATTATTAAGCTCATAATCAATTAGAATACATGGTAGTTATTGGATACACACACACACATTGTATACATGCATGCATACATTCATACATACACACATATACAAAACCCCTGTGCACTGTCTATAAATACACATATAAATATAAATACTTTCTGATTAGGATTTGTCAAGGAATACTGAGAAATGTTACAGTACATTTTTGAAGCAAGTATGAAAGTAAGGGTACACTGAAATTTTTATTGACACATTGGCATTTTTCCCCTTTCTAAACTTAAATAATTTTTTCAGGAATTATGATTAGTTATAGTCCTTGACTTACAACAGTTCATTTAGGGACCATTTGAAGTTACAGTTGCACTGAAAAAGTGAGTTACAATTTTTTTCACAGACCGTTGTAGCATCTTCATGGTCATGTGGTCAAAATTTAGATTGTAGTGTCCTAGAGTTGTATGACCTGACAAGCAAAGTCAATGGAAAGCCAGATTCATTTAAAAACCATGTTATTACCTTCACAACTGCAGTGATTCACAAAGCAACTGTGGCAAGAAAGGTTGTAAAATGGGATAAAATCGGGTGGGATTCTACCGGTTTGGACCAGTTCTATACAACCAGTTGTTATGAGTCTGTGCAGTTCAGAGAACCGGTAAATTGCGCCCCTGGCTGCCCCTTCCTACCCGCCCCCTTCCCACCCAGCCCAGTTATTCGTCATCTTGCCCGCCATTGCTAACCTGCCTTTGCCCACCATTGCTGCCTGCTTTCCACCGCGGCCCTGATCTCCCTAGGTGAATGAGCCTACAAGCAAGACCTGGTTGAGTTGACTCCTGGGCCAGCCTAGGCCTCTGTGCTGTCCCTCCCATCCCCGGGTTTGCCTGGCTTGCTTTGCCACAACCTAGTTAGCTAGCTGCCCCCCCCACTGCAAGGCCATGGCAGCGCTGGCCGGGAGAGAAGGGAATGTTCTCCCACGAGCTGCTCAGAGCATCTAGTAGTGGGAAGTGCTTCAGTCTCTGCTTATCTAGGCTGTGCTTAATTTGCGGAACGCTCCTCTTCCATGGGACTCCTCCCCAGTGTTCACCAGTTTTGGCTCAGCCTCGTGAGAGATAGGCAGTGCTTCTCGTTAATCCTTGGCCGAAACAGGAAAATTCTCTTTAAGGTTTGCAGATAGTCAATTGTTCCTTTCTTACCGACGCTGCCCTTGCAATCTGGCCGTCGGGGATCGCATTATCAGGAAGCACTCCTTGCGCTCCTAAGTGCAGGGAGGCTTCGATTTCATTATGTGCCCCAACCACTAGCCCTACCCTTGCCATTAAGATTGCCAAGCCGCTTTATCATTTAAACGGCAAGGGTTTTTTTCTCTCTCGCTCTCTCCTGAGTCGTATCGCAGTTTCTCTTTCCCCCCAACAATGCCATTTCGGGGTGGAGGTGTAATCGCCTCGTTATTTCACCCCTCCCTGCTGGTTTAGCCCTAAGGGAAGGCTGTTGGAGCTTATCTCTTTTTCTTGGCGGGAGATTGCTGCTGGCGCGTGCGCCACAAATGACGTCCGGTCGCCATTTTTTTTTTACTGTAAAGGGACCACTGCATTGAGTGCTAATTCAATAGACTGTGTGAGGTAATCCTTACTCTGGATTGAAGGGTTTTTTTTTACACAAAATACCCCGAGGAATCATTACAACCTCATTTCCAACATATTCAAGGCTTTTGTTAATTTGTGTTGTTGGCTCAACCCTCACAGTTCTCCCTATCCAGCGGCACAACAGCGAGCACCTAGGCCAGCGTCCGCCTGTGCAGGGAAGTTGTTGAAGGCCTGTGAGTGATTATTTGGCCTGCTAGGCGTTCTCAATTTGGCTGATTGGGACATCCAAATTTGATATATATTTGCATACACATACTCTCTGATAATATTAATCATACCAATATAATAATACTTGCAATTTCATAACAATAATAAATTATTTGTTGAGTTATGACTCAATTTTGAAGCAGATATCCATATTTTTTTTAAAAAAAAACGGGATTTGATTTCAGGGCACCCTGTCCATTTTTGGCCAGATCCCTGGGCGCACCATCCGTCTACACAATATAGCATTAAATAACGAGCGTACTGGTCCTTCCATAATCACAATGGCAGGGGGTAGTGGTTCACACTCCTCAACTTCAAGGGGCAAGTCCAAATCTCATCACAATCCTAAGCAAAAAAAAAGGGACTTCTAAGGCATCAGAAAAGGATGCCAACAGGCGCCACAAGGCACTGGAAAAACAAATAGATAAGTACACACGGGAGGCACACAAGACCTCTTAAGCCTTCTCTCCTCACAGTCCAGAGCCGTCCTCCTCTTTCCTCCCTCCTATCCCCCTAGATATCTCCCTCTCATCCAGGCGCAGCATGGCTCCCCTGAGTCAACAGGCCCAGTCACCTCAATCACCAACCATGTGAAGAATACCTGAAGCGATGTTCACACCAACAGCTGCCAGTCTTTGACAGGAACAATCTCTTCCAGACGATGTGCCAGAGCAAATGAAGACCGGGATGGAGATGGCTATCTATCAGAGAATCGCAGCAGGCCTGCAACATGCAGTTCTGACCAGGGAGCATACCGCACCCGCTGAGTATGATTCACAATCAGTTTGGTCATTGGCCAGGTTGGAGCTACACTATACCCAGGTACATTGTCAAGGGAGTATGCTCCTACAGGAGCCACAGGGGGAGGAGGAGGCGGAAGAGGTGGAACACATTGAGCACATGGACCAGAGTGAATCACAATCAATGCATGATACTGACCCGGCCATGTCGGAAACAGACCCCTTAGAAAGGGGGATGTCTGAGGATGAGGGCCTCGTTCCCGACCAACCTGTATTTACAAGCTTGTTCCGGCCCCAACTTTTCAAATCTCTATTGTTCAAGGCCAAAAATACTGTGCGATTGGACAAGCTGGCCCCGTCTACCACTCCAACTCCATCAGACGAGGGACCAGAGGATCTCATTTTCACCCAACCTGTAGTTGAGGCAGACGTGATTGCAGTCCCTCACATGTTTGCAGACCTGGTACAGAAACAGTGGGCTTCTGCAGCAGTGTACCTGGCCCCCACTGGTTACGACAGGAAATTCTTTAATTTGGCCCCAGATTTCTTAAAATTGTTGAATACTCCTGAGGTAGATGAACCCATTGTGAGATTAGCGTCCTCATCCTCCATTCCCAGTGAGGCGCTGGAGGCATTAAAGCTGGAGACAAACGGGCTGAGCTAGCCCTACGCAGGGCCCATCAGTCTGATGCGTGGGCCATCAGAACGGCCACGGCCGCTTCCTTCTTTCACCGTTCTTCCATTCTATGGTTCCGGCTATTACAGGAGCATGTCCCCAATTCCAACACCAGAGCACACCAAAATATTGCAAAGCTGACAGCAGCCGCCGAATTCTCAGCTGATGCAACCTTACATGCAGTTAAGTTTTCAGCCAGAGCCATCACTTCACATGTCACAGCGCGACGCTTGCTATGATTAAAGAATTGGCAAGCAGATATTAAACATAAATGCAAGCTCGCTTCATCTCCTCTAGCTGGAGACAGACTGTTTGGCCCTTCCCCCAATCTGCTACTCATTGAGACTCGAAGCAAAAAGAAAATTTTACCCTCCCTTTTTTGGAAGTCAGACCCTAGAAACCCTCAGTCCTTTCGGAGGGGATCCTTTCGGCCCTTTTATCAGGGACCGTTCTCAACCAGATACCAGAGACCCCACCTTTCCGACCAGGGCAACAGCCGGAGAGGTCAGACTTTGGGGATAGGAACAGAAGGGGTGGGCAACCCAAGAAATCCTTCTGAGGAGCGGGAAATAGATTTTTCCAGCATCCAAGATAACCCCATGGACCTGCCTCCCATTGGCGGCCGCCTTAAATTATTCGCGGGCCAATGGGACTCCTCAACGTCTGATTCCTGGGTCAGAGACATGATCAGATTCGGCCTCGCACTGGAGTTTCAATCCGTTCCCCCAGACTTCTTTATGTCGTGCCCTCTTTCCAGAGATCCGGTAAAATGAAATCTTATGGAAACAGCTATTCAGCACCTACTGGATATACGAGCCATCCAACTAGTAGCTACCGACCAATGAGGGCGAGGTTTCTATTCACATTTTTTCATTGTTCCCAAAAGTTCAGGGTGGTGGGGAACAATCTTGGATTTGAAACGCCTTAATCAATTTTTAGTATATCGCATATTTAAAATGCACACCCTACAATCTATCTTACTTGGTATCATGAAAAGGTGACCTTACATCTATAGATCTGATGGAGGCGTACTTACGTATTCCAATTCAACCTTCCCACTATACATTTTTATGATTCTGTTATAATAATCTCCATTTTGAATATGTGGCTCTTCTCTTCGGACTAGCCTCTGCCCCCAGGACCTTCACAAAGGTTCTCACAGCCCTCGCTGCTCATATCCGGGGTGTCCCCATACGACTGCAGTGTTACATCGATGATATCTTAATTTTGTCATCTTCTGTTCATCAATCAGTCATAGATACTCAGACCACATTACACTCCCTACAACTACATGGGTTCTCAATCAATTGGGAAATGAGTCATTTAACACCTTCGACTCAATTAATCCATCTGGGGGCAGTCATACATACAGTGGAAGGCAAAGTTTTCCTGTCATCAGATAGACAAAACAGTATTCATCAATTAGTTATGGAGGTCAGGGTTCATAGGAGGGTGTCCCTAACTGATCTATCAAAATTGTTAGGTAAGATGATCTCATGTATATCTATTATTCCTTGGGCCCGGCTCCACGCTAGATCCCTCCAGTGGTTCCTGCTCCCGTTCCAGTGATCCAGCCGAAGCAACTCCAGATACAAGGTCAAAGTTCTATCACAGGTCCTCATATCTCCTCTGGTGGACCAGATCAGCCATAAACAAGGGTTGCCTATTCAGAGAGCTCCACAGACTTACCATCACCACTGATGCCCTGTTTGGATGGGGAGCTCACTTTCAATCGCTCACAGTCGAAGGCCGCTGGTCCTCCATAGAACGATCGCGTAGCATAAACTGGCTGGAGCTTCGAGTCGTACACCTGGCTCTCCACAGCTTCCTTTCACAGGTACGCAACCAACACATATTAATACTGACTAACAATGTAACCGCGAAAGCTCACATAAACAAACGGGGGAACTCTGTTGAAACACCTCATGCGAGAAGTAGAGCATTTGTGTCGTTGGGCAGAGAGCAACCTGATTTCCATCAGAGCAGAACACATTTCAGGACTGTCGAATATACAGGCAGATTGGCTAAGCAAGGCCACGAGAGATCCATCGGAGTGGCGCCTCCATCCAACCCTCTTTCGAGAGGTGGTCAGGACATTTGGGCAGCCATTAGTAGACCTGTTCGCTTCCCCCTTCAACGCTCAACTCCCGAGATTTCTTTCCAGATACCCCTCACAAGGAGCAGAGAATTCAATGCGCTCTGTTGCCGTTGGCCCCTGGGGCTTCTGTATGCATTCCCGCCCCTTCCACTGATCTCCAAGGTCATCCAGAAGCTGCTCGATGAGAGGGCAGAACTGCTTCTGGTAGCTCCCTACTGGCCCAGATGGTAGTGGTTTGCGGACCTCTGCAGTCTATCTGTATCACCACCATGGAGAATTCTGCAAGACAGGGTCTTGTTAACCCAATGACCCCTTCAACATCCGGACCCTCAGTGGTTGCACCTGACCGTCTGGAGATTGAGCGGAGTCGTCTGAAGAGTGAAAAGTTTTCCAACAGAGTTATCGCCACCATCCAAGCTGCCAGACGCCCTTCAACAACTCACATCTACAATGCCATATGGTCCAGTTTCTGCAAATGGTGTACCAAGTCTAAAATTGATCCCATTTCTCCATCTGTAGCTCAGATCCTAGAGTTCTTACAAGAGGGGCTTGACGGGATTATCACCTAATACATTGAAAAGACAAGTGGCGGCCTTGGCGTCAGTCATCACTTATGAAGGTCTCCTGTCTCTTTCCCATCATCCATGCATACAGTGCTTCTTTTGAGGAGCCACAAACTTACGCCCTCCAACGGTTCACCGTTATCCCACTTGGGACCTTAGCAAGATCCTTCTTGTACTCACTAAGTGCCCTTTCGAGCCTTTGCAATCGTCAAGTCTCCAATTTCTGACGTATCGTTTTTCTTGTAGCGATCACTTCCTCGTCGTATTTCAGAACTGGAGGCATTGTCGATCAGACAAGATCTTTGCGTCTTCCATTCTGACAGGGTCGTCCTTTGTCCCGATCCTATGTTCATACCCAAAGTTAATTCAGCCTTTCACAGGGCACAAGAACTGATACTTCCTAATTTTTGTCCCAGGCCATCCCAAGGGCTGGAACGACAATGGAATCGGCTGGACGTGAGGCAAGCGTTATGAATATATATTCACTGCACAGCCTCTTTTAGAAAACGGAGGCTTTATTTTTGTCTTTTCAGCCCCAGGGATGGAAGGTCTCATCCTCCACAAGAGGCCGTTTTCTACGGGCCGCAATAGTGAAAGCATATCAGACTCAAGCACTTCAGGTGCCCAGGGGCATAACAGCTCATTCAACAAGGAGCGCCGCAACATCGGCAGCATGGGCCACGCAGGCACCAATCACTGACATCTGTCGTGCCGTAACCTGGGCCTCTCCATCACCCTTCATTAGGCATTATAAAATAGATGTGTTTGCATCAACTGAAGCCTCCTTTGGCAGAAGGGTTCT